>NW_028270155.1:16720526-17036568 GCF_037043375.1 Chiloscyllium plagiosum
TTGAGAGTCTTCGGAATTCCTTGCCACAGAAAACCATGGCAAAGTCCTTCTGTATATTTAAGGCTGATTTTTCATCAGTAGGGGAACCAAACATTAGAGGGAACAGACGAGAGAGTGGACATGAGGAGTGTCGGATCACTATGATTTTATTGAATAGTGGAGCAGGCTTGAGGGACCAAACAGCCTGCTTCTATTTCTTATTGTCTTATGATTTTATCTCAGAACAATGCTTTAGCTCCTAATGCATTCTTCTCTCATGATTATTTTATCAATAACTATTTAATATTTGTATTCATGAACTGTTACAGCAAAGCTGGAAAGCATGCAACAGAAAAATATACCTTGAGCAGTAATTAATTTTAGATATCTTAACCTTCACAAACAGACGAGAGCATTTTGTCAGAATTGAAAGCAATTGGAGCTATAGAGTCTGACAGCATGGAAACAGACCCTTTGGTCCAACTAGCCCACGCCGACCATGTTCCCAAACCAAACTAGTCCCACTAGCCTGCGTTTGGCCCATATCCCTCCAAATCTTTCCTATTCGTGTACTTATCTAAATGTCTTTTAAATGTTATCTACCTGGAAGTTCATTTCACATACGAACCACTCCGAGTAAAAAGTCACCCATCATGTCCCTTTTAAATCTTTCTCCCCTCACATTAAAAATACGCCTTCTAGTTTTGAACTCCCCTACTCCAGGGAATAGACTCTTGCTACTCACCGTATCTATGCCCCTCATGATTTATAAAGTTCTATAAGATCACCCCTCAACCTCCCATGCTCCAGTGGAAAACAACCCAGCCTTTCCAGCTTAGCTTTATAACTCAAATCTTCCATACCTGGCAACATCCTGGTAAATATTTTCTGAACTTCTCCAATTTAATAACATCCTTCCTATAGCAGGGCAGCCAGAACTGCACACAGTACTCCAGAAGAGGCCTCACTAATGTCCTGTACAACCTCAATATGATGTCCCACTCCTATTCTCACTAATTTGAGCAATGAAGGCAAGCGAGCTAAATGCCTTCTTAACCACCCTGTCCACCTGTGACACAACGTTCAAAAAACTATGTACCTGAACCCGTCGGTCTCTCTGTTCTACAACACTACCCAGCAACATGATCAATCATAAGTATTGCTCAAAATGGAAACAATTCCTCCCCAACCAAAATGTTTGAGAGAATGATTGTAGTTTATTACAAAATGAAAAGTTGGCTTGCAGGGCAGAAGTACAGATTTTTTTAATAAGTAATATAGATAATCCACTCCCCCATTTTAAAATAATACAATGGCACACAGTTAATGTCTTGTTTCTAAAGTTTCCTCTATATTTTCTACAACTTTCCACAGTGAAATCAATTGATGTACCAGTCCCTTTCAATAGCTGTATTTTAATGAAACCAATGCTTTGAGTTAAGAATCTCAACCTGTTGGGTAAAAAAGGGGAGGTAGTTGTTATACAGTTCCTTCTATATTAATTTGGTTGAAACAGGTGATGAGGTTATTTCTAAACCACCTTATAATCCAGTTGATTATAAACGTAGCATCAACACTGGGGATTCTGCACATTGGTCAGGATGTGAAAAAAATCACAAAGGTGAAACTATTTTATGAGCACTCGTGAATATACCTAATTCGAGTGCGAAAAGAATATTGTGGCCCAGGCAGGTGCGCATGTCAAGGCTGGGCCAGAATCCTTAAAGATTTGTTCATCAACTGATCATTCTCAGCCCAAAACTGCAAATATTAGAAACATACCACTGATCAATCAGCATCAATGAATAATGATTCAAACATTCAAGAGATGAAAGATGGTCAAGCATTTCAATAAAGGAATGGTGACAGCCT
Source organism: Chiloscyllium plagiosum (assembly GCF_037043375.1). Lineage (NCBI taxonomy): Eukaryota > Metazoa > Chordata > Chondrichthyes > Orectolobiformes > Hemiscylliidae > Chiloscyllium > Chiloscyllium plagiosum. The sequence goes on from NW_028270155.1 coordinate 16,722,378, forward strand.
CAGTGGAAATCCCTGTATCTATCTGAAAATAGACAGTGAAGGATAGATAATTGATACATTTCTTTGAGTAGAGATCTGGACAGAGGTCTGCAGAAGGAACCATTCCCATTTGCGAATGCTTACATCAAGCGCTAAAGCTGCAGAACTTGACTACTGATTCCTTCATATTTCAATGCAGTTCCATTCAAAAACCATACTTTACTTTCTGATTTTAATTCACAAACTGACCCATGTGTTTGCCTCCAAACCAGGTTTTCTCTCACCTTTCCACAGGGTTTCCACATATCTTTATAAGGACTAAAAGCTACAAATTTGTTTATTCAAGTTCCTTTCGTCATGAAGAGCTACGACAGCTCCCAGTTTGCTCTTGTACTTTTATGAAGTAATGTACTGTAATCAAATACCTTTCATACCTCTAAACTTGATGATGATATGTACTCTAGGCTCATCTCCCATAATCTATTCCCCATAGATTTGTCGCTTAAATTGCAAAAAGTCCCATGGACCTAAGACACCTGAACTTTACTGACCTAGACTGGCTCCTATTCAATTCCTTTCAATATACTTTCCTTGTTTTGAAATCCCTCAACCCTTCCCTTTCTTCATAATTTCTTCCAGCCCTGCACACCTCCAGGAAACTGCAGTTATGTGACTCTAGCCTCTTGAACACCTCAATTTTAACTATTCTACCACTGGTGACAAAATCTCTACTTGCCCAGAGCCAAAACTCGACAGCACCTCCCAAACCCACGACATCTAGAAAGGTAGTGATACATGGGAACATTACCACCTGCAAGTTCCTCTCCAAGCCACTCACCATCCTGACTCGGAAACATCGCTGTTCCTTTAGTGTCACGAGGTAAAAATCCCGGAATTCCCTCCCTAAGGGCATTGTGGGTCAACCTACAACATGTGGACTGTAGCAGTTCAAGAAGGCAGCTCAGCACCACCTTCCCAAGGCTACTAGGGATGGGCAAGAAACGTTGGCCAGCCAACAACGCCCACATCCCACAAGTGAACTTTAATAAGTTCCCTCCACAAGCCTCTCCATCAGCTCTTTAATCATGTAATCTAATGTTTTCTTATGTGAATAAGTGTCATACTTTGTCTAATAATGTTCCATGAAGCACCTTGGTATATTTTGTAAAGTAAAGTCATTATGAATTAGCATTGTTGCATTGACTCATATCAATAATGAGCCAAGTCTCTGTACTCATTAGATAGTGAATCCGCTTCAGCAAGGGTTATCAGATAATCTTGTTGAGATGACATTACAATGACTGGCACCCTTCAATGTAAGGCATAGAGCTCAATGTAGCATTAACTGTAATATCCCACAGGATCAACGCATATTATGACTGGAATGATCTGTCAACTAAACAGTGCCCATTTTACACAACTTGTCTAGTTATGGCATTGAGAGCAATCCTGAATTTATTACTCGCGAGGTCTTGAAATTATATGTAATGCATTGTTTGAAACTCTGTGCCACAACAGCAAAATTATAACATATGATCCTCTAATGACAGAATTTAATCTCCCCTATTCTTATGACTAGTATCTTTTTTCCCTTACTCCACGCTGCAAAAATCTTGCTCTTGATTACTATCCCTATACCACTGACATGCAGAAAAAGTTGAGAGACAGCCAAGTTGGGAAAAATATCAACTTGTTATCAAATAGCAAAACTTGCCTAGAAAAGGATACAGCAGACATTTCAAACAAGGTTGGTAATGAGCCAGTATACTATATCACAATTAAATTAGTACTGTTATCCATGGAGCAAAGAAAAACTTTCTTTTTTGACAACGTAAAAATACTGAAACCATTTAGAAGATATAATTTAAATCCTATTTAAGATACATTTTATAATGAAAGGAATAAATATTGTGACTAAAAATGGACACAGATTATGAAAAACAAACAGATTAAGTGGCATCATAAGCAAACTTGTAATTTTGATAATTACATAGTCAGTAGTCAGATTTCTTTTGTTTTTTAAATCAAATGAGAAGCACTTTTGTTTGTTAAACATTGCTTTTGTTTTTTCAAGAATTTTATAAGTTTGGCTTAAACATGGGTCCTACATATTTTTACTACTAACAGCAATAATAACAGCATTATTTTTCACCTGATTATTTTTCATCTAACCTCCAGAAACAGCTGCCAATGAATCCCATTCTCTTCCTCTTTCCTGTATCTTTGCAAAGTATGCCCCTTTGAATACTTATCCAGTCCCTTTATAAAATTTACGACTGAGTCCGTTTCCACTGTACTTTCAAGCAGCATTTTCCAAATCACAACAACTCATGGCACAGAGAAATGTAGTTGTTTTGCCTAAAATCAGTGTTTTCAAGTTACAGATCCTTCTGACCCAAGGAGGCTTCTCCTTTTGTACTCCAAGAGCCCTCAAATCTTTAAATGCATCTATCAAAACTGAATGTAACCTTAGCTATAAAGAGGAACTCCCTAGTTCTATTGTATAACAAACGTTCTCTGTCCCCCTCACCATTGCAGTAAGTCTCATGTGCACTCTATAAAAAAACGTTGACACCATTCTTAAATTTGGCGCACAGAATTGACCATAATATTCCGGGCCTAATCCGCGATTTATCAGAGTTTAGAATACCTTTCTTGTTTTTGTACTCTGTGGTCCCAATTTTAGCTCTGTCCAAGTGAAAAGGTATTGATTGAGTTTAAAAATCCCACCAAATGCCTCCTATTACCCAGCGAGAAGCTCGTATACCTTTTTAACAGATGTCTCAAATTGTCTTGCCACTTTCATTAATACAAGTACGCACATTAAATTCTTTACAGTGCTTTTTTCAAAATAAGGTAAAACCATTTTCAATTCAATTTGGAATACAAATTCATTTTACACCAAGTCTGGTTCATTTCACAAACTTACGGTTCAATTTCACTATAATGAGCTTTGTCTGATGCTTAAATTTGCCAAATTTGTTTTACTCAGTTCTCAGGCAGGCCACAAGGTTGGATAAAAATTTCAGTGTTGCTAGTCGACTGGTAGAAAATTTTTTATTAAGACCAAAATACTTTAATGTTCAATGTTAATCTTCTTGTGTGACACATTCAATTCATCATTACAAATACTTTTCACTGTTACTGCTGCCAGTGACTCAATTGCAACTACACTTAGCTCACTATTGAGCTCTCCAGTGATTTCTTAAGTGAGACAGAGCAAGTTTGGAACGGCAACATCTGTAATTCTGTTGCTGGATGTTTTATCCCATTCATAGTAAATCTCACATATCCAACAATTACACTTAATTGAAACCCTGGCAATACTCGTGTTGTGAGAGTTTTTGCAAGTTCATCTGCAAGATGAAAACCAAATTGACAATCGTTGGAGACAAATTAAACCAAGAAAAATAAATAAATGTAATAACTTGGACTCTGTGGACCTTTAACCCAGGTGAAAATTTACAGTGCAGTAGTGTAAAACTTGCTGGATAGCAATGAAGATCTGTTGAGTGTTATCAGATAGAGTGGTTTCACTTCACTACATTAAAGAGATTGCCAACAATGCTGCAACCTGAAGAATGACAGGCCCTTTTTTAATATAAATGAACATCCCCTTGACTGCCAGAAGATTTAAGAAGCACTGAACTTCACTTCAGAATGAGAAGATGTAAATCTGTGGTGGATAATCTGAAACGCTGGCAATTAGTACACCGATAAATCTCAATGAATAATTAGGAAAAAAAGAAAGCTGCAAATCCCTGGAGAAGATACTGAAGCAGTGATATATGCATGAAAGAGTAGTCTAAGCTCAATCAATAGTAACAGAATATGCAGAGTGCAGCATTTTGAATTTCCTGATATGATCTCTGTGCTAAGCAATACGTACGAAATAATGAGTAGGTAGTTGTAATGGATAACTGGTTAGAGACAACAAATTTTAATGGTTCTACGAAATGTTTCAGGGAAAATTCTTTGGTTCATCTGAATTTATCCAACTTGCAAAACTCTTAAATAATTCTAGGTTTTTTGTCTTCTTGATCGGGAAATCTTCAAACGTTGAATCACTCTCTGCGTTAAGAAGGTTCCGATATCAATCCCAAAGTTACCATTTACCAAGTTAAACTGCAAGTCGCTTTGACTTATGCCCACAGTTTAATTTAAAGTGTTATTTCAAACTAACCTTGTCCATCCCATTGATTATCATTATACACCTCAATAAAACTACTCTTTCAGGTGTTTTCTTTTCAAGCTGAATAGCCCAAGTGACCCCAGAGTTCCCCAGTAATTCATACTCCTGACAGCAGAGGTCGGTTTGTGGATTTTCTGTGCACAGTTCTCAAAGGTCATCCTGATTTCTTGACACATTCAGAAATGGGCTTGGTGCAACCATAGAACTGCAAATTTTGATCACAACTTCCACTGGCTCACTTTCTACTCTTTAGGCTAAGAGTTACAACATTACTGGGTGATGCTCTGGATTAAATATCTACTGAGACCCTCACAGCTCCCTTCAATTTCACCCTTTGCTATTTCAACAACATTCAAGCCCTTTATCCTTCTTGTGTGCAACTGTTGTTTTATTTTTCTAAGACACTTCCCTGTATGACATCTCAACTGCTATTGCTTCACACCCTTCTATTTTATCATGTAGATACTGTAACTTCTAGTTTCATCTCATCTACAAGTTTGATCAGTTTACATTGCATTTCTGAATCTCTGATGCAAATTAGAAATAGCTATCACTCCAGTGCCAAGCCCTGGAGCTCACCGCTCCAAGATGATCCTTTCAACTTGTGCTGTTTGTCTCCTCCAGGCAATTTCTTATTCATTTCCAAGTTTTATCTTGAAAGCTTTGAGTATTGGCATTAGCCTTTCACGTGGAAAAATAGCAAATGCTATTTGAAAATCCATATCCATAACATTTTAGGGTTTACTGTGGTCCATTGAGTTATTCATTCCTCAAAGAAAGCAAGAAAGTAAGTCAAACATCAACTCCTCCAAAAACCTTGCCAACTGCTCTTTTGCTTCACTGTTTTTACGGAATAGATAATCCTCAAGTTCTTGATAATCAATATCCTTATTTTTAAAGAACTATCAGTTTCTGTTTTGTTATCCTTTCAGAACAATGAACGCTATGCTTGCCTGTTCCCAGTCTACTGATAACTCTTCAGTGTCTCTTAATTCATTCATAATTATTGCCAATCACTCTCAAAGTTCATTACTTGTCTCTCTCTGGCATAAGTAGCACAAAAATTATTTACTTTGACATCCATAAGCTTGTTTAGAGTCTCTATTCCGTTACATCCAAGTCATGATTTATGGAATATCCCTGATTTCAAAAGCAGGTCAAAACTGACAAACACAATGCTTTAAACTGAAACATGACTTCCTCATTCTCATGCACCTATCAAGAGTTTTCCAAAACCCTGTGAGATGAACCAAATATAAATATTGCTGAGGACAGCACAGATAATTTCCCATGATTCTTTGAAATAGTTCCATGGGAAGTGAATCATCCACCTGTGAGGGCAAACAAGATATTAGTTTAACATACTAAAATGCCAGCACTTCCTGTAGAGCAGTGGCACTTTTAGTGCTGGAAACCCGAAAGACCAAGGATCAGGATGAAAAGACATAACCAATGCCATGTGCGGTCCAGCAGCAAGATTCAAGAGTTCATGTGCATACATAATTATCTGTAATTGCAAGCTGTCGTCTGAGCTGTTATGTAAGCCCATATTAGATTTTCAAGTAAACTGAATCCATACTATCTAATCCGTTTAGTAATAAATAAAAAAAATGCTTCTAAAACTGTAGCACTCCCTCAGTTCGGTGTTGAACTTTAATCTCTGGAGGAGAACTTCAAACCACAATTTTCAAACCCAGAAGTGAGTGCAAAACCACTGATTCCAATTGATGCTTGCTGTGAAAAGCAGGTAAGTTACATCATGAAACTTAGCTGCAATCTAAAGAGTTGAGCATTATGTGGCTTTGGCGTTCAAAGCACATTAGACAAAATTGGGTGTAAAATCATTCTCGAAACAAAGTTGATGACAACAACGAAAACTTAATGTATGAGAATTTAGATCAAAATGTTCATTGATAATTGCAAGAACATGAGTTACTATTCCGAATACAGGCTGCAGTTCCCTTCTCCAACAGCCTCAAGATCAGGCCTTTGCTGGACCAGAGAATTTGCTTGTCCACAAGAGATCATGTATCAGGGATTAACACAGCAATCTGTGCCCCTACAAATGGTTGGCAGTGTATAACCTGGAGGTCATGATTACAGAGGAAACAACAGACAGGAGACTCCTCCCCACACTTTCTCCATCACGAACACCAATTGTCAATTTATGTTGACTGGTTGACTAGTTTTATTGAGGTCGGAAATGAAAATTAATGGAACAGACAAGGTCAGTTTGAAACACTACTTTAAATTAAATTGGGGGTGTAAGTCAAAATGACGTGCAATTTAACTTGGTAAATGATAACATTAGGATTGATATCAGGGCCTTCTTAACGCAGAGAATGATTCAACATTTGAAGATTTCCCAAGTGTGAAGACAAAAATCCTAGAATTATTTAAGAAGCAACTGGAAGCAGAACTGGGGTCCCTACAGGATCTTGCTCGATGGATAAATTCAGACTGGCCAAAGAAGCTTCCTAATTCATAAAGATTTTGTGAAATCTTTGGAATATTGGGTTGCTTCTGACCAGTTGTCCATTGCAACTGCCTGCTCATTATTTAATACGTATTGCTTAGCACAGAGATCACATCAGGCAATTCAAGCACAGAATTATTTTAATTCTCCTTAAAGGTGGAATGAGAAATACATTTGTGCAACATTCTCTTTGCTATCTGCTCTGTGAGCATTGGTCCTGCATAAAACTTATTTACAAATCAAGAAAAAGAGTCAGAAGTGTCATGGATTCTTTGGAAAACTGTAAGTAATATTGGTATTGGACCACAGGGGTCACAGGACGAGAAAGCATACATTAGGGTGGCACACCTAATATCAGTTAAACCTAAGTATCAGAGGAAAATTCAGCTCCACATAATAAAATCCATCAACGTGTTAACTACTGTTTAGGAATCTAGCTCTCTTCCGAGTGCTTTTACACTTGGCAATTTTCAACTGAACAATTCTTTTTCCCCCAGAAAGGTTCACAAAAATTGAATCTTCAAAGTAATTAGCTTGCAGGTTTTATATTCATGATAAAAGTCATGGGCATCCAAATCAAGAAATAATACCAAGTCTGGAAACTTTGCAGAAGTCTCAAGGAATGTGCTTCATTCCTTAATAAAGAAGATTTTATTTCATTTTCTTTAACGTTTTTACTTAGGGTTTCTGGTTAATTTCTGACAGTTACAAAAAATGTATATCATATTATCAGAATGTCACTGAAAGATTCTCAAATAAATTGGTAAATACAAACCTGGAAATACAAATTTATGTTTTAATTACACAATTACCTCAGCAAACATCACACTGAAAAACTAAAACATCAACAACAAAAATGCTCCAAAATACAATGTTTGTAGAGTTGTTGGCAAAATGATATCAATAGATGACAGATTAAAAACAGAAAAGTCCTAAAAGTAAATATAAATGATATTATCAAGTCTTCCTCAAAGACTCTGTGACAAATAGTAAAGATATTTGTGCTAAATCCAGCAGGACAACATAAAGAGCATTACTCGTTGTCAAATTTCAAACTGGTGTCAATAACTCTTGTTCAAGACATTAAAAATTCTAAAATTAACTTATGGTTTATTTGCTTTGCCACTCAACCTTACCCATCTTATAACAGCTGCTACATTTCAAAAAACAATTCCATGTAAAAAGTGGTCAAAACTTCGAGATAAATCCCAGCACAAATACCTAAATTAGACAGCAAAATTCAGTGTACTTGCAATCAAATATTTCAAAATGATCTCCTGGAGTTGTCTCCAAGCGTAGTCAGCCACTTTTCTGAGTTGCTGGGTTTCTCTACAGGCCTCTAGCCAGGTTATCAATTTGGCAGGCTGCCCAGCTGGAAACGGATCAGAAATGTCATGACATGGTCCTGTCATTGAAGATTGCCTCATCTCCAGCTTCGTCAGTCTGTCAGCCGATTTTGACTCTCCAGCTGATTTTGACACACGCACACACAAACTCCCTCACCCACCCAGCACCCATCACACACACATGCACACCCATCCACCTACCACACATACACACACATCCCTCCACGCACAGACACACCCTCTCCCTCCCCCTACCACCACCCACACCCACACACAACCCCATCACACACACAAGCTCACCCATGTACCTATCACACATTCACACACCCCCCCCCCCACACACACACAGACCCCCCTCCGCGCACACACACACACACACACACACCCTCTCTCTCAAAGGACACACATACAGAAGCAAAGTTCTTTAACCTCGACTTTGATGTCACAATGCAATGGAAATATCATGTTCACGCAGCTTAATAAATATTAATATTAAGAAAACCCTGAATCAAATTCAAATAAAATGCGTTGCAATCCCCACACCTTTGCCCAGCATTGCAGGTGCTAATCAAAACTGAATAGCTTAAATCCAATATCACAAATCAGTATCTTCAGTATTGCCATTGAGCGTTTAGTATCTCTATTCTATATTACAAAAATCAAATAGTCACAGATGATTTTGAGAAATGAAGACTGGAAATTCTAAAAGGGAACTAATAAGCATTTAGTAACTATTGAAAGAGTTATGGTTTAGCAGGACAATTAGAAGCTTCTGGCCTCAAATCTCAATTGCATGTATTCTCACCATTTGCATAACAGATATAACCCATTATGCTGCAAGCAAGGGTAGGAGTATAGGACATTTGGCTTGGATTCTTACTCCCACCACAAGCATGATAGAATCACAGAATTGTTACCATTCAGAAGGAGGCTATTTGGTCCATTGTATCTGCACTTCAATCCCACAAAGTGCATAACACATGCATTGGGTAGAGAAGTTCACAGAGTAACAAGTTACTGTGAAAAGCACAGTAATGAGTATATTTTACACAGACTAAATATTAATAAATCCAATGACATTCTCATGTATTATGAATGCTGCTTTGTTATTAGCTGCATACATTTCACACAAATCCCATTCCAAGGATGCAGTAATTCGGTCTGCAATACACTTGACTAATCCTCTCATCCTCCCCCAAATTCAGCACATCAAATACGCAAAGTTCATGTTCACTTACTCAGCATATAATTATGTCTTTTCTTATGTTCATTTCCCACTGCTGCTCAAAATGTAACAAGAGTTAAATATTACCACATTCACTTCGAGAGACAGTGATAAGAGCACAGATTACAAACAGAAGGAATGAAATGAATACCCACTTTAAGAACTGAATGCTTTTACCTCTAATATTCTCTAAAATTATACTGATAAATGTTGGTTACTTACCATGTAGAAATGCACACCATTTAAGATGTGGGATGAATTTTACTAGCTCAATGTGGTCAGTACAATATTGTTCACACCCCCAGACATGACAAGCGTTGATTCCAAACTGACAGATTTTTTAAAAAAGTTGCCCCTTGGCAATAACATGCCACCTGTAACCTTGACAAGCAAACAGTGGGACTACTACCCTCTCAGAGGGAGAAAGTATTCCCTCAAAGGCCTAAGTACTACCCTCGGTTTAATTTGCCAGCTCTTCTATCAATCCCAGCTGTCCCAGAATCCAAATGATTGACAGCTACCAAGGAGGGACCCCCTCCAGAACTGGGGAATAGTAGGATAAAAGTCGGCACAACACCAAGGACCGAAAGGCCTGTACCATGTAGAAGTCTCACTTCAGTGTTAAATTGTTGCAGGGCAGCTAAAAGGAACATAGAGTGGTCCCTAGCTTAGCCAACAACCCCACCTCCAGCAGGAACCCAAAGGAAAATCAGTCTCAGAATCAGAAGTTACTCAGCTGAGGAGCTCGGGATGGTGTGATGCATCATCACAGCAGGAAACATGAGTCATGCCCAGGGTTTAAATGGGAATCAACTTTCCGTACTTTTAGGCATAAGTTGCCTATAGAAAGGAAACAGTGTTTAGCTCATTGTGCTTTTTAGTCACTTTTTACAGTAAAATATTTAAAATGTGAATCATCTTGATGATTGAAATCCTCTTTAAAGTTTCTATGGTGTTCATAACAAGAAGCACCTGAGCTGTTATGTGGAATGAAACGTTAAAAATATAAGTCCTGAAATCATTGTATTGAAGGGGATTTGGGGGTTGGAGATTCATCTAAGTTTTGACTTGTGCGGTTCTTTTCAGCCTGGGAAAGTGTCCAAGAAGGGAGATGCAGACAGCAGCAAGGCTACAATATTGGCTGTGACGACCGAAAGGTTAACTGGAGCAAAACAATTATCCAATGAGTACTGTGTGACTGAGTGTCAGAGAGTACTCAACAAATATGTGAAGCTAAAACATCTCTTCAGAATGCTCAAATGTACAGCAAACAACAAAAAAAGTGATTCTGAAATTTCTGGCATATTACTTGTCACAAATAAACCATGCTATTTGGGCATAAAATAATGGAGGTCTACTGCACAGAAAAAGGCCACTTGGCCTATCAGACTGTGCCTGTCAAAAAGATCAATCTATTTTCGACAATTGGTCAAATCTAAGTTAATTTATCGATCTATTTACTGCTAAGACACTTCACTGAAGTATTATATAAATGAAGTGGATCATGTGGTTCAGTGGTAGTGTCCCTATGTCTGAACCAGGGGTCCTGAGATCCAGTCCCACTGGCTCCTGAGGTGTGTAATAACACTTCTGAGCAGATTGATTAGAAAATACCTATAGTGTAAATGACATTCCATGATTAGGAACAAAATGAAAGAACTGGCTTAGAGAATGGCTTGCTTTGAATCTATTCCAATTCAGACAGCACACAGTCAACAATCTGCAGCATGCAACTTTGAAAATTAGTTTGGTATTATTATGATGAAGACAAAGCATTATAAAGGCGAAGAAATGGGTTTGGAAATCAGCCCTGAATTTGCATGGTCTTCTCTTACACCCCAGTCCAAAGAATAGATTTAGATTTAACGTTGCATATCTATAAAAATATAATAGAAAGTGTTTTTTAAATGCTCTGGTTATATGTCAAGTGTCACCACACTCTGGCGCTTTCTTGAAACACTGAACATAATGCAAGATTTTACTGCAATAGAGTTCATCTTTCTCTCTTTCCTTCTTCTTGTTCCTCCTCCAGTTGCTGCTTGACATTTGCCGGACTCTCCAAAACAGGCTCTGGGGTCTCAGTTACAGGCTTCCATCACTGCCACTCCCATGACCGCCACTTCAGAACCATGGACCTGGGGGTGCACGGGTTCTGTACCTCCTATTCCTCATCCGACACTGGTCCAGACCCTGCCACTAGTCATCAGTCGTCAGGGTCCTCTGCCATCACTTTTCCGATGTTTCCCCTCCTTCAGACACCTGGGCCTAGCTGCAGGTGTGGAACCTTGGTCCTTGCTCACTGCGAGACTCCAAGCTGGGTAGAGCCGAGTCCGGCTCATCCTGGAGTTGCTGCCACCAGAGAAGTCATCCTTCATCCGGCCTCGGCCGCACCCACTCTCCAGACTATAAAGAAAAGAAAATGAAGAAGAAAGGAAAAAGAAAAGGAGAAAAAGGAAAAAGAAGAAAAGAGAAAGAAAAACCAAAGAAAGCAGACGAGTCCTATCTCAGCCCTGCTACTCCACCATCTTGAGGTATCTGAAATATCTCCACTGTTTCTTTAATGGGCCAGAAAAGAGTTTACATAATTATCTTTCAAAAATCAATCAACTGAAACTATTACACGTATGTGTAGTTTTAAAATTGCCTGTAATCTGTTGGTGTACTCAAGTAGAAATTTAGAAAAACCAACAATGTTTAAGTAAAGAAAGATTGAGTAAAGGAATTGTTTGAGAACAAATCAAATCATAAAAATGTGGTCCTATATATAACTAAATGACAACCCAAACCAATAGGCAACTGGGAGAGGACAAGATGTTTTGCTTTTGGGTATCAGTGCCACTTCAGCACATTTCAATCCTCGCTGATTTATGATATACACGGTCCCAATATATATCACAGGATTCACTATGAAAATGTGCAAGAGCAAGCCCTCAATCATTTAAGAATCTACAACACAGAATAGAGATTAAATTTTATAATGTGTCAAAATACTTCCTTGACAGCACTTAAGCACAAAGTGTATTCAATGCTGGAGAAGGAGGAAAGGGTGCAAGGCACTTTGAGAATAAACACTCAGTGGCAATGCTGAATGCAATTGCCAGAAAAATGTGACAGGAGGAGGTGAATCTTGGATTCAACCTTAATTTGTGCTGTCAACTGAAGGCCACAACAGGACATTTTAATTAGCCTAACATCCCTAGGCTGAGGAGAAGGTAAGCAAATTCTCAGGGTTGAAGGGAAAATTGAAACCCAGAAAATGAAGCCCAGTGTGGACTCCTTTGCTCCATCTTTTTTTATTTATTTTCTCTCTTTCTCTGCTTTAGAATGACTGCAATGCTGAACTTATAACTTTTTTTTAGTTTTCTAATTTATATCTCAGATTTTATACCTAGGCACCTTTGTACTGAAGGCTGCACCAGAACTGGCAACTTGATACACTTTTCAATGTACTCATGTATCTGTGTAAAATGAAACCTAATTCTAATTCCTGATTCTAATTCTAAGCATGCACCAAGATTTGTGGTTTTGATAGCTGTCAGGGACTCCCACTTCTACACAGAAGCACATACTTGTGAATGTTGCATTAGTAAAGGATGAGACTCAGTTGGAACATGAGTCATCTATGAACATATGAATTAGGAGCAGGAGTATGCCACTCAACCCTTCAAGCTTGTTCTGCCATTTAGTAAAAGCACAGCTGATCTGATTTTAACTACAATGCCACATTCATGTCTATCTGTGATAACTTTGATTCACTGATTATTGAGAACCTAGCTATCTTTGTCTGAAAACTATTCAAAGATTCAGCCTCCATCACCTTTTGAGGAAGACAGTTCCAAAGACACTCAACCCTCAGAGAAACAAAACTATTCTTTTGTCTTCAATATCTTATATATTTTATTCAAGTCACCACTGAACTCCAATGTGTACAAGCTCAGCCTGTGAAGCCTTCCCCAAAAAGGGATGCTACACATTCAAGGCATTAGTCCAGTAAATCTTCTCTGAACTGCTTCCCAACACATTTATATCCTTCATTGAACTGGGAAACCAATACTTTACGTAGCACTTCAGAAGTGGTCTCATGAATACCCCCTGTAATTGAAGCAAAACCCTCCTACTTATATATTCAATTCCACTTGCAGTAAATGTTTACAATTTATTAACTTTTCTAAAACTATCCGTATATTAACCTTCCATAATCACACCCAGATCCCTCTGCATCTCACAGTATTATCAGATCACAAACAGATTTCTTGTCAATGCTATAGATTTCATGTAGGGAAATGATAATCAAATCAACAAAAGACACTAATAGAACCACATGTATTAACACAAACAAGATAATTATTGAAAAAGAAGGTAACTTTCATCTCCAGTTTCTCTCGTGACTAACTTCCAAGTTGTGAAGACAGGAAAACAAATACAGAAAAACTGGAAGTCTTATTGACAAGAAATGTTTCAGATCTTTCTCAAAATGTTACCACTAAAATCAAAGGTTCGCAACTTCTTTCAAATGTTATTCCGCAAAGTGGATTTTTTTTCTCATGACTTAATTCTGCCTCCTTGTGGGTCACAACCCAAGATACACTGACAATATCCATTTAAATCACACAGGTAAATCACAATGTGCATAATATACTTACCACAGCCTATTTAATAAGTCTATACTCTGCCTGGTATCCTATTTTCCCCATTCCTAATACTACATGAATATTTCATTATGTAGTACAAAATCAAGCCCCTGTGGAAACTGATTTTCTGTAGTTTTAACTGTTAATCTATTCGTAGTTGTTACACCACTGAACAATTAAAGCAGACCATCAAGCACATGTTATGTAAAGTGTCACATTAATCTTATTTTACTACATTCTGTATTCAATGTAGGCAGGGACCCTGGGCTATTGTCCCAACACAATTTATTTTGACCATTATAATTTATGATACAGGACCATACAACCCTGTTAAATTCCTCAAATCCCTTCTGAGCTTTCAGTTGTAATGTAAATATTAAGGCTGGAAGAAGACAAATACTGTAATAAACAGTTTATACCACTCACGGCAGATGTAAAACAACAAAAAGAAGACAACTTCACGGCCACATATTTAGAAGAAGGCTTGTTTAGAAACAATTTCACTGGGTGTAGAGGAGTAGAGGCCCCTAAGGACCTCTTTACTTTTGAAGTGATATTTCTGTAAATAAATGTGGGAGTCCCCAGATGTCAATCCTAACAGCAGCACAAACATGAGATCTGAGAGATATGCATCTCAAAAAGACATACAGATCCCTAAAAATATTATGATCTCTCATTTTCATGTTTTAAATATGCACAGTGGATCTTATCGTCATCACCTCTGGATTAGCATAAACATATGACATTTTCACGATTTACTGATGGCATTTTATATTAACTAAGAAGCTCCTTTTCCAGTTCTAAGAGCCAGGAATTTCAGAATATTTGCAATGTCACCAGTGTATTTGCTGCTCCCATATTTTAGTTCATTGCCATTTATGGCAAGACCACTTTTTGTTTGTGATTTGTTTTAGAGATATCGGCATCACTGCCTAGGCCAACATTTATAAGAATCAATCTCATTGGGCGATCTAGTGTCACATGTTGGCAAGGAACAGGTAAGGACAACAGATTTCCTTCCCAAAAGGACGTTAGTGAACTACCTGACAAGGAAAGGCTGGATGGAATGCTGGATGACTAAAGAAATTGAGGGTTTAGTTAAGAAAAAGAAGGAAGCATTTGTCAGGTATAGACAAGATAGATCGAATTAATCCTTAGAAAAGTATAAACGCAGTATACTTAAGGGGGAAATCAGGAGGGCAAAAAGGGGACATGAGAAAGCTTTAGCAAATAGACTTCAGGAGAATGCAAAGAGTTTTTGCAAATACCTTAAGGACAAAAGGGTACAATAGGGCCCCTCAAAGATAAGCAAGGCGGCCTTTGTGTGGAACCGCAGGAGATGGGGTAGATACTAAACAAGTATATTGCATCAGCGTTTGCTGTGGAGAAGGACATGGAAGATACATAATGGAGGAAAATAGACAGTGACATCTTGAAAAATGTCCATACTACAGAGGTGGAAGTGCTGGATGTCTTGACACACATAAAAGTGGATATATCCCTCGGACCTGATCAGGTGTACCCTAGAACTCTGTGGGAAGCTAGGGAAGGGATTGCTGGATCTGTTGCTGAGATATTTGTATCACCAATAGTCATAGGTGAGGTGCCAGACACTGGAGGTTGGTTAACGTGGTGCCACTGTTCAAGAAGAGTGGTAAGGACAAGCCAGAGAACTATAGACCAGTGAGCCTGATGTCGGTGGTGAACAAGTTGTTGGAGGGAATCCCGAGGGACAGGATGTACGTGTATTTGGAAAGGCAAGGACTGATTAGGGATAGTCAATATAGCTTTGTGTGTGGGAAATCATGTCTCACAAACTTGATTGAGTTTTTTGATGAAGTAGCAAAGAGTATTGATGAGGGCAGAGCGGTGGATGTGATCTGTACTTCAGTAAGGCGTTTGACAAGGTTCCCATGGAAGACTGGTTGGCATCATTAGATCTCATAGAATACAGGGAGAACTAGCCATTTGGAAACAGAACTGGCTCAAAGGTAGAAGACAGAGGGTGGTGGTGGAGGGTGGTTTTTCAGACTGGAGGCCTGTGACCAGTGGAGTGCCACAAGGATCAGTGCTGGGTCCACTACTTTTCGTCATTTATATAAATGAGTTGGATATGAACATAAGAGGTACAGTTAGTGAGTTTGCAGATGACACCAAAATTGGAGGTGTAGTGGCCAGCGAAGACGGTTACCTCAGATTACAACAGGATCTTGATCAGATGGGCCAATGGGCTGAGAAGTGGCAGATGGACTTTAATTCAGATAAATGCGAGGTGCTGCATTTTGGGAAAGCAAGTCTTAGTAGAATTTATACATTTAATGGTAATGTCCTTGGGAGTGTTGCTGAACAAAGAGACGTTGGAGTGCAGGTTCATAGCTCCTTGAAAGTGGAGTTGCAGGTAGATAGGAGAGTGAAGAAGGTGTTTGGTATGCTTTCCTTTATTGGTCAGAGTAATGAGTACATGAGTTGGGAGGTTATGTTGAGGCTGTACAGGACATTGGATAGGCCACTTTTGGAATACTGCATGCAATTCTGGTCTCCTTCCTATTGGAAGGATGTTGTGAAATTTGAAAGGGTTCAGAAAAGATTTACAAGGATGTTGCCAGGGTTGGAGGATTTGAGCTATAGGGAGAGGTTGAATAGGCTAGGGCTGTTTCCTTGAAGCATTGGAGGCTGAGGGGTAATCTTATAGAGGTTTATAAAATCATGAGGAGCATGGATAGGATAAATAAACAAAGTCTCTTCCCTGAGGTGGGGGGAGTCCAGAACTAGAGGACATAGGTTTAGGGTGAGAGGGGAAAGATATAAAAGAGATCTAAAGGGCAACCTTTTCATGCAGAGGATGGTACATGTTTGGAATGAGTTGCCAGAGGAAGTGGCGGAGGCTAGTAAAATTGCAACATTTAAAAGGCATCTGGATGAGTATATGAATAGGAAGGGTTTGGAGGAATATAGGCCGGCTGCTGGCAGGTGGAATTAGATTGGGTTGGGATATCTGGTCGGCGTAGATGAGTTGGACAAAAGGGTCTGTTTCCGTGCTGGACATCTCTATGACTATGATTACATGTTCACCGTCAGCCTAGCTTTTTATTCTAGATCTTTACTGAATTCAAATTTCACTCTTTCGTTGTGGCATCCCAATACCCAGAACAAAAGCTTAGGTTTGGGATTGTTAGTTCACTGACATTACCACTATGTCACTCCCTCCCAATGCCTCTGATTACTAATACATGTCAAAGATATTTTCTTATCTTCTAAAAACTGGACTGCCGAAGCTTCTGTGCACATCTCCACTCTCCCTACTCTGTTCCCACAGCCACACTTGAGCGTCCACTAAAGGCATTGACTGACTCAGTCCATTTTCAGAAGCATGGTAATAAATTTAAATGAATTCTTATTGTTCAATATCCTGAAGCATTTTCTGGAATAGTGAGTGTTGAATGAATAAAGAAACATTATTGCCATAATCAAAATTCAAGATCTCAGACCTCATACACTGTGCGTCTGGATGGCATTATTGGCTGCCATCCAGGCCCACATCACCCATTCACAGTTAGAACATAGAACATAGAACAGCACAGCACAGAACAGGCCCTTCAGCCCACGGTGTTGTGCCAACCAGTTATACATCTCCTTCAGACTGCACCTCCTACACAATCTTGTGGCCTTATTCCCTTGCTTAGTAAGATAACCCCCACTGGATAGTAGTCAACTTCATTGTCCCAGGTTCAAATCTTTCCTCAGAACCTCGCCAGCAACCCTAAATGCCTCACTGCTGCTTGAAACAATCATCTGAATCAGGTCACTCCCTGGAAATCAACCTCTATGCCTTTCTACAATGTCTTACTTCTACAATTGCATCAACATAACCAGTTGTATATTAACCATAATCCCATTCTGCTTTTCCCTCTAAAGTGACTGTTCTCTAAAATAGAACCATCTACAATTCAAATGCAGGGTGTTGCAGCTTCTCAACACCAAAGTGGCACGGTGGCAGGGCGGCACGGTGGCACAGTGGTTAGCACTGCTGCCTCACAGCGCCAGAGACCTGGGTTCAATTCCCACCTCAGGCGACTCTATGCGTGGAGCTTGCACATTCTCCCCATGTCTGCGTGGGTTTCCTCCGGGTGCTCCGGTTTCCTCCCACAATCCAAAAATGTGCAGGTTAGGTGAATTGGCCATGCTAAATTGCCCTTAGGTGAAGGGGTAAATGTAGGGGAATGGGTATGGGTGGGTTGTGCTTCGGCGGGTTGGTGTGGACTTGTTGGGTCGAAGGGCCTGTTTCCACACTGTAAGTAATCTAACCTAATCAAAGCCTTTCTGATTACGCTTGGATCACCTCTGATCACGCTTGGATCACCTCTGATCACTTATGTCTTACTCGCATCCACATTTTTCTCGCACCTGTTTGATTTGATTTATTATTGACACGTACCAAGATACAGTGAAAAGTATTGTTTTGTGTGCCAACCAGACAAATCATACCTTAGATAAATACATCAGGGTAAGAAAACAAAATGTAGTGTTATATAGCCAGAGAGAAGATGCAGAGAAAGATCAGCTTTAATATATGAGAGGTCCGTTCACAGTCTGATAATAGCGGGGAAGAAGCTGTCCTAAATCTGTGTTTTCAAACTTTAGTATCTTCTGCCTGATGGCCATTCACCCATCAAAACATTTCTGCTGTTAACTTGCTAAATTGTGCAATCATCTCCACTCTAAACAACAGAATTTAGGAAGGATGTGAATACGTCAGACAGAATGCAAAAGAGGTTTACAAGGATGGTTCAGTTATGAGGATAGATTGGAGAAGTTGGGATTGTTTTGCAGTGCAAACAAAATCATGAGGAGCAGAGTAGATGGAGAGAAGCTGTTCCTGCTCAAAAAAGAATCAAAGATCAGAAGGCACAGTTTTCAGTGATTTTCAAAAGAAATGAAAGAGATTGGTAAAACATGGAGAGCAATTTTCAACTTCCTTTTGTAACTTTAATACCTGAAGCCTTTCATGGACTAAAATATTTTTTTAAAAAGGAGAAAATACTGATGCAAGGTGAACAGGTTTGACATTTAAACAGATTGAATCAAACCAGTGAAAGTAATGTGTCGTGAAATGAGCATTTTATGAAAAGGTATTGAAACTTGGCCAGACATAAAGGAACTCTCATTTCTTACATATGATTTACACCTGTCTGGAAGTCTCCTATATTGAGATGAAAGATACCTACAAAGTATACATGTTTAAGAAAACAAACGTGAACTGTATTTCAGGCATAAAAAAAAGCTGTGGGCAAAAGGGAGAAAGAAATTAAGAGTGAGGTGCAATTGAAGCGTGAGATTGCTGCAAGCTAAGAAGAAAATAAAATAGTTGTTGAGTGACCGATTATTCCTCCTTCTCATTTGGTTGTAATAATCTCAATTTTCTCTTGGTGAGGACCTTTCTTGAGCTCTTTTCCTGTCTTTCCACCTTAAAAATACCTCTCAAAGTCTCTAACCCAGCTCTGGAACAGCTAATTTTAATCTCCCACACAAAGTCATGAGGGGAGATTATTTTCCAACTCAATGTACGTCTACCTCTATGTGAATTTTTAACATCACCCTGCTTTACACTGGAGACAACATAACTCATTTCCATGTTAATACAGCAGTACAGATTTATACTGAGGGTATTGACATATTTGCTAATAAATTCCCAGACTGTCAGAAATTACATTTAAAAAGAATTTAAGAAACTCTCATGTTAGGAAGGTTGTCATTTGCATTTTTTTCTAGCATTCCAAGGGTTAAATCTTCAATTCACATTTAATATAAATGTGTTTGTTACATAATACTTCGACCACAATGAAATGTGGGCCAGTGTAATTATGTTAACTTTCCATTATTGTAGAAATGTTTGTTTTTCCACAGCAGAAAAATACTTACTTCAGCCATGCCCATTATCTCAGTAGGACATTTATAAAGAAAATTAAATTGAAAATATTATCTAAATGCAACCACTTAAAGATTAAATTCTAAATAATTTAACCCATGGTAAAAGGAGGTTAAAGTCATTGCATATATTGCATATATTCTGAAGCAGGAGCTCAAGCACCTCATCACATTTAACATTACAGCATTACTGGGCAAAATCTACTCAACTCATTTTCTTTATTATTCAGAGTTTTAATTTTTTTTAAAATTGATAAAAGGACTCCAGTAAAAGACTGCAGGGCACATATCAAACCATTAATCTATTGTAAAATGCTGCGTCCATTCACCCACCCACATTGGTTTGCTGCCTCATTGGTAGAATTGATCACCACACGTCATCCATCAGCCAGGCTTAAAGGGCTCAGAATTGAAGAATCTTTAATGGCATGCCATGTAAAGTAAACAAAGGACATTCAACTAATCTACCTATGTTTTCATTTCTCTTTGTTACAAAATATAAATGAATGGCCAGAACACCGCCAGTTATGTAGTAAATATAGACTTGGCTACAGCAGTAGAAAGTGAAATAAAAACATGTCCATTGCAAGAATGAAGAAAATATGATTCACAATTTTGCCCTTTCACAGTCTGCAAAGGCAGTATCTAAAAATCAAAAAAAGGAATTTTATTTGACATCCATCTGACCTGTAACTTGAAATGCAATGTCATTTCCACATCTCAAACACATCTTCATACACAGAATAGTATTCCTTCTAATCGAATCTAACCCGACCATTCATGGAGAGTAGACACAACTGCTAAGGCCAGCATTTATTTTCCACTCCTAAGTGCACTAGAGAAGGTTGTAACGAATTACCTTCTCGAACCACTACAGTCCAACAGTTTGAGAAACAGATCCAGCATTTGGCCAACATCAATTAAAAAACAGTAATATATTTTCAAGTAAGGACTGTATATGATTTGGAAAGAACTCGCAGATGTCTGGGTTCCCATGAATCTGCTGCCTTTGTCTTTCAGGGTGGTAGAGATTTTTGGGAGATACTTGATATGTTATCGATGTACATCAATATCCGATACATGCTGCCTTCGCACTGAACCAGCGGTGGAGGAGTGAATGTTTAACATGGTGAATGGGGTGCCAATTAAGTGTCCTCTTTGCCCTGGACAGTGTCAAATCGCTTGAGAGTTGGAGCTGCTATCATTCAGGCCAACTCAGAGTATTCCATCACATTCCAGACTTGCATCTTGCAGGTGATGGGAAGTAAGGAGTAAGTAAGAATTCAATCACCACAGAATGCCCAGCTACTGACCTACTTTTACAGACACTGTATTTATGTGATTGGCCCAGTTAAGCTTTTGGCCGGTGGTGAAACCTAGGGTACTGTAACTGTCACACAGGCTAAGTCTGAATGCTGTCCAGTTCCTGCTATATATGGACATTAACGAAGGAGTTGCAATGGTATTGGCATTCCCCAAATTCTAACCTTATGATTGAAGGCAGGTCATTGCTGAAACAGCTCAAGATAAATGAATCTAGGACACTGTTCTGATGAACTCCTGCAGTAATAATTTGGGGCTGTAATTATTGGTCTACCATCTTCTTTTGCCAGCTGTTCCCCTCAGGCCCTATGATCTGACAAAGATGGCTCAGTGGTTAGCGTTGCTACCTTACAGCGCCAGTGACCCAGGTTCAAATCCAGCCTCGGGTAACTGTCTGTGTGGACTTTGCACATTTCCCCCGTGTCTGTAGGGGTTAGTCCGGGTGCTCCGGTATTCTCCTACCGACCAAAGATGTGCAGGTTGGGTGGATTGACCATGTTAAATTGCCCACAGTGTACAGGGATGCGTTGGTTAGGTGCATCAGTCGGGGCTACATGTAGCGGAATAGGGTAGGTGGAATGAATCTGGCTGGGTTACACTTCAGAGGGTCGGTGTGGAGATGTTGGGCCAAATGTCCGTTGGTACACTGTAGGGATTCTATGATTCTATGAAAGGTTCAGACACAAAGGACACAAGCAGCTTGGGGAAACCACGGATACTCTTGGGTGATAGAGCAGATATGGGACAGAATGCATTGTTGAGGTTACTGATCGAAGACTAAGCCTTCTTTGGTCAGTCTACAGACAGTGGCTAGGGAGATATATGGAATCGGTAGCAGAAGAACAGAGTTTGTGAACAAAATCAATGGTTTCTAACTTCAGAGGTGGGGGAGTGGTTAAGAGCAGGACCCAAAGGTGTGGCCCGAAGCTCTGGGAATCCCACAGTGCTCAGGTTGGAGCCCCTGGGCTTGTGTCACAGGTCAGGGATCCAGGCAAGAACAGCACTCCAGTCCCCATTGTTTCAATCCTTGACCATGGTTGAGGGAGATGTTGGTGAGGTTGATCGTGGAGCCCTCGATGCATATAATGCTTGACACATTTTCAGATAAAGGTTTCTGTGGATAACAACAAGAAGGATGGCAAGGATAGATCATGGCTGGACTTCAAATCGAATGGTCAGTGAATAGAAAGAATATGATAGAATTAGAATCAAAAGGAAAGTATTATTTTGAAAAACACAGTGTAACTTCATGATGGCTTAAGTATTAGGAGGATTGAAGTCAGTCTTCATTCCTCCTGCAACCCCACTGCCAGATACTGACCAAATCAGAGACAGACCATTCACAACCGTGATCCTCAGGTGAGCTTCCAACTGCATATTCACTTAATCCTGAAGACCTACTCTTTTCACCTCTATAAGCACTGTCCACTCATCCAAGCCTCAGCTCATCAGCTGCTAAAATCCTTATCCAAACCTTTGTTCCTGTTGTACTTGACATTATTAATTCTTTCATAGGCCTTCCATCTTCTATCAACCATAAACACAAACTTGTCTGAAATTCTGTGGACTTTATCCAAAAACAGGGTTAAGTTCCATTCACCCATTGTACTTACTCACTGACCCATATTGGCTTCCAGTCAATATGGATTCATGTCAATGTTCAAAATATGTTTTCGAATCCTTTCATTGACTGCCCCCTCCCAGTCTCAGCAACCTCCTTCAGCCCTACGATGATCCAGGATACTCTGTATTCCTTCAAATCTGACCTCCTATGTAATCCTATTATTTGAATCACAGAGGCCTTCAATACTAAGTGCTAGGCTATGATATGCTCTTCTCGCAGGCTGCCGGTTCGCGTACACTCTCTCTCCCTTTACAACGATTCTTAAATCCTACTTCCATGATCAATTTTTGAGTCACCTGTCCTAATATTTCTTTCTGTAGTTTGTGAACACATCTTGTTGGACAATGCTCTTATGATGCGCCTTTGAATCATTTTACCGTGCTGAACTGCTGTAACAAAGCATGTTGTTTCAGTCTCAATTACCATGCTTAGAATTGTTACTAATTCTGAAATAAAATGAAGTGAATACAAATGCCTGGCCAAAACTTTGCATCTGATGGCTGGAATGCTCTAGTTACATCTATTACAGAAATAACTTTTACAAGTGGACAAAATGATGGCATGTGTTGTGAATAACAATTGCTCGAGTGCAAATTCTGATGTTTTCCCGCAATGCTAAAAACAACAAATATTAAACCCCTAATTTAAAGAAAGGTTTTATGGTCAATTGTCTTTAAAATGCAGACAGCAGAGTTCATTGCAGAAGCAAAAACAAGCCTACTAATGTAATTACAGTACTTTCTTCTATCTGGACTGAGTTAATGTTATTATTTGACACTGCAAGGCTCTGCTGTTTTCAAGTCTCGGTGGAGAAGAAGTTCACCCTAATTGGTTCCAAAGCACACACCTAACACAACTATTTTTCCTCAACACCAGTAATGTTAATTTTCGCAAGATCGTAAATAGTGTTTGGAATCAACACAGATGTAGTAATTTGAGACTGGGTGGGTAATTAATGTGGTTGCAAAGCAGCTCATTTGCATTTTTATTTAAAATGGCCTACTTTAAAACCAGCTCGGATTTCTTCCCAGTAACTGCAAGGAAGCATCTAAAACGGAGCCGCCCTGTAATTACTCTCTTCAGGGGAACTTTTATATGTCCTCCTGGGAGTTGCAATGAAAAGAAAGGCAGAATTTTAAAGGGGATAATGTAAAATACCAAAGATAAAGCCAAAAATTGGCTGTCTGTTTAGTATCTCCAATAGGCCATCTCATTCTCTTCATGGATACAGCTGTCAGAACTGTCATAAAATCAACCCAATGTACAAACGAGAGACTTAACTAAAATAATATTACCATACTTAGACCCTTTGGATTTTAATGTACACTGCATCTCGGGCCCACTCATGTAGCATACCAATGAGTAATAGGTCTATAATAGATATGTCTAATTTCCCATTCTAAAGTGTTTATGAATAAAATTGAATGTGCGAATGCTACTTAGCTGCAAAAACACAGAAGGTTCTCCTTCTCTCTACCCTCTTGTATTCTTTTCTATCCCCACGTCTTTGTGCAGCCAATTAGGTTTTACAATATAACTGGCTTTGATATTTTAATATAAAGTGAAGTGACAAGGAAGACAGAAAGTACATTATCTGCTTTAGAAACTATCTCAAAAATATACACAAGGTGCAATTTGTTTGACCTTTGTATCTAATCATAGCATCAAACAGGCTGAAGTAATGGTACAACTTAAGGTACCACAAAATATAATTAGTGCAGGCCAAAGTGTACATCAAGAACTCTTATTGAGTTCTAATGCAATAAAGCCTTAAAACAACTTTAAGAAAATACACCAGAATAAAACAAAGAACAGAGGACACTAGAAATCTGGAGCAAAAACAGAAATTGCTGGAAACTCAACTGGTCTGGCAGCATCTGTGATGTGAAAACAAAGTTAACATTTCAAGTCCAGTGACCCTTGTTCAGATATTTCTGAAGAAGGGTTACTGAACTTGAAATATTAACACTGTTTTCTCTCCACAGATGCTGCCAGACCAGCTACGTTTCTCCAGCAACTTTTGAATTGTTTCAAAAAATGCACAACAGTTTAAATGAAAATATTCCTAATGCTGCAAATGCTTCTGATACATACTGCTGCTACCTGCAATACTTAAAATTCAGATGCATCATCAGACAGTAGGATTAGTAAATTTCCTATTCCACTAGAAGTTCCAATTCACCCAAGGCACACAGAACTGTCTTTTGAAGCCAGATTTAGAAATTTAATTTGAGTCCAAATTTGTTTTAATGATTTTTATTTTTGTTCCTAAATTAACCTTAGGAAGGAGACGATCACTGAAACTAAATTGGGCTTTTGTTCTATTTACTACAAACAGACCAAATCAATTTAAATTAATTTTGTAGCTTATTGCTACTATAGTAATCTGTCACAATTTTGAGGTTTATAAAATGTTTACCTTCTGGAACCTTATCTTTAACATAAGATGAAGGGTTTGAAGTTTGCCGAACAACGAGCCTGCAGTGGTTTGATTGTTGGAGATTAATCTGGGAACCCAGATTGCTTTACTGTGAGGGAGGAACAAGGTATTTGCATTTGGACATAATGGCAGCAGTCAGCTAAGAATGATGGTTGAGTCTCCACAGTCCCAGGAAACTGTAGAGAATGTTGTGCTGCAAAGTTGTGCTTTAAGATGGAAGATGTGCCCACAATACAACACATCTTGCCAGTTCATCAGTATCTTTCCCTGTGTAAGCTGGCGAGTATGCAATTTCTCTTGCTGAGTATTCACATTTTCAGCAATAGCTATTGTTCTGCTCTAATCAGCTGGTGTAGTCTGTTAGTTCCCAGAAATGCATCAGTATATGCAGAGGTTCCATAACTACATGGCCATATTAGTAGAATGGGGTAATGCAGAAAAAGATTAAAGCCACCATCTTATACATTCTTGCACTTCTAGCTGTATCAAAATGGCAAATCAGGTTTTGTGCATAGTGAGAGCCGAGAACTCATTTTTCCTCCAAACTATCATCCCATTCCTCCTCTTCTAATGCAATGCCTGGTCCCTTGTATAAGTCACAGTTTGGTATAAGAACAACCTCAATTATCCGAACGAGACGAATGTGGTGTTATTTTGTTCAGATAACTGATTGTTCAGGTAACGTTTTACGGGACCTTGAAATCTTGTTTGGATAATCCGAAATTCAGATAATTGATGTTTGGATAATTGAGGTTGTTCTGTAAATTGAAGTTTGTGACTCCCTGAGCGTGACATTACTTGTTATGGATAATGACCATGCACAACTAGTGTAATCTCTAATTATCCTTAACTCCTGAAAAGCTTCCTAAGAAGATATTGGATGCTCATAAACAGAAACTCTCTTCATACAAGGAAGAGAGAAAAAAATAAAATAAAATAATATTTCCTCCCCAGGGACTTACAAACTATTAACAGACTATCAAAACAATTTTAAAGAAGGTGAGGGAGTATGTCACACAATCATACAGTCATATGTGATGAGTAGGTGGCGCATATAGAAAAAGCAGGAAAAGAGATTTTTAAACCATAAATAAACTATTAAAAAAGTCACAAGTTAAATAGTGCGTTGATATTTAAGCACTTTAGTGACATTTCAAATTCTGTACTTCCATTCTCCAACTTCAGTTGTACAATATTCAATCAATAATGCTACAACCACATCAATTTTGCTGTCCATCAAACCACCAGAAACACAAGACAGATGCAATACAGAAAGCTATTTTTCTATAATTGTTTCTGTACACCTTTTGAGAAATGAATGACGAGCATTAAGCAAACAAATCAAGTAACATAAAACTGCACTCATAGGAATTTTCTTAAGTTGTACTGAACAATAACTATCACACCACCATGTTATGATTTCATGTCCCAGTGGCTTAACAAGATTTTACTGTTTATTTTCTCCCATACTTCAGTGTATTTTTACAAGGTTTTTATAGGCAAAATTACTTTAATCTCTACACCCTCTATTCCTTAATATAGGTTAATAATCCCAATGAATATGATTGAGTAAATGGCGATTGGTAAACAATGCATATTATGTTAAATTGAAAATTAATTTATCAAAATCACAAACAAGTCAGCCATGATCTTATTGAATGGCGGAGTAGGCTTAAAAAGCTGAATGCTCTACATCCTATGGTCTGATACCAATGCATACACAAAGAGCCATTATCAATGTCATGGGAAACATAATGTGATTCCTGCCACTAATAACTGCTGAAGTATTAATGGAGGAATATACATTGGATGATTTCATTTTTTTGTCGTTTACAATTAATATGAATACATTCAAGTTTGGAAAGGTGCTCCCTACTGAACAGTACTTTGGGTGTACCTGAAGCCCAAGGACTGCAACTGTTCAAGAAAGTGGTCTATCGCTATCAAGACCAAGGCAGTTAGGTATGGGCAATGAATGCTGGGACTGCAAGCAATATTAACATCGAATGAATGAATTTTTTTTAAAATCCACTGTTCACCATAATTTCTAGCAGGAAGTTCTGGATGGACAGGTATAATAGTAGATCAACGGAAGACAACAGAATAGCTATTCAGTGTTTTCTCACATTTTAATCTCCAAGAACCTGCTCAAAACCATACTGAGTGCTTGGAAAATCTTGGAATCATATGAATACCCGCAATATTGTCATCAATGGCAGCAGTCACTTGCTGACGAGTACGATTGTTCACCAAGGAAATCCCATAGCACTGGGCGTGGTCCTTGTGTGGCTGATGAGGCTGATCCTGGGGTTCTATATCTAACCTCACATTTTGTGTGAATTCCTCCAAGTAGATGCCTTGTGCGGGAAATCCTTTTTAGTTGAGCATTGCTATGTTGAAGCCAAAAAGCATTTTAGCACAATGTGCTAATTGTTAATGGCTTGTTGATTATGTTGTTTACGATAAACAAGTGAACTGCATTATTAATTAATAAGCAGGCTAACGTACAGAGAGTAGTAACTGAGGTCTTATGGAGATATGGTCCTGTCCTTATGTCTGAGCCAGAAGATAGGTGTTCAAGTTCCACCCTGCTCTATGTGTCATAACATATCCAAACAGATTGATGAAGATATCTTTGTTCTACACAGGGCTGTAGTTAGGGGACATTGATCATAAGGCTGCGTCATGCAAATAAACTTATGATGAAGGAAAAGAAATGTGTTTTATTTTGAACTTCACTATCTGGTTTGGATCCATTAACAATATTGCATCTGACTAGGCATGATATATTTGAAAATAACCATGAGAAATTCCTGGATGTATGAGCAGCCCACTTACTTCATATTCTTATCATTCCTTTGCCAACATTCTAAAATTTTCAATTGATATGGCAAATTCTATGTGCCTTTTTCAATGATAAATTATGGGGTCTACATAGTCTGAGCATTTAGACAGATCTCAAAACAAGCCCCAAACTTACTTGATTGGAGACATTTGACCTCTCTACAGAAATGGTAATCCTTTAAGATTGATGATGTCCCTTAGAAAATAGATCTAATATTGCTTAGAGAATGAACAAAGAGCCTACAAAGTGAGAAACAAGTTTTTTTTTGCTTCAAGCAGATATATTACCATCACACTGAGAATTATTCTAAAGCTCCTGATGTGTTTATATGTATGCACATACATTTTAAGACAAATGGGACCACAAATCCCTATTCCTCCCCATTAGTAAACCTAACAAATTCCTTGGTCATAAAGAAAAGCGTGCAGTTTCTCTGCAACTGTGCCAACATATATACACGCAAATATCTCAAATTCATTCATCGGTTATATCCGATTACAAAGTCAGCTCTACGAAATTTGCAGTCAAGCAAGATTAAGTCTATGCTTCGGCAACACCCATGTTATTGAAGCCAAAGTTCATGGTTTGGAATATGTGGACAGCCGATATATATTTATATGCAGATCGGGCTGGATGGACCAAAAGATTCTTCCCTATCCATTACTGTGCAAATGCTTGCAGGCTGCTGTATTATTCTAACTTATATATTGCATTATATTATTGATAATTAATGTTGCACTGAACATAAGAGATAAGAGCTGGGATAGGTTATGAGGCCATTTTAACTTGTTCTGCAATTAAATATTATCATGGATAACTTTTGACATTGATGATTATTAAAGTGCAATCTGTGGATCCCTGAGTGATCCTTAAAGACTTTCCACAGTATTTGTATGATAACATGAAATGCAAACCAGAAGCAGGAGTGAGGAGTGGACTGTGGTTATCATGCACACAGTGCAGGGGACCTTGGGTTTGGGTGGTTTTGTGGGGGGGGGGGGATTGGTCTCAGTCAGGATGGGGCTGCTGTGCTCAAAGCGGGAAGTAGGGCAGGTCATGGGACCTGGACTAGCAGTTTCCATGATTTCCATCCCTTATTCTCCCTTCTACCAAAAACATTTGAGGATGAGACCTTTTGGAATCTATTTCATAATGCAGTGGAAGCAGAGCCTCAGCATGGTTTTGGAAGATTATCAGGGATAGGTAGGAATATGGACTAATCAGATGAGATATGATAATACTGAATCGAGGACCAGGTGACGTACTTCTGTTCCTACTACATATCAGGGCCAGTGCAAAATCACCTGGTCCAACTTTATATCCATATCACTCAACTCCCTTGGTGCCCAAAAATTAATATCAACATTCAATATGCTCAAAAGCTAACCAACCACAGCCATTAGTGGTGAGACGTTCAAAGAAAGAAAAGTTCAAAAACCTAAGAGTATTTACTGTTGAAAAGAGACATACAACACTTTGTGACTACCACAACGGGACATTTACCGTCAGTTTTGATGGAATGAAGTGGCATTAGGCCAGCTTTCTCTAGAATTTAGCAGGTTAATCAGAGAATTCCTATCGGGCAGAAATAGGCCATTTGGCCCATCGAGCTAAGGGATGACCTGATCAAAGACTTCAAGTTATTAACAGCAAATGACAGGGTAGATAAAGATAAACTATATCCACTGGTTGGTGATTCTAGAATTAAGGGACGTAGTCTAAAAATTAGGGCCACACTGTTTAGGATAGACATTAGAAAGCACTTTTATACACAAAGGGTGATAGAACTTTGGAACTCTCTTCCTCAAATTTCAGTTAATACTAGTTCAGTGGTTAATTTTAAATTTGAGACATTTATGTTCAGCAAAAGATACAGGTCAAAGACAGGCATACGGAGCTAGGCTACAGATGTGCTATGAACTCATTGAATGGTGGTTCAGACTCAATGGGCTAAATGGCCTATGTACCTAGAATGGTAATTGTTTGAACATACTGCCCAAGGGGTTACTGGAGAGATAGAGTGTGCAAGCTCAAAGAGATAGAAATACATCTTGCATCGAACGAACATCAGCAATCAGCAGCCTGTTAACCATCTGCATGGAGTGTGTAGCAGAATGGCCATTTTGTTATTGCCTGCTCTGTGCTCCAGCCCAAGATAAATCTGTATGTGGTGTTTAATCTCGGATAGAGACTCATGTTCAACCTTTGTGTGACGTGTTTCCATTTTACGGAAATATTTAAAATAATACCCTCGCAACCTTCCACTTCCCTTTCATTTACACCTCAGCAAGTTTCCAATACCAGATGGAGGAATTTAAGGAAAGAAAACAGAAACACCATGTGCTACTGTTTACGTAATGTTTACAATTGCCAGATGAAGAAGACACTCCAATGATAGGAATTCCCACTCTGATTTGTTCGTTCCTCACTGGAAATGAAAAGTAAATGGTAAACATTTTAAAGAAAAATATTGCTGAGAAAATGATTTCCTTCATTAAACTTCTTAAATGTTGCTTATCAAGACCAATTACAGATCAATAAAGACAAAAAAGTGTTAAATTGGGTAAAGAGCAATGAGAACAATCATTGCCAATTCCTACATATTAATTTCTTTATTTGGATGCTTTGTGAAAATTGCTCTGCTCCAGGGGAACTTTGTGTCAGATAATTCATAGTAGGTTAATGCAAATCATGACTCCAAATTTACTATTTCCAGTTACCCTAGGCAATTAAATTTCAAGGACAATTCTTACAAAAAATTGAGACTTTTCGCCCAATTAAGTGTACTTTCACATTAGCTCTGTTTATTGCAGTGTATGCACTTGCAGTAATTTAAGGAACTAGTTAGATTTCTATCTTCCTAAAATGAAGATTAAGGTTTGGCAACATTGATCAGAGTCAGAGAAAGAGAAAACTTCAGACGAAAAACAAAATTTGAAAATGTTTCTTGAGATGGCCTTTTCATGCTGCACAGTTGTTGGCATTTCATATATTTTTATTTGAATCAAGTATTTTCAAATGCATGTACTCTAAATACAATGAAGAAAAATTACACAATCACCTTTAAAATAATGTTATCTTAAAGAGTGTAACTAATTGCCCATTCTAGCTACCCTGAAAGACTGGCAGTGGTTCTTGTCCACTAGCTTCAACAGTTCTTTGGTGTTGGTATTCCTGTAATGATTAAAACAAGTCAAATAAAAATCTTTTTTTTGTTCCAAGATATGTGAGCCTCTGTTCTTCTTTCTCTTCGTCAGTTCTGTGCCTGAAGGCAGGTCCCAAAGTGTGGCAATGTGCCTGAATTTTGTAATACAGGTAGGGTGAGGAGGTAGACCCTGGGTCTTTCTCAAATGTAATGGGGATCGAACCCCCTGCTGTGACACACAACTTAACCACAAGCCCTCTGTTGCGGTTACTTCAATTAGAGAGGTTGTTAACTTCTTATAGTTGCTCAGGGTGAAGCAGACTTCTGTTTTTTTCTTAATCATTAACACCAGTGGTGCTTCTGCTTTGTAGTTTACACAACTTTGTACCTGCTCACCCCTAGGCCAGTGGCCACCCCTCCCATCATAATCCCCCATTCATACAAACATGCAGCAAGAAGTAGGCTATTTGGGCCCTGTGTTTGCTCCACTATTTAATAAGATCAGACTGTTTCTAGCTGTAAATGCAAATCCACTTTCCTGCCTAACCCTGAAAACCTCTCCCCCCCAACCTCTTGCTCAACAAGAATCTATTAACCTCTGCCTGATGGACTTGTTTCCACTGCCTCTTCAGGAACAGAACTCCAAAGACACTGAGCCCTCTGAGAAGGAAAAAATGCCTCATGTCTGGTCCTTTTTTTTAAACAGTGATCCCTAGTTCTAGATTCTCCCATGCGTTGAAACATCCCTTCCACATCCAGCCTGTCAACACCTCTCAGGATCGAACACATTTCAGTCAGGTTGCATCTTACCCTTTCAAACTCTAGTGGATACAAGCCGAGCTGGTCTAACCATTCCACATAAAAAATTTCAAAGTATTAATCTGGTCAACCTTCACTGAACTGCTTCAGACACATGTACGTCCTTCCCTAAATAAGGTGATGACTACTGTTCAGATGTGGTCTCACCAGTATCCTGTATAACTGAGGTATAATCTCTCTACCTTGTATCATTCTCCCTCATGATAAATAACAATCCATTAGCTGTTCTCACGACTTGACGTACCTGCATATTAACCTTTTGTGATTCATGCACTACGACATTCAGATCAGTCCCAGCTTTGCAATGTCTCCCCATTTAAAGAGCTTTCTTTTGTTCTTTCTGCCAAATTGGAAAAGTTCACATGTTCTTATAATCTATTTCCTATATTTTTGCCCACTTACTTAACCTATCCATAGCTTTTTATAGCTTCATGTCCTCTTCACAACTTATTTCCCTCCCTATTTTTATGCATTCAGCAAATGGGACAAACATAACTTAAATCTCTTCATCTGAGCCATTTATATAAATTGTAAGCAATTAAGGTCTCAGCACTAACCCCTGTGGCACACCACTCAATGTCTTACCAATGTGAAAAGATCCATTTATTCCTGCTCTGTGCTTCCTTTTAGCCAGCCAATCTTCTCTCCCTGTCAATATGATGCCCCTACATCAGGAAATTCATTTTCCTGAGTAACCTCTGATGTGGCAACTTTATCAAATGCCTTCCGTCTATCTAAATACTGGACATCCACCCATTCCAGTTAATTGACAACACATGTTCTACCTCAAAAGGACTCCAATAAATTAGTTAAACATGATTTCTCTTTCACAAAACCATGCTGACTTTGCTTGACAACCTTAAACTTATCTAAGTGTTCGGCTACAACTTATTTAACAATAATTTCTAGCATCTTCTCTATGACAAATGTTAAGTAATTACCCTTTCATCTTCATAGCAGTGTTCCATTTGTGTCTTCCAATCTAATGGGACTTTCCCTTGATGTAAGTGTCTTTGGAAAATCAAAAAAAAAGAATCATCTATCTCACTTGCTACTTCTTTTAAGGCCTTAGGCCATCAGGCACCGGGGACCTGGTAGCCCACAGCTCCCAAGTTTAATCAGTACCATTTCTCTGGTGATTGTAATTTTCCTGAGTTCCTCCCTTCCTTCCATTTCCTTATTTATAATTGATTCTGGGATTTTCCTTACTTTGTCTTTGATGAAGGGAAATGCGAAATAGCTATTCAATTCATCAGTCATTTCTTTATTTTCCATTATGAATTCTCCAGAATCTTTCAATCCAATGTCCACAATGTTAGCCTGTCTTTTGTAAAATACTTATAGAAATAAATACTGTTTTTATATGGCTGGCTGGTCTTCTCTCATCCTCTGAGTTTTCCACTCTTTATTAAATTTTTTAGCATTCTTTGTTTTCGTTTTATATTCTGTCCAATCTTCTGATCTGATACCTGCCTTTACACATTTATATGTTTTTTTCTTTAAATTTAATACTACCTTTTTCCTTCCTAGTTAACCATGGACAGCAGGTCCACCTCTTGGATGTTTTCTTACTTTTTTTCTTGTTCAATCTAATCTTGGGTCATAAATCCCAGGGATGGCCGTCAATGGCCAGTTAAATGCCTGATAGGTAGCTAATAAAATAGTCTTTCCCCAGCAGAGGCCCTCGAGCTGATGAATAAGACCCAAAGCTTCAAGGACTAAATTCTTCCCCATGTTGTTGAGTTTCTTGTTGCAGTGATGTTCCCTCATGCATTCTATGAAAGCTGCAACAGAGTTGGATGATCATCCAGTCTTGAAGGACAGAGCAACCTATTCCTACTCCTATTTTCTATTTTTCCGTACATACATCTGGTCCAATTACATTTGAATGTATGAGGACAGTGATCACCAGTAATGCCACACAGTTTAATTGCCTCATCATTCAACAGAGAGCACTTCATCAGAAGCAAAAAATTTAGAACTGAAGCTAAGTTTTCAATAATGAACAAAAATTGTTAATAAAAATAATATCTAATAATAGATTAAGAAACATCACAAGTAATAATACCACTCATGAAGCTCTACTATTCACTAGCTTATTTCCCAAATCTACGTACAGGTGCCTTGAGTCTAATCCAACCAGCCTGCCAGTTTTCCATGCTGCCTTTCCTATCGATTCCCATCTTGGCTATTTAATTACCTGTTTAAAGCTACGTTGGCAGGTGGATTTGCTGGTGGAATTGAAATCTGTATCATATTTCCATATACTTCAAATATGTTCTTATCAGTCTATCTCATTGTGTCTTTTTGTGATGTCCAGTATCACAAACAACTGCTGTTCTCCATCCAACACTACAGCACTGAATGAGATACTCTACTTCTTTTCCTGTGTGGTTGTGTCTTTTCTCATTCTTCCTTGCCCTCTGTTGTGCCTTTTAAATGTCAACTTCAATAATTAATCCTAGTTCTGGTCTTGTATTCCGAAATATCTACAGGGCGGTTCACCTTTTCCATTGACACTGCCTGACCAACTGAATATTTCTGTTCTTTTTGATTTTGTTCAGCTATTCAAAAAGTTTCACAATGTGAGCATTCCTGACGAAGAGCTTATGCTCAAAACGTTGACTCTCTTACTCTTCAGATGCTGCCTGACCAGCTGCACTTTTCCAGCACCACACGGTTTGATCCTACAATACAACGTGTTTAAACAGTGGTACTGAATTCAGAGACAAGACAGGCTCGCAATGCCATTGGAGAGAAGACCAGGGATGTTAAAGTTCCACTGTATAAAATTGGTGATTAATTTGAAGGCACAACACACAGTCAGAGTCGAAACGTGTGGCGGTAGAAAAGCACAGCAATCAGGCAGCATCCGATGAGCAGGAAAGTCGACATTTTGGGCATAATCCCTTCATCAGGAATGTGGAGGGGGAAGGGGGATGAGAGATAAATAGCACGGTGGGAATAGGGCTGGGGTGAAGGTAGCTGGGAAGGCAATAGGTGAATGCGGGTGGGGGGTAATTGTAATAGATCGGCCGGGAGGCTGGAGCAAATAGGTGGGAAGGAAGACGAACAGGTAGTACAGGTCAAGGGGGTGGTGCCGAGTTGAAGGGTTGAATCTGGGATGAGGTGGTGGGAGGGGAGATTTTGATAAAAGGGTTTCCAAAATAATTTTCCCTTAACCCTCTTAGCAACAATTGTCATTTACATATCCGCTTTAATTTAGCTTAAAAAAAATCAATGATGCAAGATGTCAATCAAACTTTGACACTGAGCAACATTTATACTCCTTTATTTCCTACTTTGCACATTTTGACCCAAAATCTGGGTCAAAAAGATCAGAGGATTAGATAGGATAGACAGAGAAAGACATTTTCTGAAGATGACGACGTCAGCTTGTACGAAAGGGTATAACTACAAATTGAGGGGTGATAAATTTAAGACAGATGTCAGAGGCAAGTTCTTTACGCAGAGAGTGGTAAGGGCGTGGAAGGCCCTACCTGCTAAGGTAGTCAACTCAGCTACGTTAGGGAGATTTAAACAATCCTTAGATAAGCTCATGGATGATTTTGAGATAGTATAGGGGGAATGAGCTGAGAAAAGTCCACAGGTTCGGCGCAACATCCAGGACCGAAGGGCCTGTTCTGCGCTGCATTGTTCTATGTTCTGTGTTCTTTGTGATCAGTATTACGATAGGTCCCTGGCAAGGATCCTCAATTTATTACGATTTTGGAAGGGATTCCCCATATTGTTACACTTGTGGGTGAGGTGAGAGAAACTCTCTACCCTTCCAGCTTCCCAATGCTTCAATTAATTACAACAATGTTAATTTAACATAAGAGGTCCCTTCCCTCTGGATAGCTTCCGATGTATTTTTGTTGTAAAAGGAGCAATTTAACTAAGCCTTTTTGGGATAAAGAAAGACTGAATTAATTACCAAACCATGAGGATGTATAAAAAAATTCAGAAACACATTTACAGATTAGAAATAAGAAGCAAGGAAACACAAAACACTTAGCAAAGAAAAGATCTCTCCATCAGTCTAGGCCTTGCTCATGAAGACTAGATAGTGAAACAATGTGGCCATTAAGACCAGGACTTCCAGTAAGATTAAGCTCAGCAGTTGATCTGAGGATTCTTGGTTCTGCAACATAGCTGTAGGGAGTTGTCCTGTTTCTACTCTTTGCTGATTTGCAGCTTATTTCCTGCAATCAGTGAGAAAACTTGATTTTTCACTTACCTGCAAGCCGGTGTGCCTAGTGGATGTTCTTCAGCTGTGACCTTTGCTGCATATACCCAACAAACAGACCCAGTAAACCAGGATAGCATACACAAATGGAACACCTCCTTTTGTGTTTTCCTTGAAGGGAAAAATGCAATCATATCTTTCAATCAGAAATATTTTCTTTTATCTCATGTCATGTCCATAGAAGATGGTTGCTGCTGGGGTGTAATTGGTCTCCATTATATCTACAGTCACTGGAGATTGTAGTTCAGTATTTACCTTGCATCTCTTCCTTTGAACAGTTTCTGGCTGAAGCTCCTTGACACCCTCCAGGTGCAACAGTCAATGCTCTCTCTCAGCACTGAGTATAATGTTCATAGCAACTTTTCAGACAACCACTGAATCATTCTCAGAATTTGTACTCAGAGCCATTCTCCTCTCTTTCTCTCTTTCTAATTTTTTTACAGTGAAACTTGACTTATTTAAAAGTTATATTCGTAAGTAATTTGGAGCTTTATCCATGAGATAGAAACAACATATGGAAAAAACAAGAGAGATATTTTTAAAGCTCCAAAAATAATTAAAATCTTAACGAATTATACTATGTACACATATCTCTTCATTTTTCAGCATTAAAACAGTTGTTAGCTTTTTGAAAATTATTCATTCATGGTATGGAATATTGGCTGACCAGGCCAGCATTTATCACCCAACCCTGACCATCCACAAGAGGGTAGGTAAGCCAATGCAGTACATCTTGTAGGTTACACACATTGCAGCCAGCATGCATTGATGGTAAAGGCAGCGAACCTGGAAGGTGGAGGATAGTTCTGGATATAGGTTTGCTCGCTGAGCTGGAGAGTTCACTTCAGACGTTTCGTTACCCTACGAGATAACATCATCAGTGGGCCTCCAAGTGAAGTACTGTTGATTATTCCTGCTTTCTAGTTATATGTTTGGGTTTCTTTGAGTTGGTGATGTCATTTCCTGTTATATTTCTCAGGGGGTGGTAGGTGGGGTCTAACTCAATGTGTTTGTGATAGAGTTCCGGTTGGAATGTCATGCTTCTAGGAATTCCCGTGCATGTCTCTGTTTGGCTTGTTCTAGGATGGATGTCTTGTCCCAGTCGAAGTGGTGTCCTTCCTCATCTGTATATAAGGATACTAGTGAGAGAGGGTCATGTCGTTTTGTGGCTAGTTGATGTTCATGTATTCTGGTGGTTAGTTTTCTGCCTGTTTGTCCAATGTAGTTTTTGTTCCAGTTCTTGCACGGTATTTTGTACATGACATTAGTTTTGCTTGTTGTCTATATAGGGTCTTTCCAGTTCATTAGCTGCTGTTTTAGTGTGTTGGTGAGTTTGTGAGCTCCCATGATGCCAAGGATTCTGAGTAGTCTGGCAGTCATTTCTGAGATGTCTTTGATGTAGGGGAGAGTGGCTAGGGTTACTGGATGCGGTTTGTCTGCTGGTTTGGGTTTGTTGCTGAGACATCGGCAGACCGTGTTCATTGGGTACCCATTCTGTTTGAATACATGGTATAGATGATTTTCCTCTGCTCTGCAAAGATCCTCTGTGCTGCAGTGTGTGTTGGCTTGTTGAAATAATGTTCTGATTCAGCCTCGTTTGTGGATGTTGGGATGATTGCTTCTGTAGTTCAATATTTGGTCTGTATGTGTTGTTTTCCTGTATATGCTGGTTTGAAGTTCCCCATTGGCTGTTCGCTCTACTGTGACATCTAGGAATGGCAGTTTGTTGTTGTTTTCCGCTTTAGTGAATTTTATGCCAGTAATTTCCGCTTTATTGATGGTCTTGA
This sequence comes from Chiloscyllium plagiosum, assembly GCF_037043375.1. Classification (NCBI taxonomy): domain Eukaryota; kingdom Metazoa; phylum Chordata; class Chondrichthyes; order Orectolobiformes; family Hemiscylliidae; genus Chiloscyllium; species Chiloscyllium plagiosum. The sequence goes on from NW_028270155.1 coordinate 16,760,384, forward strand.
ATGTATACTCTAATTTGTTTCATTTAGTGATGACAAAAGTGTCATCCATGTAGCAGACCCAATGTTTGGGTTGGATGGTTGGCAGAGCTGTTTGTTCGAGTCTCTGCATTACTGCATCTGCTAAGAACCCTGATATTGGAGATCCTATGGATGTTCTGTTGGTTTGTCTCTAGGTTTTGTTGTTAAAGGTGAAGTGTGTGGTAAGGCATAAGTCCATAGCTTGACAATACTGTCCTTGCTGATGAAATTAATGGTGTTTGGTGTATGTGTCTTTGGGTCTTCTAATAGTGTAGTCACTGTTTCCTTGGCCAGGTTAGTGTTGATTGATGTAAACAGGGCTGTTACATCAAAGGAGACCATTATTTCATCCTCTTCTATCTTAGTGTCTTTGATGGTGTTCAGGAATTCTTGGGGGGAGTGGATGGAGTGGCGAGAGTCTTCCACTCAGTGTTTTAGTCTTTGGTGTGGCTCCTTGGCCAATCTGTAAGTTGGTGTTTCCAGGTAGCGAGACTATGGTCTGGGGGGGGGGGGGCTCCTGGTTTGTGAATTTTGGATGATCCATAGAAGCATGGTGTGTTGGATACAGCTGGCTTCATTTTTTGGAAGTTGGTATTATTTATTTCTCCAGATTTCTGAAGTTTTTTTTAGTAGGGCTGTGATTCAGTTCTCTAGTTGTGGGATCGGGTCTATCGCCACTTGTTGGTAAGTGAAGGTATCTGTAAGTAGTGTGTTCGCTTTTTTAAATGTAGTCTCTTCGATATTGGAGGACAATGTGATAATCAACAGGCTGCTTTGTACTGGATGATTTTGAGCTCCTTGGGTTTCATTGTAGCTGCAATCATCCAATAAATGGGAATACTCCCTTCCACTCCTGATTTGTCCTTGTAGATAGTGGACAGGTTTTGGGGAGATAGGAGATGAATTATTCACTGCAAGATTGCTAGGTTCTGACCTGTTCTTGTAATCGCAGTATTTATGTGGCTGGTCCATTTCAGTTTCTGGTCAATATCGCTAGTGGGAGGTTCCATAAAGATAATGTCATATGATGAGCAATGAGTCGATTCTCTATTGTTCCGAGTGTATGTGTGGTGCAAATGTAATTCACTACTAATTAGACCAAGCCTGAATGTTACTTAGATCTTGCTACAATTGGACACAGGGAGAAACTGACTGCAATCATAAAAGAATCAGGAACCAGGGGGCGTAGATTTAGGGTGTTTTGCAAAAGAAGCAACTGTGAGGCATTAAAACGTTATCTCACCGTGAGTGGTCTGGTTTTGGAATGTCACGTCTAGAGGTAGGTTCAATTGAGACATTCAAAAGAGCACTAATAGAAACAATGTGCAGGGAGATGGGCAAAAGGCAGGAAACTGGCAGTGAGTCAGTGTAGGAATGGTAGCCTCCTCCCACCCCACAACAATTCTGTGATTTTCTCTGAACAGTTCTTTGTGGAAAACAGCACTGCATGAGGCTAGATATGGATGCAAATAACTCTCTTCCAACAAGTTTAAACTTCTCTACTCTACTTCTCTAAACAGTTAAATTGATGTCATATAGCCTAAGTAAAAGTGTTGAGGGAAGCCAGTGGATCTCCTGAGCATTTTGTAAATTAGATTTGACACCACACTGCATTTATACTCCATGAAATTTCAAACTGAGGTAATAGGAAAATACCCACTCTCAAGGGTATCACTTGAGTGACCCCAAACTTGTCCTTGGATTTAACTGCAAGCTTAGCATTGATATAACACAGAAAACAAAGCAGTGGACTGCTTTTAATTCTCCACTTTGTTTCACTGTTTTTTGCTATGGGTTGCGCCATTTATCCATTCCAGCTTGTTTGCACCTATTCTTTCTGCTTCTGTTTGCTGAGCCAAGTAAATTTCCATGAGGCTGAAGCATCAGAGGGAGCTCATAATCAAATATAATCAAATCAAATACAAAAACCAACATTCCCCAACAACACATATTTGTTACAGGGAAATTCCACATGGAAAATGTTCTAATATCTGGAATATATAGCCAGACAAATAAATAGTCAAAAACTTATAAGATATTTAGATGCAAAAATAAACTGCACCACATGGGAATTCACTCTTTCAAAATACAGTCGTGTTTTGTGATCATTTTCTACAGAATGCTCTGGTTTTGCAGTAAATTTTAGCATCTTGTAATTAATCAAATGATTCTCTCCTGACTACATATTCTTAGTAATTAAAGTTTTCTAATACAGTAGCTTATTCTTTCTGCTCCAGCACCTGCATTTCATTTGTTTACTTTCCCATAGTCATAAATCTGCACAACTGTCAATGTGCCATAATATTAGTGCAGTAATCAAAGTTAATTAGCTCTCTCAATACACCACAACAAGGCTATAATAGGGAATCATTTAGAGTGTTCCATATACCAAGTTACAAATGATTCATCAGTAACACAACAATATGAAATCCCAAGTGACTGGTATTTAAGGAAAAAAAGCTCAATTCCATACCGATTAAATTCTACTGGAAGCGTGATATATTATTTTTTACCTCTACTTTCAACTAAAAATTATCTAGTGCCCATTATGCTTGGAAGAGCATGAAAGAATTGAAGATTCCTTTTGAGTGATTTTATGATGATACTAATTTACTGGTACTTTGTTCTCTGCACCACAAATTTCCGGACAAAGAAAGCATTACAACACTGCAAACAGATACCTCTATTTAGTTTACATTTACAAAAAGCAATCTATGATGAGTGCACTTTGCAATCAAAAACAAAATCAAACACATATCTAACTCTGCTTTTGGAAAAGATGCTTAGCAATACTGCAGAGTGGAAATCTCTTGAAAATACTAGCATACTGTTTTATCATAGCTTCCAAAAGAGAATGTCATGAAACAAGGTACAAACAAGACTGAAAAAGATCATATTCTTTCACTTATTCAGACCCAGAGTTAAGCAATTTAAAAGATAGACCATCATCCATACCTTTAGTCAATATTCTCATGTTTGACCACTTACTTGTTAGAAGTGCTCATTTTAGCAGCTTTTGTTGACTTTCTGAAGTTCATGCCCACAGTGCAGTTTTCATCGTCCAGTTAAAGAATTTCGCATCGTTCAACTGACTGATATTCTGGCGCATCTTAACTATGGTCATTTTTTGTACCAATAACAGAGGACATTACTCCTTCAGTAATGATAGAAAATGTGTTGTTGAGCCAGCAAGATGATAGGGTTTCAGGTCAATGATCTTAAATAAACATTAAGATCATCAACCTGAAACTAAATGCCACTTTCTTCCAGATTTTCACCATGAGGGGTTTCTGACATTTGTTTGTTTCAAGTCCATCCATTTCCTTTCAGTACTCTGGTGCTTGGTGTTATCAGATAGCTAGTCATTTGCTGCCTTTTTCATCATGTGATGTTCTTCCTCTAAACACGGTGGCCAGAATTATTGTAGCATTCCAAATGTGGACAAACCAATAGCCTGAGGAGGGACAGAATCACATTCTTGTGTTTTGTCACCTACCTCAGGAATTATGAGTTTCACGATCTATTTTGCTTTACTTACAACTGTTGCAAACAATTGCTTCAATGGGATTCGAAAGGCATCTGGATGGGGACATGAATAGGAAGCGTTTGGAGGGATATTGGCCAAATGCTGGCAAATGTGACTAGACCAGTTTAGTAAATCTGGCTGACACGGATGAGTTTGACCGAAGGGTCTGTTTCTGTGCTGTACAACTCTATTTGAAGGTCCACCTGCCAATACCTCCAAGTTCCTTTACCTGTGTGATGTCCTGAAGATCATAATTTAAATTATGGTTCTAAAGTTTAATCTTCTTCCAAATCTGTGCGAGCCTGACTCCAACCAATCATGCTTTTGTCCAATTTTTTTTAAAAACAAAGCTATTTACTCTATCTTCCATGGAGCAGACACCTCATCACAAGGTTGACAACATTGCTCTTCAAGAGCAAATCCTTCTTAAAGACACATATCATCACAGTCTCTACCCCAATTTCTAAATGACTAAGGTACATCAGAAGTCTGAGGACAGATAGAATCCCTATTGTGTCGAAGCAGGCCATTCGGCCCATCAAGTTCACACCCACCCTCTAAACAGTCTTCCACCCAAACTCCATCCCTCTACTCTATCCCTGTATTTCCCATGGCTGACCCACCTAACCTACACATCCCTGGACACTATTGGCAATTTAGCATGGCCAATCCACCTAACATGCACAAATTCGGACTGAGGGAGAAACTGCAGCACCCAGAGGAAACCCATACAGATACGGGGAAACTGTGCAAACTCCACACAGGGAGTCACCCGAGGGTGGAATTGAACCTGAGTCTCTGGCACTAGGAGACAGCAATGCTAACTACTGAGCCACTGTGCTGCCCAGATCTTTGCAGTATCCCACAAGTTAACAATAAAATTCAATATCTCAGTCAAGCAGGCTCCAGGTCACTGGTGATACTTAACCAGTGTACAAAATTATCATACCGAAGGTTAACAGTGTTGTCATGAGTTTGGTTAAATCACTTCACCACCTGCTTGACAAATTGAATTGGAGGGATCAAATGATTACTGGGAACTGGGTGTTTTACTCATTAGCTCCAGAAAATGCTGCAAATCAACGGCTTGATGGGAAAAGTCACTCTGCCCAGAGAGGCTATAGGACATTTCTCAGTGCTAGGAGCTGCTCACCTGCATCTTTTTATCTGGTTAAATATCAAAATGCAAATTCAGGGGTCTCTGCCAACTCATGCCAAAGGTATTTATGTAAATGGGGATAGCGTGTACTGTATATTCCTAACTGGGAACTCGGATTCTACCAAAGCAGATTTTCATTAGCTTGGTTTAGAGGCTCTTAAAGATGGTGATGGGTTTCCACATGCATCATAGATCTGTATGGCTATAAACAAGATGCCCAGTCATATTTTTCTTTAAATGATCGTTTAAAAATTGAAATGCATTTTATAGAAAGAAATTTCTGCTACATAGCTTTTAGAAACATCAGAAAGTCATAAAAGAATTGAAATTCTGATGAAGAAAATTTGAAATTCAATGAAAATCTACTGGTCACAATTAAATGGTGATTCTTTTACAGCCCAAAATCAGAGCAGTGGTCCATGGTTTAGTACAATAGAAATAATGAAACACACCTCAGTAGGCAAGTTGAAATTTGTAGTTCTATTGAAAGTGCTTAAAGAAAAATACAAGCAGACAGATTCTAACTGCACCTAGACTCCCTCCTATCAAAGGGCAGGCAGGGATGTAGTATAGAGGAACCTCGATTATCCAAAGTACACTAGTAGGGAGCATTCCGTTCGGTTAATTGAATTCCAGATAATCAAATGCCGGATAACATAATTTAGCCAAGTATCGGGACCTTTGCGATCTTGCCAGATAATCCGATATTCAGATAATCGAATGCCGGATAATCGAGATTCCTCTGTAGGCCAAATGTCTTTCTTCTGTACTATCAGATTCCAATAATTTAATGTAATCTACTTGATAAAAATAGCTAATGAATTCAATTTAATCTACAGTTCCATTCTGTTGTACATTATAAAACAAACTACCATACTACAAATGTTTCCTTTCCATTTCGACAATAAATTGCAGAGATGTCTGTTGCACAATTTACATTCAACGATGTGAGTGATCACCTGAATTTTGCTATTGATGAAACACTAACTCCAGCTTCCTGTCAGTATCAAAAAGATTAGAATGATTATTGTTTAGGCTTTTGTCCAATAATTTTCTCCACGTCTTGACTAAGCCACAACTGCCTCAAGCGGTCCCTTATGGATTGACCAAAACTTGAGTCTTTTAATTTCCACGGTGGACAGGCTGGCATGGGCACTTTATTTGGTAATTATAAATTCTGGTAGGAGGAGTGCATTTAAGATGCACACCATGCTCTTCATCACAGAAGACACACAAAAAGCATGATAAAAGTTATACGACTACATAAATGAAGAACTCCTTAGTAGACATAGTTGCAGGTAGATTAGCATTGCAAAGAAAAGCCACAGCAAGACAGCCTGAAAATCAACCTTGTATAATACACAAACATGTAGAAAATGCTGGAAATAGTCAAAACATCAGACAACACGTGTTGAAAGAGAATTAAATTAATGATGGCCCACACAATGACCACCAACTTTCCACTAGGTGCAAGTGAGGACTACAGGTGCTGGAGATTAGAGTCAAGCACAGCAGGTCAGGCAGCATCCAAGGAGCAGGAGAATCCTGATGAAGGGTTTTGCCCAAAATGTCAATTCTCCTGCTCCTTGGATGCTGTCTGACCTGCTGTGCTTTTTCAGCACCAATTTTCCCCTAACCTACCCTAAACCTCACTCACTCATATCCTACGCTTCCACTGGCATCCTGCCACCTCACCTATCTTGCACATACAGTCCCTCAAGTATACTGACAAAGTGCCTTCAGGATCTTTAAAACTATTCCTGCAAAAGAGGGGCCAGGTTATAGCACAGTTCCATTCTGCTGCTGCCAGCATGGATTTCTGGATTGGATTGAACTGCTTTGACTGGGAAGGCTCCTCGTGCATTTGGCTGGACAGAAAATTCTTCTAAAACTAAATAGGTAATATAGTGTCTGATGTGGGTTGAAAATAAGGATTTTGACTTAGATTGGGAGTTTCGGACCAATGTTTGAGTTCATAACTCTTTGTCAGATTTAAGAAAGTTTGAGGTATATTAATATGATCGCAGATCAATATGATAAATTTAGATTATCGAATTTTAACTTCCATTATCTGACTGACATACCAGAGATATTGTACAGTCTAAAATGCTTTTTATAAATGGAAGAAACATGGACTTAAATTGTCAGATCTGCAGATTGAGATAAGTTTCTTGAGACTCAGATCAAATAAATGAACCACTCTGCACTGAAATTTCTATTTTCATTTAAAGACAATGAAACCAGCCAACTGAGTCAGCAACCAAGACATTTGCAAGTCCTATTTAATTGACAGTTGTATGATAACTTCACATATTAGGAGATGAAGGTCTCATGTGTAAGTTAACCAGCTTGGAAAAACAATGGTGTTAGACTCAAGAATACACAGTGAGCTTTATTTTGACATATACTTTTCAGCAGAGTCATAGTCATAGACACATACAGCATGGAAACAGACCCTTCAGTCCAAACTGTCCATGCTGACCAGATATCCCAACCCAATCTAGTCCCACCTGCCAGCACCTGGCCCATATCCCTCCAAACCCTTCTGTTCATATACCTATCCAAATGCCTCTGAAATATTGCAATTGTACCAGCCTCCACCACGTCCTCTGGCAGCTCATTCCATACACGTACCACCCTCTGTGTGAAAAAGTTGCCCCTTCAGTCTCTTTTATATCTTTCCCCTCTCACCCTAAACATATGCCCTCTAGGTCTGGAGTCCCCCATCCCAGGGAAAAGACATTGTCTATTTATCCTATCCATGCCCCTCATAATTTTGTAAACCTCTATAACGTCACCTCTCAGCCTCCAATGCTCCAAGGAAAACAGTTCCAGCCTGTTCAGCCTCTCCCTAAGCTCAAATCCTACAACACTGGCAACATCTTTGTAAATCTTTTCTGAACCCTTCCAAGTTTCACAACATCTTTCCGATGGGAAGGAGATCAGAATTGCACGCAATATTCCAACAGTGGCCTAACCAATGTCCTGTACGGCCGCAACATGATCTTCCAACTCCTGTACTCAATACTCTGACCAATAAGTCATGATTCGGAGATGCCAGTGTTGGGCTGGGGTGTACAAAGTTAAAAATCACACAACACCGGGTTATAGTCTAACAGGCTTAATTGGAAGCACACTAGCTTTCGGAGCGACGCTCCTTCATCAGGTGATTGTGGAGGGCTCGATCGAGCTCTGAAAGCTAGTGTGCTTCCAATTAAACCTGTTGGACTGTAACCTGGTGTTGTGTGATTTTTAACTCTGACCAATAAAGGAAAGCATACCAAACGCCTTCTTCACTATCCTATCTACCTACGACTCCACTTTCAATGAGCTATGAACCTGCACTCCGAGGTCTCTTTGTTCAGCAACATTCCCTAAGACTTTACCATTAAGTGTATAAGTCTTGGGACAATGACCATTCATTGAAAATTAAAGATATCTACATATTCTGCTCTTCCTGCAGATCTGAGTCAATAATGGTGGCCTCAATCCAATGATGTATGCCGCACCTCAGAAGATCTGTGCCAATGACATCATCACATCCCTTTCCTGTCACCACCAGTGCCAAGTAAGACTGCATAATGATTCCAGGTTTTTTTTATAATCTGCTTCACAGTTGTGTTCTTGGATAGACTCAAAGTCCTGACACGGGATCGCATGTTTGGTTCAGGACAAAAGCAAGCTCCTCAATCTGTAAAGCCTCAGGCCTCATACAAAAGTTCAAACAATATCGTCTGAGTGAACCCTATTTGATGCCACTGCCTTTATACAGCAATCTATATTAAAAGCTGCTTATTGGTTGTTTTCCCAAGCCTCAGAAGATGTCAGCTTTACAATGACTTTGAAAAGGACAGAGATTCTGTACTAATCTATCCCCACCACAAATGCCAAGACATCACTATCCCAGCAAACAAATGCGCTCCATTAGTCTATTCAGAAATTCTGTTTTCTTGGGAGTATCCTCTTCAACGCAACATGTTAGTTGATGAAATCACCTGTTGCCAGCCAGAAGCAAGCTCAACATTCAGTAGGCTCACTCACAGAAAGCATGGAGTTTGTTTTATAATGTAGTTCTCACATCACTGCTTTATGAGGGATGGTCAACCCACTGCCATGTCATAAAGCAAGAAGATCTGAAGCATCACTGGATTCGAAACGTTAACTCTGTTTTCTCTCTGCACGTTGCCAAACCTGCCAAATTTCTCCAGCAATTTCTGTTTTTGTTTGCTTCAGATCTCCAGCATTTGCAGCTCTTTGCTTTACTTTAGGTACATTCCACCTTCACTGCTTAAGATATTTCAACAAAGCGAACAACTGAACAAACACTAACAACAAAGTTATCCCAGGATACCACATAGCTCATATCTAGGATATGCTCTTCATACTTCAGTAATATTTTTACAGACTATTTTCATAGAATAATTGAGTTTACAGCCAATTATGTTCATGCAAGTCCCATTTTCTAACACCATATCTGCAGACTCTGCTTCAACTACCTTTTCAGAAAGAAGTGCAAAGACACATGATCCTCTGTGATGGAGAGACAGAACAACCTTTGTCCTTTCCAGTGATTGCAGTGGGGCGGCACGGTGGCTGAGTGGTTAGCACTGATGCCTCACTGTGCCAGGGTCCCAGGTTCGATTCCAGCCTTGGGCGACTGTTTGTGTGGAGTTTGCACATTCTCCCCGTGTCTGCATGAGTTTCCTCCAGGTACTCCGGTTTCCTACCACATTCCAAAGATGTGCAGGTCAGGGGAATTGGCCATGCTAAATTGTCCACAGGTGTTAGATGCATTCATCAGAGGGGAGTGGGTTACTCTTTGGAGGGTCGGTGTGGACTTGTTGGGCCGAAGGGCCTGTTTCCACACTGTAGGGAATCTAATCTAATCTAATTTAAACTAAGTCCTGTTCATGGCTACCAGCCAGCACAACGGCAGAAGTATGGTAAAGGCAGAGAGAGAAGGAATACATGTGAATGCTGGCCTGTGTCTGATTGTTCAACTGCAGCACATATATGTATATAAGAAAGAAACATTGAACTTAAATAAAGTGCAGTGTAAATCTGCATTAAAGTGAATAGAAGTAGGTATCTGTCATCCAGAACACTGTAAGCCAGAGGTTACTTATTGCAATTGAATTTGAACCTTGTCTCTGCTCCACATGTCTGTCATTCTAATTTCTTTTGTAATTATTTGCTTACGGGATGTCGATGTCACTGGCTGGGCCAGCATTTATTGCCCATCTCTAATTGTCCTTGAGAAGTTGGTGAAACTGCCTTCATGAACACTGCAATCCTTTGGGTGTAATATTGTAAGATGTCATGACAAACAGAATTTCACTGTCATTGGAATTAAATGAGTAACACTTGACAAATCAACATCATATTCTTATCTCTTTGTTACTGCGCCTCATCATTACCACAAATGTGCCATACATGTGTAGTTTCCTAAGAAATTGAGTAATTGTTAACATGTTTATTCAGCTTGAAACACATTTCTGTAATTACAATTAAATTATACTGATGCAAACCTAATTGATTTATAAATGTTCTTGCATTACAGCTAAGTAACAAACAACCTGTTTTGATTGAAAAGGTTAATAATTCCAGGTCTCTATAACTCTGGTTGAAAGCAGAAAATAATTAGGCTGTGCATTTTCTGAAGTTGTTTTTCAAGGTGCTGGGTGACTCTACACAGGTGATATTGAGCCCACATATTTCGGTTTAGGATTTCATAAAAATGTCACCAAGTATCAGAAATTGCAATGAAAAAGGCAGCATTGGTAGCTTGCAGGTTCAATTTCCTCCCTTCAATCCCTGAATTTCCAAGCAAATCCATGAGGGGGAGTATCAAAAATAGGTAAATTATGGAATAATAACCGATTCCCTTGGGTGTCTCTGGCAGCTTAAAGAATACGGAAATTGCTGGGAACAAATGCCAACATGTGGTCCCAGCAGCAGGTGCAGGCTGCTTCAGAAGAGTGTGGAAGAAAGCAATTCAATTCATTATTCAAAATAAATTGCAGATCAGTAGATTCTGGTGCATTGGTGCATCAACTCACCCCATCTTGGACCTCGCACCATTGAGGGCCAAGATGTAGATTTGGATTAAATTTTCATAACTCAAGTCCCTTAGCTTTGGATTCACAAAGGAAGAAATTTTAATTTAATGAGATGGGCATGCAGAAGGTTAAAGTGAACTTTCTTATAACACAACTTAAAACTCTTCAGTTGAACTTAATTTTCATTGGAGAAACAACCAACGGTAGTTATGATTCAAATATATTTCTATGTGTGAGGTACATCCAAATGTATTTTCCTACCTTAATATCATTTCCGTTATGATTATTTTCATAAAATACAAGCTCTTTTTGTCAAAAGGCAGTATTGACAGCAATGTGGCCACAAGGCAAGCACTCACAGAGCAAGTCTGAATACCTTTTGGTGCTGAGATCCCTGGAGCTCTATAGGACCAGATGCACAGTAGTCGCATCTCCCCGAGAAACAATAGTACTCTCTTTAAATTGGCAATCTAATGAAAATGTTTACAAAACTGCAGCAATAGGCACTGCAAAGAAAAGCGGCTGCATAGTGACTTTTATTTTTATTGCAACTGTATCATACAAATTTCCCCCGAGGAAAACTCAATCCTGAAGGAATGTAAGTTATATTAGAGCACTGTCCCATTAGTGTCTCTTCCTACTTTTCGTCGGTCTTTTGTATAGCAAATTGCAACAGACAAGAGCACTCCATTGCATAATAACAATATGATTTTAGAGTTTACATTTGTTGTCCCAATTAGCTAAGAATGTATTATTTAGTAACTACCTATAATCAACAAGCTCAGGGATGCTAAAATGCTGCTGCACTGACAATATGCAGTAACATTCTGTTCTGTTGTTTTTTCCATATAATGAAGAGGTTTCAGTGTTAAAGCTTCTTGAACAATGGTCACATTGCATTCTTTGTAACTTACAGAGAGGAAAGAAGCTATGGTGGAATACCAAAATATTTTCAAATATTCCTCCTTCTGACATCTGTTAGTTATTGACGCCATTTGTCAGAAAAACATCACTTTTGTGTATAATTTTACCTAATACAGAATTATCAGAAACAAAAATTACACCACCTCTGGAATAACACTCAAATATTGCTAGAGTCTAATGCTTCAACAAACGGTGAAAACACAATGTCCAAACAGCTCATTTTTGCAACTGAGAGTCTTGTTTGAATGTAAACAATGTGAAAATGATTTGTGATACATTTTGCCAATTTGAAATATAGAAATACTGTATTCTACACACAAAAAAAGTCTTTACACATAGCATGTTTCTTATTAATATATTTCTTCTTGAATTTTAAATTTTACATTGTATTCAGTTAATACAGTTCTATATTTGCCTGGGTCTTGGTGTTTTCTATTGTGATCCTTCTATTGTGTAGCTGGAGTAGTTCTGCAGTGTCAGTGGAGAGTGATGCTTGCATGGGACAAAGGATAAAACCAGTACAACAATACTCCAAACTCATTTGCAAGCATTCCTTCCGCACAGACAGTGTAGATCATGGAATCACGCCTTGTACTTGGAAGCAAAAATGACCATGAGAACTATAGGACCAGATGCACAGTAGTCACATCTCCCCGAGAAACAATAGTACTCTCTTTAAATTGGCAATCTAATGAAAATGTTTACAAAACTGCAGCAAAAGGTACTGCAAAGAAAAGCGGCTGCATAGTGACTTTTATTTTTATTGCAACTGTACCATACAAATTTCCCCCGAGGAAAACCTAGATATCCTAGAATTATGGATACTATTATCAAACCAAAGTTCCTGTTGGACAGCTAGTTTGAATCCTCATATCTTAGCGTCAAGCTTTAGTCCAAAGTAGTAAAATTTACTAACAGACTTATTAGTGGATATGGATTAACTTAGTGTAATGAAGGTGGAAACACTCACCCATTCGTCCAGTATCTTTTGTATGGCCACATTGCCTCGAGCTCGATTTCTGCAGGCAAGGACAACATGTGCTCCGTGCAAAGCTAAAGAGCGTGACGTCTCAAAACCTACCAAGAAAAACATCATTATTGCTTACATATGTGGTTGGGTGGGAGAAAATCCAGTTCCCAGATTTTCAATCATCTCTTCTTGGATAAGCAACAACTTTAGAAGGTTTGTATGGAGTTGCACAATCACAAGGCAGTGACTACATGAAGGCCCTGTCGTGCAACTTACCAGCTGTAGAATGATCTGCCAGGTAACTTTTACCAATAACAATGTCTAATTGCAAAAATGTTACCATACAAGCTGACTGAGTAAGTTTCTATGAAAATCAGTGGGCATATGTCAATTATTTCAAAATTAGTGATCATGATTATCTCATACAAGTACAATGTTTGTCATAAAATTAGTGCACGTGCTACACTTCCCACCTTTTATTCTGCTTATTTTGAATTTATGATTTTAATTTCCTTAATGTTGCAGCATTGGTTCCCATTTGCAAAGGAAATACAATACCCTAAGGGATAATACCAGACATGAAAACTCACCCACAAGTTATTATAAACCTTCTAATAAATGAGATGTGCTTCAGTACTATTTATTTCTATACTACTGACTGCCAGCTGTGCAATCTTTCCAGATATCTTTTCAGTCATTTTATGGCAAATGAGAGCAAATTCCTGCCAAAAACTAGCCAACTCTCACAGTAATAATTTGCTACAGCTTAAATGCAGTCTTCAGAAAGTTCAGCAGTGGCTGCTTATTTTCAATGTTTCGCTCATATCTTCCCAGTCCAATTGAAATTAGGGAAAAATTGCCTTTCAGTACCTTGGAAGTCATCCCAAAATTATTCAGCCCAACATGCGCAATGTCTCCTAACAGTTCAGTTCAACCAGGGTTTATGTGGCACAGAATCATTAAAAAATGTCTTAGAATCCACTCAAGATATAAAAGCCAGTGCAAGTGACATGGCTGTGATCCAGAACAATTCAATGGATATTTGATCCAGTTTTCCATTTAATGAGCCAATAATGGTTTCAAGTTAGCTTCTGGTTTCAGATTGCATTCAGATTAATAGTCTTTTTAAAAAATCCAACTATGAACTTCTGCTCAGACAATTCAAGACATATGTAACAATGGGAATCACTACATAGATTATTCCTCCTGGTTATGCTAACACAATAAGCATACCCAATCACACGGTGGCACAGTGGTTAGCACTGCTGCCTCACAGCGCCAGAAACCCGGGTTCAATTCCCGACTCAGGCGACTGACTGTGTGGAGTTTGCACATTCTCCCCGTGTCTGCGTGGGTTTCCTCCGGGTACTCCGGTTTCCTCCCACAGTCCAAAGATGTGCAGGTTAGGTGAATTGGCCATGCTAAATTGCCCGTAGTGTTAGGAAAAGGCGTAAATGTAGGTGAATGGGTGGGTTGCGCTTTGGCGGGTTGGTGTGGACTTGTTGGGCCGAAGGGCCTGTTTCCACACTGTAAGTAATCTAATCTAATCTAATCGTTACAATCTGTTTCTCCCCAACTTCAAATGAACATGTCTGGTTCAATCGATACTTCAGTTGATCTGGGATGTTGAAAAACCATTGATATTATATATATATATATATATATATTATATATATACACACACACACACCTCTCATCACACCTTTACCTGTTGCAAGCAAAGCATATTGATTATGTACTCTAGATGCTCAACGTTTATGGGAATATAATCTTGATGTCATCAATTGCAGTTTAACACCAGTGCAAGGACAGTAAATACTGCCATACAAGTGCATCAATTATTGTGCCTTCTTTATACAACAACCAAAGAAATCTTTTACACAAGGAAAGGTGCTGAAAGGTCCAGTAATTAACACAATATTGGCCCACAGAGCAGTTGGGAAGATTTTGGAAATAGAATACAACAACTTAAATAGATACGGCGGCTCAGAAGATTCTATCTCAAAATAGTGGGCAAGCATGCTCAATCTAGGGAATATTTCATTTTTGATTTGACAACTTTAATAAAGTGAAACTATTAAATACATAAATCTGCATCAAACTGAACTGTTATTAGACATTATGCATGAGAGGGCAACATTGAGCAAGGTGGAATGCACATTCAATGGACGGACAGGATGATGATATCTTGTGGAGGGACGATTTTGAAACCAAAATAACTAAATCTGATTCACAATGTGACCTATGCAACAGTGCTCTCATCAAACAGAATCAATATTAATCTGAAGAACTCTGCATCGGATACGAATGACAATGAATTTGATGATTTAGGAAATGTTTTAATTATAGTTAAAAGTGCCCTTGCAGAATGAATTAATTTAATAAACATGTTACATCCATTTAATTGCTATTATCGGAGCTATAATTTTTAAAAATTCATTCATGGGATGTGGAAAACACTGGTTAGCCAGCATTTATATCCCTAGTTGCCCTTGAGAAGGTGGTGGTGAGCTTTCACAGTTCAAAATCGCAAACCAGCCACACCTTTCCATAAAAGTTGACCACTGTTGTTAAGGTAGAGTAAATGTATTCATGAAAAGGTATCACAATGCTTTAACTGGAATTATCAGTGTGTTCTTCCTCAAATTTCAAATTGGCGAGCAACTATCATCAACATCAACTGCTCAAGTATTACACTTCATAGATAGTACAACCCACATATTTGGTAGGACTTCACAATTTAAAAGATCAAATTATAGACCTCTAGAATATTCAAGTGAAAATAGGTAAAATTCTAATTCTGTTATTACTGCATAGTCAAGTGTCAAACAGTTGTCCTCAAAAGAGAAAAAAACATTGTGCACAGTCTGTTTCTCTTAATCTGTCAGTAATGTTACAATAGCATAAAGGCTTTATGCATCATGTATATTAAAATACCTTGGGTTTAAAACACTGAACACTCTTTCCACTGAGTGCAAAATGATAGACCACTGATATTCTGCGTATATCAGGTAGAGTAGCAAATGATAAGTTAGTTGATAAACATTGCAAAAGGCAACCAATTCATTGTTGCATTTTTTCTGGATGACCAACTCAAGAATAAAATTGTGATACAACAGAACAAAAAACAATTATTCTAAACTGGCAAATCTCCAAAGTTGGACAACAGTGGATGGCCTGTAAGCAGCATCAGCACAGAAATAAATCGGCCGATTTCCGCGCAGGCAAAGGATCACTCCCTTCCAGCATGTTTCTTTGTGTGATGAAAAATAAATGTGTGGTGTCTTTGAACATTCACAGCACTCTGATATCTTCACAGGTTGGCACGCTCAAGTTGTAAAACAACTGGAAGAAGTGCTCGTAATTACAAGGCCCCTGACAAGTTTTGGAAGAGTGAGTATGGCCACAAAGTCAACAATTTTGCTTTTAAGCAAAATTCAGAATCAATTAAAACAGCAGACAAGTGAAATATATATCTTATTAATAAATGCAGTTGGAAGAATATGATCTTATTCATGGCTTATGGGCTGAAATCAAACATATTTGTGTACTTCCACTTCAAGATTGTACATTTAAAGTTTTCTTTGAACTCATTTTTGCATGCAGAATAATCAATTCTAAATAATGGAGAAAAATTCAAAAATAAAATGAAAACCCCCAAGTCCCACAGGACATCTCCACCTCCACCTCTGAGGAAGAAGCCAGACACCTTTCAGGAGAAGCGCTGGCAAGGCTGCTTCCTACACCGTCCATCAGCTCAGATACTGACACCTGGATAGTATTTTAGATAAATTAGAGTCAGGAGCAGAACTTCACAGAAGTACACAAGCAAGTGTAGGGCCATCAAGTAGGTTTGTCTGAGGCACTTGGAAAATTGACACAGATGTTATGGGACTGCACAGATGTTGTTTCTCCTCTGCTGCCTCAGACATGTAAGTTGCTGGCTGCTTCCACTGTTCGTTTGGCTGCTGTCATGGAGAGTCAGGTCCAGCAGTCTTAGTGCCTCCCGGATATGTGCACAGATTTGCATTCCATCTCTCCAGTCATGGGTGGCTCAGCACCAAGAGCAAGGCAACAGAGGGATGAGTGAGCATGACCTTATCCCAGGTGCCCCCTTACCAAGAAGGAGTCAGGGTGGTGTCAATGGGCACCCAGTCAGAGGAGGAATCATACAAGCCCTCCCTGATACTGACTCCCTGACTACCCAAAGCAACCAACTGTGTGTGCTCAATCTGCTGACAGCCAAATATCAGGCACTTCCCTCAAGAGGAGGCACACCAGACTCAAAATGTTAACTCTGCTTCTCTTCATAGATGCTGTCAGACCTGCTGTGTTTCTTCAGCACTTTCTCTTTTAATTTCAGCTGGCGTTGACTTACTGTGTTTAGGAATCCCCTGAGTGGAGGGTGCTTCCCTTGACTTGACTGTGAACTACCCTCCTTAGACTTTGAGACATAGCCATTTGGTTGAAGCACATGCAGTGTGTTTGCCATGTACATGGCTAGCACATAGGGCAAGTGTGGGATTGGTATACAGTGTCAGACAGCAATGTGCCACCCCTTTGACTGATCACTGCTGGAAACTATGACAAGCCTCTTGGCTTTGAGTTTGTGCTAAAGGTCAAGTCAATACACACACACTGTGAGCATTTAAACTTTGGCTGAGGAAGCAAAGCACAAATAGGCAAGACAATGCAAGGTAGGCAAAACAGGGATGCGATGAGAAACAAAACAAACGAGTAACCTTGAAACGGATTCTTGCCCAACCCTTGAATTAGGTGCCTGTCCCTGTACAAATAGTGGCCTGGCAGGTGCAAATGCACTCCAAAGTGCAGAACTGAAGTGCCACGAGACTGCAGTGAGGTTGGTACGAGTCTGATGCCCAGGTCCATGAACAGGGAACATGCGCACTCACTGCCCGTGAAGTGTGCCCTCAAACTCTGGTGACTGCTGTCCAAGACAGCGGACCTGAAGAGAAAGCAGCAAGTTGGAGTTGACAGGTAACTGTTTTAACTTTCATATTGGGAACTGTTGGCATCTGGTTTCCATCCAACGGGTGGGAGAATGGAAAATTGCATATTAATGACATGAAATTAGGAAATAATTAGATGTTATCGTTTAATATTTAATTCACGTCATCACATGGGATTCAGGATGAGCTTGCCAATTGGACACAAAATTGGCTTAACAGCAGGAGACAGAGAGTGGAGATGGAGGGTTGTTTTTCAGACAGGAGGCCTCTGGTCAGTGGTGTTCCACAGGTGCTGGGTCTACTTTTGTTTGTCATCCACATAAATGATTCAGATGAAAATACAGAGCGCATGGTTAGTAAATTTGCAGATGACATCAAAATTGGTGATTTAGTGGAGAGTGAAGAAGGATATCTAAGATTACAGTGAGATCTTGATCAACTGGGTAAATGGGCTAAGAAGTGGAGGATGGAGTTTAATTTGGATAAATACGAGGTATTAAATTTTGGTAAAATAAACAAGGGCGGAACTTATACCATTAAATGTAGGATCTGGGATAGTGCTATAGAACAGAAACACCAAGGGGTTCACATATATAAGTATGCATCACATGTAGATAGGGTGATTAAGAAGGCATTGAGCATGCTTGCCTGCATTGCTCAGGAGTTTAGACATTATGTTGGAGATGTACTGGACGCTGGTGAAGCCTCTTCTATTATAAGAAGGATATTATTAAGCTCGAGAGGGTCAGAAAAGATTTACCAGGATGTTGCCAGAAATTGACAGTTTGAGTTATAAGAAGAGGCTGGATAGGGTGAACCTTTTCTCACAGGAGAGTAGGAGTTTGAGGGGTAACCTTATACAGGTTTATAAAATCATGAAGGGTACGGATAGGTTGAATAGCAGGTGTTGTTTCATGGGGTTGAGGATTTCAAGACTTCGCGGCATATTTTTAAGGTGAGAGGAGAAAGATTTTTTTAAAAATGAGACACAACATTTTTACACTAAGTGGCTCGTATGTGGAATGAACTTCCACAGGGTGTGGGTACTGTTACAACATTGAAAAGATATTTGGACAAGTCCATAAATAGGAAAGGTTTGGAGTAATATGGGCCAGGTGCAGGCAGGTGCGATTAGTTTAGTTTGGGATTATGGTCAGCATGGATTGGTTGGACCAAAGGATCTGTTTCCATGCTGGATGACTCCGTGACTCAAGTAGGCCTCTCGCCACTCATTAGTGAGAATTTCATCTTGATGTTCAGCACTTGATAGGAAAATGAGACTTCTTACTCTCACCTGCCAGCAGTGGTAGTAGAGACAGAGACATTAGGGACATTTAAGCGACTGCTGGACAAGCACATGGACGGTAGTAAATTGAGGGGTGTGTAGGTTAGGTTGATCTCAGATTAAGATAAATGCTCGTCACAACATTGTAGGCTGAAAGGCCTGTACTGTACTATACTGTTCTATGTTATAACATCTAGAAGTTGCTCATTTACCAGCTCATATGATTTTTCCAACTTTCTCACCAGGGTCCAGGTGGCTCATTGCTGTAAATATTCCGTCTATTGAATATACTATAATGTAATGTCTGTGTAAATCCAACTCCTTCATTGCCAAACAGATTAATACATCCAATCCATTGAAGTCAGTGCTCTGAATGCTAGAGGTCCTCAACCAGAACTGAAGAAGAGTCATATCTGACTCAAGACATGAGCTCAGTTTCTCTCTCCACAGATGCTGCTGAGTTTCTCCAGCATTCTGTGTTTGTTTCAGACTTCCAGCATCCACAGCATTTTACTTCTGAGTGTGAAGTACAGTTCAATAATATGATCAACAACAATATGGAAAGATGGATTTACATTTACACTAGCTGCAGTGCCAATGTAGAATGAAATGTAGCATGTAGCAGAAAAAAATTGAGCAGGTTAGTTTAACATCATTTTGTTCTGCAGTCAGTTTAGTTTTGGGTTACAAACTGAACTTTCAACTTAAGTTTCATATCGAAGGAAAGCAGTGCAGGCTTTGCAACTGTTCTGATCTTGTGCCACGTGATTGCACTGAGACAATCAGAGTAAAAAACTGTGTTTCTAATTCAACCGACACTAATGGGATAAACAGCTCCTGGCTGCTGTGTATGTGAACGAAGTACAGGTATTTTCAAACGAAAAATCTTTGAACCGAAAGAAGATTCTGAAATTTTTATTTATATAATGCTGTCACAACCACCAGGCACCTCAAAGCACTTCACAGCTTAATGAAACAGCCTATTGGACAGCTTACTGTTGAAATCTAGGAATACAGAAACACAGGAGCCAATTTGCACACTTCAATTTCTTATCAACAAAGCTGTGATAATTACCAGATAATATGCTTAGTGGCGCTGGTGGTGGGATATACATTGGCCAGGCAATTTGGATAATTCCTTGCTCTTCTTGCAGATAGATCTTCAGTTAATGCCTTATCCAAAAGGTGGCATCTTGAACAATATGACACTCGCTCAGTACTGGACTGGATTGGCAACTTTGATCCCGAACATCCTATGTTGTTTATTAACACCAAAGAATTTGAGGTAGTCAGTGTCTTTATTTTTAAATGATTCATTCATTCATTTTGATAACACACTATTGGTTCTGTTTCAGGAAGGAGCATTGATTCACATAGTCTGACAAGCTCCTTTTATTCTCTTTTTGAGAAAGGGGAGCATTTTCCAATACACAACAGAGCTCAGATCACCATTCTACAGCCATTTTTTCCAGCCTTTGATGTCCAGTTTTAAGATAGAAAAGTATTACTTAGAAGTCCAAAACACATTGAAGTATAAAAACATAAGAAATAGGAGCAGGAGTAGGCTATTTGGCCCCTCAAGCCTGTCCCAGCATACAACGAGATCATGGCTGATCTGCCCCAGGCCTCAACTTCTCTTTTGTGCCAGCTCTTCAAAGCTCTCAACCTCTTGACCCCGCCTTAAATACTTGCAGTAATGAAATTCCTTTCCATCTCAGCCTCCCAGTATTCTGTTACTATGCCCTCTGGCTTGAGATTTATCTACTGTTAGAAACATCTTCTCAACATCTATTCTGGCAAGATTAGAGTGGTGCTGGAAAAGCACAGCAGGTCAGGCAGCATCCGAGGAGCAGGAAAATCGACGATTCGGGCAAAAGCTCTTCATCAGGAACCTGAAACATCAATTTTCCTGCTCCTTGGATGTTGCCTGACCTGTTGTGCTTTTCCAGTACCACTCTAATCTTGACTCTAATCTCCAGCATCTGCAGTACCCACTTCTGCCAAATATTCTGGCAATGTTACAATGTGATTACTCCTCATTCTTACAATGAATGGCAGATCAACAAGGGTGTCTGCATGCTGGGCAGGCTTGAGGGACCAAATGGCCTACTCTTTATCCTATTTCTAAGTTCTTATACTCCAATGTGCTATAGACTCTCAGCTAATACTTCTCTACTTTAAAACTAGACACCAAAGGTTGGAAAAGGCTGCACAAGGCATAATGTGTTTAGCTATGCTTGACAAGTTCAGGAATCAGCCTACTGAATCTCTTTTGAACAGTCTCCAATGCCTGTCTATCCGGGATTTAAATATGGGGACGAAAACTGTATGCAGTCCCCAGGTACAACCTCACCAACATCCTGTACACAGGAGCTCCTTGTTTTTAAACTCCAAACCCTAGCAATAAAGGCTAAAATTCTATTTGTATTCTAAATAACTTGCTACAATGCAAGCAAACATTTTGTGCTCATGTACGAGAGCACCATATCCTCCTGCACTGCATTATTTGTTGGAGTGTCTTTCAATTTAAATAATAGTCTTTGCACCTCAGACAGCGTTACCAACCGGAGATAACTTTGAGGTTAGTGAAAAATGAATTCCATTTCCTAGTTTTTTGCCCGTTCACCTGGCACGCTCAGCAGTGTGCCAGAGGTGATAAGAAAGAGTGAATTAAACACCTGTAACCTGGTCTAGCAACAGTATTTCAGTGGAGATTTGGATTTGCCCCTTGATGTCCAGCACAAACATTCATGGAATTCTATGTTATCAGCTACAAGATCAGTTTAGCAACAAATGCTCGTATTTTAGTTGCGGTGTTGTACAATTAAACAGTCAAAAGTAAAAATATCAAAAATCTCCATGTAGAAATGGGTTTCATAAACAATTAAAAAGCTTGATTTTATTACTAACAAATCCTTTGAAGTAGTGCATATTTTAGTTTTCAAACTGCATTCACAGGGTGGCCATTAATTGTGACTGCAGCACATACCCAAATGTACTACAGCTTTAAATGACAGCTAAAATTACTTTTTTTTCTCACTCACTCAAAACAAGGCTGCCAACATTTGGAATGCCTGACAAGAACTTTGGCGCTTGTACGAAAGAACCGTCTTTAAGCTTTAGACTCTACTCAACAGTCTAAAGAAACTATGACGACAATAGAAAGGAGTTTTTAAACATATTCATTAACTCAATTTGAAAATCGCTTCTGAAATGCTTGAGAAACTGTACTCTTCAGAGGATAGATGGTACTAGGAGTTAGGAGTGGGATCCATATTTCTCAAGTTCTCTCAGGGCCAAATATCAATTGATAGCATTAAACCAAACTATTAGCCCATTTGAAAGGTACACTCAGTCAGAAGGAGGAACGATGAATGTGAGGTAGGTAGAAGTAAATTACCTTAGTGTAATCCAGTGTCCATTTGGGATAATATCTCTGCCTTACAATCTTTTAGCATGCTTTTACTACTATGAACCCAACAGCATGCAACCCTCTCCCAAAATCGATTTTAAAAATCATGGTCTTTGTTGAAGCCTGGAGTTCACACACGACCAACAGGAAATCAGTCCTCTCATGAAAATGGTTAATTTCAGAGATAAATTCTGAAATAAGGAAATCGATCAATAACAGCTGAAGAAATTTAGGATTATAAAGGGATTAACGGAAATGATAAATACTTTTTTAGGCAAGGAAAATAATAGAATCGTCTTTGTAGGAGGGGTTTGCAGGTGAGGATTAAATGACATCCATCATTAAATATTCAGACACAGGTTATGGATGGAGCAGACAATTGGGTCAAATGTCTTTTATCTTTAATATTCACTTGATATCAGGCTCATAAAGCAATGCACCATAGGAATATAACCTAACAAAATAATGAATTCTTCCAGATAACAATTTATAAAGAAATTTACCACCCTCCATTTAACATAAAAAGGATAATTGAAGTGTTTAAACTGCCTTTACTTGAATGCTTTGTCAGAGCTAAGTTTGCTGAAACTCCTCCAATTTTCACCATGCTGCTTATGCAACTCAGTTGGCTTAGAAACAAATGGAAAAGGTCAGCATCTTATGGCCCTTGGCTGATTTCTTTTTCAATAATTAGCCAAAGTGCTTAGCTGGTAAGTAAAACATTATTCCTAATGAAACCATGATATTCTTCCATTTTCAATTCACTACAAAATATTCCCTAGAGTGGGAACATGTATGGTAAAAATAAAAGTTTAGACTTAATTTTTTCAAACACACTCATTTTAGCTGGCATTATAAATGTTTTACCATCTGTATCTGGATAATAAACATTTTTAAGTCAGTGTTAAGAATTTAACATAATTGTATAATAAAAAAATCACCTGTACATTTGACGTCCATTTCAATATAGCACTGGACCAATTATTTTAAAATAAATGAAACATGAAACAAAGAATTGCAGGTGAATTATCAAATGAACTAAAGAGTCTCAGAGTCACAGGAAACGATGGAGCACATTTTGCCCCTTAATCCTGTTCCACCATTAAACAAAACCATTGCTATACTGCGGCCTAATGCCAGATATGGATATTCTTTATTAACAGTGGTTAAAAAAATCTTACCGATCTTAGTTTTAAGATTAACATTTGATCTTGCTTTAAATACTATTTACAGAAGACAGCCCTAAACTACTTCTCATCCTTTGTTGAAGAATTTCCAAATTTCACTCCTGAAAAGTCTAACTTTTAGAATATACCCCTTGTCCCAGATTCCCCAACCAGCAGAAGTATTTTCAATTGTTTTCTACACTTCCTGATTATATTTTAATGATCTATGCTTCTATACCTATAAGTCTCTTTGCACTGTTTCTAAGTTCCCACTATTTAGAAAGTATGTTGTTCATGTATTGGGGTGGCACGGTAGCTCAATGGTTAACACTGCTGTCTCTGCGTCAAGGACCTGAGTTCGATTCCACCCTTAGTTGACTGGCTATGTGGAGTTTGCACATTCTTCCAGTGTCTGGGTCGGTGCTCAGTTTCTCCCCACAGTCCAAAGATGTGCAGTTTAGGTGGACTGACGATGGTAAATGCAGGGTTACAGGGATAGTGGAGTAGTTAGGTGGACAGGCAGGTAGTACTGAGGAAGTGGGGAGGCTGCAGAAAGATCTAGACAGTTTGGAAGAGTGGTCCAGGAAATGGCTGATGGAATTCAATGTGAGCAAATGCGAGGTCTTGCACTTTGGAAAAAAGAATACAAGCATGGACTACTTTCTAAACGGTGAGAAAATTCGTAAAGCCAAAGTACAGAGGGATCTGGGAGTGCTAGTTGAGGATTCTCTAAAGGTAAACATGCAGGTTGAGACCATGATTAAGAAAGCGAATGCAATGTTGTCAATTATCTCAAGAGGGTTGGAATATAAAAGCACTGTTGTGCTACTGAGACTTTATAAAGCTCTGGTTAGACCCCATTTGGAGTACTGTGTCCAGTTTTGGTCCCCACACCTCAGGAAGGACATACTGGCACTGGAGCGTGTCCAGCAGAGATTCACACGGATGATCCCTGGAATGGTAGGTCTAACATATGAGGAACGGCTGAGGATCCTGGGATTGTATTCATTGGAGTTTAGAAGATTAAGGGGAGATCTAATAGAAACTTACAAGATAATACATGGCTTGGAGAGGGTGGACGCTAGGAAATTGTTTCCGTTCGGTGAGACTAGGACCCGTAGACACAGCCTTAGAATTAGAGGGGGTAAATTCAGAACAGAAAAGCGGAGACATTTCTTCAGCCAGAGAGTGGTGGGCCTGTGGAATTCATTGCCACAGAGTGCAGTGGAGGCTGGGACGCTAAATGTCTTCAAGGCAGAAATTGATAAATTCTTGATGTCACAAGGAATTAAGGGCTACGGGGAGAATGCGGGTAAGTGGAGTTGAAATGCCCATCAGCCATGATTGAATGGCGGAGTGGACTCGATGGGCCGAATGGCCTTACTTCCGCTCCTATGTCTTATGGTCTTATTAGACTTGAAGATTTCAAGTGATGGGAATGTGACTATTTCCTTTGGCAACTTGTTCCATTGCGGGTTGTCCTTAGGAAGAAAGAACATTCATACACCATACTGTGTGTGGATGGCCACCTTGCATTTTTTATTATTGCTGGAGGACAGCAGGTATTTGTTTCTGTCAATTCCTGCCAGTCATAGAGATGTACAGCACAGAAACAGACCTTTCAGTCCAATTCATTCATGCCGACCAGATAACCTAAATTAATCTCGTCCCATTTGGCCCATATCCCTCTAAACCCTTCATATTCATATGCCATCCAGATGTCTTTTAAATGTTGTAATTGTACCAACTTCCACCACTTCCTCTGGCAGCTCATTTCATACACGCACCACCCTTTGCGTGAAAAGGTTGCCCCTTCAGCAACCTTCAATTCTTTTAAATCTTTGCCCTCTCACCGTAAACCCATGCCTTCTAGTTTTTGACTCAACTACTTTGTGCATTTACCCTATCCATGCCCCTCATGATTTTATAAACCTCTATAAGGTCACCCCTCATCTTCCGACCCTCTAGGGAAAACAGCCCCAGACTGTTCAACCTCTCCTTATAGCTCAACCCTGGCAACATCCTCATAATTCTTTTCAAGTTCCATATTTTGTATATGGACAGTCTGTTTTTTTTTCCGTCTTTCGCTGTTAAGAGAACCCAAGGATGGATAACCAAATGTTTGCCAGCAATTACTGATATTTGATGCTGTATTGCCAAAGTTTTCTGTTCAGAAATCAAGAAGCATGTTTATTATCTGCTGAATGTGGAATCCCCATGGAAGGTTATTTCTAAGAGGAACACCGAGATATGGTTGAATGTGGAACTTTAAACTATCTCTTTGTGATGCATGGGACACAGCATTTTTTGGCACTATATCTTGGAGGCATCAGCAATTTTGTTTTTAAATTCACTCATGGGATGCAGGCATTGCTGAATGGGCCAGCATTTATTGCCCAACCTTAGCTGCCCTTGAGATGGTGATGGTGAAGTGCCTTCTTGAACCCCTACAGTCCACAATTTGATACGTGGCTTTCTATATCTTCAAAGTGTTAACAAATACAGTAAATAGCTATGGTTCCAACACAGATTCTTGCAGGACACCACCTGCCACATCCTGTCGATTACAGTACATGATCATCCCTACTTCTTGTCTCCTGCCACTCAGTAACTTGTACTCAATTTCCACTAAAGTTTCCACTTTAGCCAACAAACTCTTGAGCAACATCTCCAAATTCTGTAAGTCCATCTAAATAATATTCATAACATTTCAGTTTGGAGTCCAGTATTATATAAACCAATAATACAAGCTTAACAAAATGTTAATCTGGATGAGTCCAGCATGATGTAGAGGTGCCGGTGTTGGACAAGGTCAAAAATCACGTGACTCTAGGTTATAATGCAATGGGTTTAATTGAAAACTCTAGGTTTCAGAGCACTGCTTCTTCGTCAGGTGTTAGAGAGAGAGGAAGGCCTTCGACACAGAATTTCTAAGGTCTTCCGCTCTCACTAACACCCGATGAAGTAGCACCACTCCGAAAGATAGTGCTTTCAAATAACCAGTTGGACTATAACCTGGTGTTTATTTTTGACCAAGTCGAATATGGGCAGCCTAAAGCACTTCACATGTTTTTGAGCCATAGTTGTACTGCTGCAGCTAATTTGTGGACAGCAAGATGCTACAAATGATGAAATAAAACTCTCAATTTGTTCTTCAATTGGTGCCTTAGAGAGCAAAATAGGGAGCATAACTCACTCAGTACTACACTGAAGTGTCAGCCTAGATTACATGCTTAAGTCTTGAATTGGGTTCATATCGTTAGCCCTAATTCACCTTGATTTGGTTATTGCAGGTTCATGACTTTTGAACCACATCATAGGCATCCTTCAACAAATGCACTTTCAAATCTCTTGCCCTTACTCGTACATGTGCAGAGAGTGAAAGGTACAGAAAAATTAATTTTAATATTATAGATTATCTCCTTTCAGACTTTATTCAATTATCAAAATTAAGCTGAACTACAGACTTAATTCTCCCAACTTCTAATGAACTATATACAGAAACACTCAAACCAATAAAGACAATTTGGTCCTTCTAGTAACTTCCAGAAATCAATAGCAGAATCCAAATCTTCATTTCCTAGGTGGTCAGTGATCTTAAATACCAAATACCTTTATCTGCAGTACTCCAAATCTGACCACTTGGTGGACATTATTCTGGGAAAATTGCTTTCAAAGTTCTGTTCATTGTTCCTGGAAACATAATACCTTAGCGATACAGAATCAAAAAGTGCGGCGCTCGTCATAATATCATCACTGTCTCATAGCATGTGACTTGAGGGTAATAGGAGAAAGTGAGGACTGCAGAGACTGGAGAGTTGGAGTTGATAAAGCGTGGCACTGGAAAAGGCACAGCAAGTCAGACCATACCAGAGTAGCAGGAGAGTTGACGTTTCGGACATAAGTCTGATGAAGGGATTATGCTCGAAACGTCGAATCTCCTGCTCCTCAGATGCTGCTTGACCTGCTGTGCTTTTCCAGTGCCACATTCTTCAACTCTGATTCTCCAGCATCTGCAGTCCTCACTTTCCGTTAGCAGAATTAGGTAAGAATTCCCACAATTTTAAGCTCTCAAATTTTTGAAAAGCATTAAGAATCATGATTTGATTCTTCACTGCAAGATTCTAAACTTAAATCAAAGAAACTCCTGGCAAACATGATAATTCTCCCACCATCTTCACATGCAGTTCTCGTCACTGTGTCTATATGCAGCTACTCAACAGTTCCAATGTCAAGAGTTCAACTGCACACTTAGTGCTTTCAAGTTTTCCTCCATAACTTATAAACTTAAATGTATATTTTAACAAAGTGGAACTTCTGTGACAATGCTGAGAGTTGTCTTGCAGGTGAAGTAGCTTTGTTAAATTGTGAACAAAATTGGTGGATAAATGATAAATAACTGGTTAGCTCTGAATTTAAAATTAATTTTCACCCTGCTCATAACACGCTAACATAATATACACTCATGGTTGGAATGTATAAGCGAGTATGGTTGCAAATGTTACATTTTCTCATTACCCACAAATTACATTAAATAAGAAACAAAGACTGAAATAATGGCTACTTTTCTTGTTCTGTTCAATTCCCAATAAGTCAATTGGGCACAAAAGCCATTTCAGTTTTTTTGTAAAAAAAACTAGCAGTTTATATTTCCAAAAGTTATTAGAATTCGGAATATAGCATCGTGTTTCTTGAAACACAGCATCAATCCAACCTCCTGCTTAATTCAGGAGAAAGTGAGGACTGCAGATGCTGGAGATCAGAGCTGAAAATGTGTTGCTGGAAAAGCGCAGCAGGTCAGGCAGCATCCAAGGAGCAGGAGAATCGACGTTCCGAGCATGAGCCCTTCCTGAAGACGGGCTCATGCCCGAAACGTCGATCCTCCTGCTCCTTGGATGCTGCCTGATATGCTGCGCTTTTCCAGCAACACATTTTCAGCTCCTGCTTAATTCATGCAAGTTCACAAACGATTTAAAGAATATAATGTGGTTCATCCTGCCTGCAGTGGGTCTGAGTTCACTGCAAACTATCTACTGGAACTCCATTTGTTTTGGGTTTTTTTCACCTGGATATTTTGATATATTAAAATGTAATATTTGTCTATTTCAATTGGATTCTCTCTTTATTCTTCACTGTAGTCCAGAATATAGCCATAACAAATTTGGTGACACTTCCATGTATATTTTATAGATATTTCCACCTAACCTGCACAGACATGTTGTAACACACCTCCAGTGCAGGTGGGACTTGAACCTGGGCTTTTTAGCTCAGAGGTAGGGACACTACCACTGTACCACAACAGCCCTGCAAATCTGTTATACCCTGTTAATGAAAGATCAGAAGTTACTTCCATGCCTTCCCCAGCCAGGCCACTGTACAATAGAAGACTACTTATAAGTTGGATATATTGGTGTTACAATGTAAGGTCAATGATGAGGTCGAAGTAAACGTTCTGGAAGCATAGGTTCAAACCCCATCATGGCATCTGATGGAATTGAAATCAAGTAGTTAAATCTGGAACAAAAACATAGTTTCCTGGTCCTCAATTCTAAGACTATCACTCAAGATGGTGGAAGAGGTGTTGATCAAATGACCTGCTTTGTTCTATATTTAGTGACTACATTTGAATGTAAAGTATTTAAATGAAGGAATGACTTTTTGTGAACTGCTTATCATGGCATCTAGTGTTCTGGATTCACCATTGATACTGGTCATTTAATGGCGAGCAAATGGCATGAGTAACTTTGATGGAAAGGTAAAGTTGTGAGAGTGATGGGCGGGCATTCATTTGTAAGGAGAAGGAGTGTGCACAAATGTTGCTATGCCAAGAATTCAAAGCTATAAACACACTTCTAAGGTGAGCCATGCCCGAGTGAGGGCATCTCTCAGGCTTCAGGCATCAACAGTACTCATCCTCCTCCTTCTCCTGACTCCAATAAAAGTAAGATAATTAGACACTGCAAATGTGAAATAAAACCAGAGAACACTGGCAGCAATTGTAGAAATAGAAAGAGTTAACATCTTGAGTTTGGTACTTCTCCTCTTCAGAACTGGAAAAGTTCTGAAGAAGAGTTAAACCAAGTTCAAAACGTTAACTCTGCTTCTCTCTCCACAGATTCTGCCAGACCTGTTGAGTTTCTCCATTTGCTTCTTCCAGCTCCAATTCTCTCCACAGCACTACGTTGCATTGAGTGCAGTACGGCACTATTATCCTGGAGACCCTTGTTGGGTGCAAATGCAAGCTCCTAAAGACCAGTCTAGGCAATGGAACCTTATTTTAAACAAGCAACAACTAGTTTTACTGTGGATCCCATGGTAACGCCTCCAGGTGTACCTTCTAAATAGTTCTTCCAATGGACTAATCAGCTAAATCTGAATGGGTATTCGTTGTAACCAGGAGCCAAATGCTGAGGCTGTCTGGTAGATCTAACAGCTGTAGAATTTGAGGCTACCCAAGGATGAATGCATCATGATAACTCCCTAGCTAAGTGATGCACAACGTGCATTTTCCTCATGCAGTTATGACATACCAGCTTTACATTAAAACTGATCTTTCTGGTTGACAAAAATACCTAATTGCCATGAACAAGGTACATATGTCTGGATCTGCGGAGAGCCCGCAAATGAAGCAGGGTGGTCAGACCTCTGGGTTTGACAAGTCTAATTCACCTCAACGTTGATGTCACTGGAAAGCCTGACAAGCAATGTGTCAGTGACCAGGATCGAAAGAAATTGAAGGTTGTGGTCACCAGAACAATCATAAGGATTGAGTGGGGTGGGGGGTCACTGCTCTTCTTGGGTTCAGATTTTCTTCTGAGAGACCACAGAGGTCTGCGCTCACCTGGCACCAAAGCTACACACAGCTCTGAAGACAGCTGCTGCCCCTTTCACTGACCTAAAGCTAAAGGGCATCTCACCTAATCCGCAGAGGTCCAGCCTAGCTCAGACTTCATGTAACAAGAAAGTTTTATGAACCCAGGGAATTGGGGGACAATATATTAGCATGGTTTGAAGTTTGGTTACCTGTTAGGAAGCAAATATTATGAATAAATATGGCACTTCCAAGCTGGCAGGCTGAGACTAGTGTCAAAAAGTGTGGTGTTGGAAAAGTGCAGCAGGTCAGGCAGTATCTGAGCAGCAGGAGGGTCAACATTTCAAGCATAATGTGAAATTCCTGATGAAGAGTTTATGCTTGAAAAATCAACTCTCCTGCTCCTCAGATGCTGTCTGATCTGCTGTGCTTTTCCAGCACCACATCTTTTGACTCTGATCTCGAGCATCTGCAGTCCTCATTTCCTCCAGGCTGAGACGAGTGTAGAGCTGCAAGGACCATTACAATGTCCTTGCAATGTATATTAACGATTTGGAAAAAGAGACAAAGTAATATACCTAGATTTGCTAACAGTTCAAAGCTATATGGGAACAGAAACCATGAAGAGGACAAAAAGATATATATAGATTGTGTCGCTATAGTCCTATCAGACCGCAGGGCTGCTCTCAACAGGTCAAGTAAATGGTCAAAACCAGTAAATGAGAAATACTAGGGGAGAAATGGGATTATTCACTTCGGTTGTAAGAATAGAAAAACAGATTTTGTTTTTGAAAGGTGTTAAATTTCTAAATGTTGATGCTCAGAGGACCTTGACTATACTGTTACAAAAAGCACAACGTTAGCATGCAAGTACAGCAAACAATTAGGAAGGCCTATATTGCAAGGAGCTTGGAGTACAAGAAAAAAGTAGTATTGTTACATGTGGAAGAGTATACATCCATCACAGAGCATGGTAAAACTTTGCCAGATTTCCAGGGTTGTCTTCTGAGGAGAAGCTGAGTAAATTCCGTAACCTCCGGAGGCTAAAGGACTGAGAAACAATCTTATTGAAACAGAACATGCTGAAGGGGCTTAATAGGATAGATACAGAGGCTGTTTCCCCTAGCTGCAGACTTTAGAACATGGGAGTACAGTCTCAGGATAAGGAGCTGATCATTTAGGTCTGAGATAAAGAGAAATTTATTCACACATATAGTTGGGAACCTTTGGAGTTCTCTTCACAAAAGAGTTATGATTGCTCCATTGTTGAATATACTTAGGGTTAGGTTAGACAATTTTGAAATCTTTAAAACAACTGAGTAATATGGGGAGCGTGCAGGAAAATGGATTTAAAGATGACATCAGCCTTGATTGAGGCTTGGAGAACTGTATGGTTTATGCTTCTACGTTTTGATCATCCTCAGAAGTCTCCAAGGCACTTGCAATAAGTTTCACAAATGTGCTCTACCGAAATAAGCTCAGAGTTGGGGCTGCAGATAGTTTTTTTTCTTTCAGCACCAGCCTCAGGATTTGCGGTTCAGATTGTACACTGCTCACACAAAGGCAATTTCACTTTGTGCACTGGCGTTCTCCAAACTGGTAAGCTGCATGCACAGCATGTGACCAAAGTATTAATGACAAAGCTATTCCATGCTTAAGAAGCCTCCTAATTGCCTTTCAATTTATCACAACTGGCCTTCTACCAAACTCTCAGGGCAACCCTATCATCATCCTGGGGCTTACCATCAACTATGAGCAGAATTGTGTCAATCATATAAATACAAAAGCAGGTCAGAGGTTAGGCATTCTGCAGCAAGTAACTCAATCCTTTGCTCCCAAGAAGTCTATCAACCATCTACAAATAAGAAGTGTGATGGAATACTCTCCACTTGCCTGGATGGGTATGAATATTTCTACCCTCCAACAATGATGCACAGTGGCAGCTGTGTGCATCATCTAAAAAATGCACCGCAACTCATCACCTCTCCAAGCCACACACCATCCTGACTTGAAGCTCTGTCACTTTTCCTCCACTGTTTCTGGGTTAAAATCCAGGAACTCCCATCTATGGGTACTTAACTCATCTCCCAAGAACAGCAGTGTTTCAAGATGACAGCTCACCACCATATTCTCAAGGGCAATAAGGGATGAGCAAAGCCTAATCAACAAAGCTCACATCCTATGAATGATTTTTAAAAAGCCAGAGGGTGACTGGATCCTGACCTGACAGCTTTTTCTGTGACTTTCTCACCATTATCTGCAACAGCCTCAGAAAATCCTGCTCTTTTACACACAAAATATAACACAGAATTGCATATTAAGTAGCTGGCCAGTCAAGGTCTGTTCTCATGTTTAAAGTTTGAAATATAGACTACACAAGCCAATGAAATATGGGTACATGTCAATTCAAGGTCATTTCATACAGTTGGTTGATGTTTTAACCAAATGAACAAGGATGGAGAGAAAGGCGGCAGATATCCTATTTGAGCATTGTAAAGTTGTTTCTCCATCACGACTATAGCTTGCTGCTGACTGTAGCATTCAGTTAACAGTTCTGTTACTTACAAAAAGCCAACTGAGATGAAAATGTGACTTTGCATTTGTGGGCTATTGGGATGGAATTTTTTTTGGAGCTCATGGATTAAGATTAAACTGTCCTATCTTAGAATATGATGGGGTGAGCTCATATAGCCGTTGAATAATCTAAACAGCTCATGAAGCCAGGCAAATAGAAACTTGATTACAGCAAGGAAACAAGTAAAGCACAGAGCATAGCAGAGAAATACCAGTACATAGTTGCTCCAAAAACATCTGGAGGGTGAAGCATGTTTTTTACATCTCCATCACAGCCGAGCAAAATGAGCACACAGTATACACCTCTGCCAGTTTGGATTAGTTTGGACTATTCGTAGGGCCCCATGTCAATTACAGATACCCATTGTGAGATCTCACCAGAGCAACCTGAGCTAACTGCCCTCCAATTTACCCCACCCCTTTGTTGGGGGGGCAAAGGTTACCTGTGAAACTGTCATACCAATTTTACACAAAATTGGGAACCTGCAGGTTATGCTAGATTTATCCACTGTGAATTCTGCAAACCTTCTGTCAAGTTTTCACAATGTGCATTTTTCCAGACATCTGGAAAAGCGATTCTCCGCTGCATATTTCCACTCACGGATATTAAATTTAAAGCGAAATTTAAAAAGAAAAGCAAAGTCTCTTACTTCCCTACTTTGGAACAATTCTTCATTAATTGCCAGTGCAGGACAATGTAAACAAATCAAATGAAAAACAAACTGTTTATTGGAAGACCCACTTGGGATACTACTTGCCATCTACAAGTTAATTTTAGCTTGTTTTTAGCTGCAAAGATTTGTTCAAAATCATGGGATAGCAGAATGGGCTTTGTAGACAAACCAGAGTTTAGCTGCCAAAACGAGGTGACGTAGGGAGATTGTCCCTGGACTTGTATTTCAGAGGCCCTGGCTAATGCTCTGGGTATATGGGCTCAAATTGGAATTCACATTCAAGTAATAAAACAAACCAATGATGAAACAAGAAATGAAACAATCACTGATTGTTAGAAACCCCAGACAGTCACTAATGTTCTTTAGTGAAGGAAATCTGTCATCTTTTCCAGACCTAGCCTGGTCAAACTCCAGACTTGCCCTAGCAAGCCAGCTGGGAATGCGAGACAATTTGGGGTGGGCCTTGCCATTGATATGCACACCCCATGAAATAAAATATTTTCTCAAAAAGTCTCTTCTTTGAAAATTTAAAAAGGGCTGACGAATTAAGAAGTCTGCTCAGTGTACGACTGAAGGAATGCCGCACAGTTGAGTGTGTCAACGTTTGCATGAGTTTAAACTGAGCCTCGTCCACCTTCTCAGCGAGATATTAAGGCTCCATGTTATGACCGCAAAGAAAAGCATGGTGTGGTCCTCAGTGTGCAGTTCAGCAATTATCATTAAATCAACACAACTGAAAAAAAAAACTGACCATTCTCAATTTATTATTTGTCGGAGCTCTCTATGTACAATTTGGCAGCTGTGTCTCCTACATTGCAAACAGTCAAAACAGTTAATTTAAGTCACTGTGATTTGTGCGTGATACTTGCAAAGATTAAAAACACACCAAGTACACATAATTGACTGTGCAGCAGTTTAGATATCCTGAATTAGTGAATAGTAATATTCATACGCATAATACACTAATAAATACATGTCTTCAAAGGCCAAATGTACACAAAAGAAAAATTAAGAGTACAGCTGAGAGAAATAGGCTTACAAAGTTAGAAGCTTCATATTTTTATAAGGAAGAACCTGCACTCTGCAAGTACTCATATGTCACTGGTTAAAAATTCAAAAATGCAACAATATTAAAATACATATGAAACACACATATCATAACCCTACATGAAATTTAGCCTCTTCTGAAGTTGGCCTTGTTCCTTCCATCTTGGTTATGTCAAACAATTTAGTCACACATTTAGATTTTTGAAAACATTATACATATATTTATCTTTTACTTTCAGTGACTTGAAAATTGAACAGAATTTGTTGCTTATCATTTGCACGCAGGCTCAATTGAACAGGAATATCGCTGACAGATTTCAGCACATCCAACCCAGGCACATTTCATGATGGTAGTTTCACATAAAAAAAAAACACATCTGGTTGCATAGCAGAGAAACAGGTCAGGGATGAAAAAATGTTGGTTTATTTTGATGTGTGTCCAGAATAGAAGCAGGGACCTCTAAACTACCTACATAGCGATATGAATCCAAAGCAGACATCTATGTCAAAAAACATTTAATAAACTGTCTGCAACACAAAATTACTCCAAATGACAGTAAATATTTAAGCCAATCGAATGCTTGGTAACCTGACTGAGGTTTAATCCATACTCTTGGGCTGATAATCTAACTCGTGCATATAAATCAGGCATGATCATATCTCGATAACTGAACAAGTAACTGTAAATGGGGCAACATTGGTGAACACCAGGAAAAACTATTTCAAAAGACTACTTTGGCTTGGGATACTACATGCACCTCAAAGCAAAGGCATAAAAATAAAACATTTCACCTGCAAAACTAATTAATGTAACCTTGATGTATGGAGCCTATTCAGTGTACAACAGTGGAAGCTGTATTCCCTAGCTTCTCATGATGGACAGGTTTATTCTAAGAAATGTTTGTTTTAGTATATGCCAGTAAAGATCAAGTACCAGAACAGTTACATTATTGATCTGACACCACTGTAAAACTGTGAAGCAGCATATGTTTAGGAGCTGACTGTGCAAGACAAGCCGACAGTGCATATGGGCAGAAGAAATATAGGGCTTCAGACCTGTGAATTGTAGTGAATTAAAAACTTGAGAACAGGGTCAGGTATCGGGTTTTGGCAAGATTCACTATTTGTATTCGATGACCATGATCATCAAAAATACATCACTTAGGTGATGACAGTATGAACTATTTCGATGCAAGATAGAGCAAGGGAGCATGAGTCAGCATGGACGTGAGCATGCATGTCCATACCCGTGCATTGTGTAGAATGTTTCTATGCCTTGAAAAACTTCTCGCTCAAGTACATTCAAATATTTCCAAATTCACGATCCTACAGCTTAAAGATATCACGAGATTTCATTAAATATATCCGTGCATGTCAAAGAAATAAATAACAAAACAACTCAATAAGACAGCAGAGAAACTGGATACAGAACTGGCTCAAAGGTAGAAGACAGAGGGTGGTGGTGGAGGGCTGCTTTTCAGACTGGAGGCCAGTGACCAGTAGAGTGCCACAAGGATCGGTGCTGGGTACTCTACTTTTTGTCATTTACATAAATGATTTGGATGCGAGCATAAGAGGTACAGTTAGTAACATTGCAGATAACACCAAAATTGGAAGTGTAGTGGACAGCGAAGAGGGATACCTCAGATTACAATAGGATCTTGACCAGGTGGGCCAATGGGCTGAGAAGTAGCAGACGGAGTTTAATTCAGATAAATGCGAGGTGCTGCATTTTGGGAAAGCAAATCTTAGCAGGACTTATACACTTAATGATACGTGTATGGAATGAGCTGCCAGAGGAAGTGGTAGAGGCTGGTACAATTGCAACATTTAAGAGGCATTTGGGAGGGTATATGAATAGGCAGGGTTGAGGGGGATATGGCCCAGATGCTGGCAGGTGGGACTAGATTGGGTTGGGATATCTGGTCAACATGGACGGGTTGGACCGAAAGGTCTGTTTCCATGCTGTACATCTCTATGACTCTATTTCCCATTTCCATTTGTATGGATTGCTTTTATCTCCCACTAATCCAAGTCATCAAATAAATACTTTCAGAACAAAAGCAAACAGCAGCATTACATTTATTTCAGTACAGCTCCAGAATTAGTATTGGAGCTACTGAGGAATATCACATCAGTTACCAGAGGGAAAAGGCAAAATATACACTTAGGGCAAACTCAAAAACGTGCATTGTCCTGGATTTGCAGTTTTGGAACAGAAAAAATTGTCAGCATTTGCCATCATTACTGTGAAACTTAAGGTAATAAAAAATTCAGAAGTTGCTATCAGTAGTCCCTCACTCTTTCACAGAGTGTGATTTCATTTATGTAGTTGTTGGTCAATCGGAAATCATTTAATTGACATGAAATTCCAGTTTTCTACATTATCACTGTGACTTCATAAACTCATGAAAGGTTACCCCTCATTAAATGAGGTATAACCGTGTTTTCCTTCACAACAAAGTCATAATTACTCTTCAACAACCTCTCTGACCCTGGTAAACTAATTTCCTATTTGTGGAATATTTTTTTTTTCCATTCCATGATAGAAATTGGACACATTATTAAAAGTCTTTTGAAAGTTTATAACTCAGCTTCTAGCCTTCATCCTATGTGCATTCCCAAGTCTTTATTTGACTTTGAGTAAACTTATAAAAAAAGTGAATGATCAAACCTGCCTGTTATTTTCTGATTTCATGATCTGAGAATTCTGGAATATAATTGGTTGGTTTGCCAGCTCAATGATATCATTCTTACTAGAGATGAGAAATTACCCATAGATGCCAGTAGAACAGAATTAATGACAGGAAACATGAACTCCACACCACAGAGCTTGTTAGGTCTTTGTGGCCAACTTTCTCTGAGATCCACAGAAACCACCATCATTTGACTGTTGGTTGCAAAGTCTTTAACCAAATCCCTGAAATATACGGCTTTCTGTGCCAGACCTACTACACCAAAGTAAATGAAGGATGCTTTGCACAAGCATCATTCATCCCTCTTTTCAAAACTCCTCTCACCTATTCCTTCAAATCACTGACCACCACCGTTTTCAATTCATTTTCCATAACTAATACCAACTCCCTTCCCCACACAACTTCAATTCCAAGACTCTGGAACATATTACAAAAAGAACCATGCACACTTCTCTTAAAATTTCTTTCAACCATCTTACAATTCAACTTCTGCCTTGACCATAGAAACAAGACCTCCCTGTCAAAATTATGAATGGCAGCATTTTTCACTGGAACCTTGATAGATCTCACCTTCTTGTGCTCCTCGATCTCTTTGCGAATTTGTCAGATTCATCTATATCGTTCTGTTGCACAAGTCTATTTCGGTGGAACTGTCCCATTCTGACTCCACTCTTACATCGGAATGTAGCAAGAACATTTCCAGCAATGGATTCTTATCCCTTCATAGTCAAAGCCCGAGCATGATAAACTTTCATTTTCCTAAAATGTATGCAGTTTCCTCAGTGGCACTAACTCTAACCATGTTGTCAATTTCAACATGAATGCTAACACACAGCTATAGTTGTCAACTACTATCCTAGATTCAAAGATTATAGACTTTCTGACCTAGTCAGTATTTTCAGATTGCTTTTCTAATATCAAGCAAGATGACCAATAATATTTACATAAACCTGATGTCCTTTTTTAACCCCTTAAGTGAGGTTGCATTCTGCCACATATTCACATCTCCACAAAGGCTGGTCCTCACTACCACAAATGTTTAACCACCCTTTTATTATCTCCAAAAATGATCTTCAAACACACTCATTATCTATCAAACTACATATTCCATCAGCTCTTCGTTAACAGGTACTGATTGTACCCAACCAGCCTGTGCTTGCAAAACAAATAAAACAGTGCCTAACATTAGATGTGATTCTGTAATTGGACATTTGCTAGAGAATCCTGAACGTGTGAAGAATTTAGGGTTGTCAGTTGGGCTCTCAGTGTGGTGCAATTGGAAGCTCCATATATCAATACGGACAGAAAGGAACTATGCCTGTTTCAGCTCAACAAAATGAGTGATAGTCATTCACTGGTTTATTTCTCAGGGCAGAACCCTGACAAATCAAAGGCAAATTGTTTGCAATGTTCCCTCTAAGCTTGTCTGCGTGCGGACACATCGATATCAGTTCCAAAGCTGCTGTCTCGTATCAATCTCAGAAGACTGTGTAGCAGCAAGAAAAATTAGGGAGAATGTAACCTGCTTTGTTTAAAATTTAAACAAAGCTTGACTGTTAACTGTCAATTAATTTGAAGAGTGTATTCTCCATAGCAACACCTCTATCAGAGTTCACTCGAAAACAAATCAACATTCTCCACTTATGTAGCATAAGTGCTGGCTTTCCCCTTGAATTTGTATTCTTGTAAATAAACAGCTTTGACAAATGTGTCTTCTTTTTCAGCAACACACCTCATTCTTGATTTAATTATATAGACTTATATTAACTTATAGCTTATATTAACTTGTCTATAGGTTCTCTGATTGAATCTTGTGCGATAGAAATTCTCATTTGCCTACTATGCCAGCCGTCATCAAACCACAATGGGCTTCATTTGCTTAACATGCTGAGGTCAAAATGTTTATGTACTAATCATGTCTTTGTCCAGTCCTATTGGTGTCTGAGGTTAACTTGCTGTGCATTATCTCACTTAACCCAAACAATGGCAACAGACCTTTCAGCTGTGACAGATCCACTCTGCACTAGTTCCTCCATAAAACATCTCCACCATTTACTTTATTTAAAACTATCTGCTTTTCAAACACTCCAGTATATTTCTCTTCCACTAGCCATATATTCTTGTTCTCCTGAAACTGAGCAGGAACCTATCCCTCAATATGGAATACCTCAATTTACTACCCTAAGATTATAGAACAGAAACTGGTGTGAATAATTCCCAGGTATAGATTGAGACCAGAAACCCACAAACAAAAATAAATTATATGACTGGTTCACCTATATTAGAACAGCTATAGTGTTTTGGATGTACCAATCAATGACAAACAGTAAACACTCTAGAATGCAAATTTATAATCCAGGGACAGAAGTAAAAAAGACAGGCACTACAAATAACGTAGAGTCATAGAGATGTACAGCACAGAAAGAGACCCTTCAGTCCAACTCGTCCATGTCAACCAGATATTCTAAATTAATCCAGTCCCATTTGCTGGCACTTGTCCCATATCCCTCTAAACCCTTCCTTTTCATATACCTAATCAGATCCCTTTTAAAGGTTGTAATTGTACCAGCCTCCACCACTTTCTCTGGCAGCTCATTCCATACACGCAAAAGTTGCCCCTTCTGTCCTTTTTATATCTTTTCCTTCTCACCCTAAATCTACACCCTCCAGTTCTGGACTTCCCCACCTCAGGGAAAAGACCTTGTCTGTTTATCCTATCCATGTC
The DNA here is from genome assembly GCF_037043375.1 of Chiloscyllium plagiosum. Classification (NCBI taxonomy): domain Eukaryota; kingdom Metazoa; phylum Chordata; class Chondrichthyes; order Orectolobiformes; family Hemiscylliidae; genus Chiloscyllium; species Chiloscyllium plagiosum. The sequence continues at coordinate 16,800,400 of NW_028270155.1, forward strand.
TCTCATGACTTTATAAATCTCTATAAGGTCACTCCTCAGCCTCTGATGCTCCAGGAAAACAGCCCCAGCCTCTTCAGCCTCTCCCTTTAGCTCAGACCATGCATGAAACATTCTGAAGTAATTTGCTTAAAACAAATGACTTAGCAGAAAATTCCCACACCATTAAACAAACAAAATATACAAAAAAAATGTGCAAACTTACAGAAATGAAGCACATTTTGTAATCCAGTTGAAATTCATGATAATTCTATCTTCATAAGCCCTCGCAATCTTCACTCAGAATGAGAAGTTAAAAAAACAAATAAACTAGACCCATTTCACAAAAGTGATTCCAAGGATAAGAAACTTCAGTTATAAAGCTAGATTGGAGAAGTTGTGACTATTCCTTGGAGAGAAGAAAGCTTAGAGTAGATATAATTGAAATTTTCAAAAGCATGAGGTGGGGGTGAGAAATTGCTACAACATAAAAGGTTCGAGTACAAGAAGGCATAGGTTTAAAGTCATTTGCAAAGGAAAAATATGATCGAGAAAAACCTTATTCACACAGCAAGTCATTAGTCCGGAAGTGTGGTAGAGGCAGGTTCAATCAATGCATTCAAGAGGGTATTAGATACTTATTTGAACACAAACAATGTTCAGGGTTACAAGTCAATGGCACTAAATCATAACGCTCATTCAGAGAGCCACTTCAGACACAATGAGCTGAATGGCCTCCTTCTGCACTGTATCAATTCTGTGAAATGATTCTAAACAAGGTTGTGTATGGTAATTTATGATCACTGCATGAAAAGCTTTTTAACCCCTCCATGACCCATTGCCAAGAAGAAAATTCAGATGCAAAATTACCAATCCTTTTACTGATAGCATCACTTTGAATTTCACCTGTCCAATTTTCCACCTGCTTTGCAATTTAAGATCTGAGCTTTGGAATACCTACAGATGCTTAGCAAGTTCATTAGCACAAATTAACAGATTTATTTTTGATCCAGAAATATCTTTTAAGTCAAAAGTTAAGAATTCCCACTGATTTGTACATTCAAATACAGGTTACTGTTTTTAAAAAGAAGGCACACACTGAGCCTATGACACATTTAAATTATTCAAACTGAAATTGTGATTAATTTTGGGAACAAGAACCAGCACTTGAGCTTTAGGTAAATCAAAATGGAATGTGAGTGCAATTATCTCACTCCCTGTTTGCTCTGGCTACTAATCGAAGCTTCTAATGTCTCTAAAATTATTGAAAAGAAACTTGGATCTTCACAAGTTCCAGTTTAACATCTCTATAGCCATTTTAACTCTGCTCCCTGGTTGCAAGCTTGTGCCCAAATGTATCTCCAGTAATTGATTCTATTCTGCATTCCTTTGTATTCCTGTTCAGCCACATCCTGCCCTAGCCCTCGTCTTTTAAAACAGAAACTCCAGTTATTCTTGGAAAGGAAAATAACTCATGAGAGCCAACCAAAATGAATTTTGAACAGTAATGTACAGAAACCTTGTTCAAAAAAAAGTTATTTTACCAAGCGACCTTGTAATCAAAGGCATTTTACACAAGATTTGTTGTTTTCCACAAAAGACTAAAACGTTTAACACAGGAGATTATTTATTTAGTAAATGATATCTTAGCTCCAAATATTTTGAAGTAAAAACAGTTCAACTTCAATAGCTAGAAACCATCAAGGCCAACTTACACAATTGTTATGAGAAAGGATTGAAGAAACTCAGTCCTTTCAGTTTGAAAGGGGACAATCAGGAGGTCATCACACTGTACCTTCACCACCTTCTCTTCGCATACCTGCGTAGGGCTTGACCTAATTGCTATACATGGGCAGGTCAGTAATAAGGGCACAAGCAAGAGTTCCCAACAGAGCAAATGGACCATCATTTGCAGTGCATTACCAGAACTGAAATTACAGAATTACTGTCATTGCAACCCAGCCCACATCACGACTTTGAAAAAGTCAGTGTGGGTGCCATATGTAATTGAGACACTGCCAGATGGCTCAGGTTGAGATGCTCATCAGCTTCACTATCTAGTCAATAAGATTAGTTAGTTGATGTGTTCTCCAGGTGTAACTATTCTATATTCAACACAGGAGACAAAGTGTAGGAAGTTGCTCTCAACCTCAGTTTATACGAAGCAAGATGGTGCGGAACGGTGTACGGATAGCAAAGATCATAACAATATTGATTTATTATGGCTTTAGCTGCTTGTCCAGTCAAGTTGTGACAAAAGTGGCTCAAGATCATGAGATTGTATGTTCAAGACAAACAGCAAGACAAAGGCAGTAGGCATTGACAAGAGTTCCATTTCTTTGCAAGTATATAAGGTTCCAATAACAGGCAACGCATACTGCCAGAGCTGCAGGCCTGACGATGCTTGGAACATTGCCCGACATCTAGTCGGTCATTATTTCATACTATCTTAATGCTAGAATCAACATTTGCTTTGATCTGATGATGTTTTTCTTGTAACGCAAAGCTGAAGTACACAAACCTCTAGCTAGCTGAAAATGCTCCTCAGTCAATCAGCAACAGTATTAGATGGTGCAGCCAGCATTGCTTCAATTTCCACTTGCCTGGATGTGTGCAGCTCCAACAATACAATGCAGCCTGCTTGATCAACACCTCACCTGACTCTATTTAAAGTTGCAATGCAACAACTCAACAAGCTTTACACAAAAGCATCTCCCAAAACTGCAGTCTCTACCAACATTGGCCAATGGCAGCAGAAGCATGAGGATACCATCATCTGTAATCCACATACCATCATGACTTATGTCAGCTTTCCTGGTCTGCTCCTGTTCAAGACCCTTAACGCCTAACTAATGCCACTGTGGGTGTACTTACACCACATGGACTGCAGTTGAAGAAAGCAGCTAACCATCACTTTTGTCAAGGGCGATTAAGGATCGCTTAGCAGTGATATCCCCATCGACGAACAATTATAAAAAGGTCTTGAGGTGGTTAGGTATTAAGCAATTAAGCAATACAAAGACCATGAACAACTTCTGGTACCAAAATAAGTTGGTTAATGGTACATACATCAGACAGAACTAGGCTAAACACATTGTGGCAGCTCATTTTGTGCCTATGGCAACAGCATGGCTTTAACCTATAAAGTTAACCAATAAAGGCAATTTGAAAACATCGTTTCACACTAAACAACAATTTGACAAAAGAACGCAAGTTCAAAGTAGTGAAGGGCAAATTTAAGACTAAAATCAATAAATTCTTCTCCACTCACAGTGATCAATACATGAGATGGACTTATAAGTGGGGTAAGGTAACAAAGGCAAAATCTCTGGAATAATTTAAGAAATGGATATTGCAATAGAAAAGATTTTCTGAATCAATAAATTAAGATGGGTCAAATAGCTGGTGTCCTTTGCTATCTTGTGACATTTTTCAAAGTAAAAAGAACAATTTCAACATGCATCTCTTTAAAGAAAGAATAACACTGACACAGTCTGCTTAAACAAATTATATGTTACACCAATTCAGAACAGTGACAACGGTAGTGATGTAGTAATACTGGACTAGCAATCCAAAGGCCTGGGCTAATACTCCAGAGACCAGAGTTCAAAACCCACCCTGGCCAGGGAGTTAAATAAAGTTAATTGATAAACCAGGAATAGAAAACGAGCCCCATTAATGGTAATCATGCAACTACAGAATATCTTGAAAAAAATGTGATCCTTTCATGTTATCGTAGGAAGGAAATAGAACATTAGAACATTACAGTGCAGTACATGCCTTTCACCCCTCGATGTTGTGCCAACCTGTGGAACCAATCTGAAACCCATCTAACCTACACTATGTCATTCTCGTCCGTATGTTTATCCAATGGCCATTTAAATGCCCTTAAAGTGAGTGAGTCTACGATTGTGACACCTCTATTCTCCTAGTAAAGAAACTACCTCCGACATCTGTCCTATATCTATCACCTCTCAATTTAAAGCTATGTCCCCTCATGCTAGCCATCCGAGGAAAAAGCCTCTCACTGTCTACCCTATCTAACCCTATGATTATCTTATATGCCCCAATTAAGTCACCTCTGAACCTTCTTCTAATGAAAACTGCCTCAAGTCCCTCAGCCTTTCCTCGTAAGACCTTCCGTCCATACTAGGCAACATTTTAGTAAATCTCCTCTGAACCCTTTCCTATAATGCGGTGACCAGAACTGTACACAATACTCCAAATGTGGCCACACCAGAGTGTTGTACAGCTGCAGCATAATCTCATGGTTCCGAAACTCAATCCCTCTACCAATAACAGCTAACAGTATTCCCATATGTCTTCTTAACAACCCTATCAATTTGAGTGGAAACTTTCAAGGATCTATGTACGTGGACACAGAGATCTCTCTGCTCATCTACGCGACTGAGAATCTTACCATTAGCACAGTACTCTGCACTCCTGTTACTCTTTCCAAAGTGAATCACCTCATACCTTTCCACATTAAACTTTATTTGCCACCTCTCATCCCAGCTCTGCAGCTCATCTATGTGTCTCTGTAATTTACAATATCCTTCATCACTATCCACAACTCTACCAATCTTCGTGTCATCTTCAAATTTTCTAATCCATCCTTCTATGCCCTCATCCAGGTCATTTATAAAAATGACAAAAAACAGTGGACCCAAAACAGATCTTTGCAGTACCCCATTAGTAATTGAACTCCAGGATGAATATTTCCCATCAACCACCACCCTCTGTCTTCTTTCAGCTAGCCAATTTCTGATCCAAACCGCTAAATCACCCTCAATCCCATGCCTCTATTTTGTGCAATAGCCTACCGAGGGGAACCTTATCAAATGCCTTACTGAAATCCATATACACATCAACTGCTTTACCCTCATCCACCCACTTGGACACCTTTTCAAATAACTCAACCACATTTGTGAGGCACAACCTACCCTTCACAAAACCATGTTGACTATCCCTAATCAACTTATTCCTTTCTGGATGATTATAAATCCTGTCTCTCATAACCCTTTCCAACACTTTACCCACAACTACTGTAAGGCTCACAGGTCTATAATTTCCAGGGTTGTCTCTACTCCCCTTCTTGAACAAGGGAACAACATTTGCTATCCTCCATTTTCTGGCACTATTCCTGTAGACAATGACGACATAAAGATCAAAGCCAAAGGCTCAGCAATCTCCTCCCTGGCTTCCCAGAGAATCCTAGGATAAATTCCATCTGGCCCAGGAGACTTATTTATTTTTATACTTTCTAGAATTCCTGACATCCCCTCCTTATGCATCTCAACCCCATCTAGTCTTATAGCCTGTATCTCAGTATTCTCCTCGACCACATTGTCTTTTTCTAGTGTGAATACTAATGAAATATCATAGATATATGACTCCAGACTGACAAGACTGTGCTTAACTCTAAATTCCCTAGCAAACTGTTCAGTTGTACAACATCACTATAGAAGACACACATGAACAAACCAGTCAAATTCTCCAACATCCATCTATATACAAGAGATGACAAAGCCGCATACTACCCAGTTTACCCTGCAAAGTTCTCATTATCATCTGGGGAAAGCTGACACATAGACTTGGAGGTAACAGCCTGAAAAGCATCATACCTTATAGCCAATGTCTCAGGCTCCTCTTTCCTCATTCCAGGGTATGTCCCGCACTTTATTGCAGCAACTTACTCAGACATCAACAGGACCTTCCAAGCCCATAACATCTACCTAAATCGACAAAGATACCACACACCTAAGAACATCACACCTACAATGTCTCTGGGTCAAAATCTTGGAATTACCTCGTCAAAATGTGACTACCCACATCACCAAATGCTATATTAATTAAAATGAGACTCACTGCCACTTTTACAAGGGCAATTAGAAATAGGCAATAAACTCTGACTTCGCAACCCATTATTTTGTAAACTATCAGCAAGAAAAATGCAAAACCAATTACATAATTTTTGAATCAACACCTGGAACAATATTGGGTTAGACCTTCTAAAAGAGGACCTCAATTCTAGATTCAGGTCGAACTCAGCATATATTCTGTAATCAAGACTGGCAAATTTAACCTTCAAGTATCAATGATCCAATCCATATCTCAACAGTGTGCATCATATTAGTGAGGTTTCTGGAAAAAATAAATTTTGCAAGTAAAATCAATTTGTTTTTACTAGCTTCAACTTTTCTCTTCATTCAAACAAAGTTTTATTTTGCTGTTTGCCACAAGTGTTAATAAGGGAGGAAAGGTAAAAATATAATTATTAAACAATTCTGATGCAAGGTCATTGACCCAAAATGGTAATTTTGTTTCTCTTGCTACAAATGCCTACTGAGTAGTTCCCGCATTTTCCATCAGGAACTTAGCATAAGGGAATTTAATTTCAACTCAGTGAAAATTCCTAGTTTCTGGTCAGTTCCTTCACAGAGATTGGTATCCGATACTTTGTTTTGGTGGAGGCAAGAGGGGTGTTGGTGCAGAAACTATGCAGAGATTTTCATTTATCACAGTTTATAGGCTCCTTATGCTCAAGGGCAAAAATTCAATTGTTAAAGGTGTATTTCCACTCACTCAATAATTGAATTCAGTTTAATTTCTGTTATGTGAGCATTTTCTACCAGTTTTATATATATGTTGTTCAATTGCTCCAAGTCCTTTGTTAAGTGAGACATTAAGAAATGAAATGAGACCCATTCCTTCGGCTCCTATCCTGCTCTGCACCCAATGGTGCAATGGCAGTGTCGCTATATCCTCCTAGGGACAATAGTGTCCCTGAGTTCAAATCCCACATGCCCCAAAGATATGCCATAATATATCTGAGCAAGTTAATTAGAAAATACTTTCTGGGCACCCAACATCTAAACTCACTACAAGGCTGAAAACATAATGTGTCAGAATGCAATATTTGTTGCTAATCAGTATCTTGGCATCTCCTAGCCCAGTATATATAACTACACAGCTCAACATGCTCCCACATTCTTAATCGTTTAAACCTCAACATCATAACCCATATGAAGCAAGGAGAAATAATTAAAAGCATTCCTTTGGAAACCAAATGGCTGTGTGATTAATTCTACATCACCATTTTTATTTTAAAAAGGCCAGAATTCCTTACAATTAAACTATACATTATTGATGAGCTCTGTTGCATTTCCACGGTTTAGTCTTCAAAATGCATTCTAAATGGAATGCAAAATCTGGGAATTTGGCAAGTGGAATTCTCATAGTAATGAATAGTTTTAAACTGAAATTTAAAACATTAAACACTGTAAAAGAATTTGCAAATGAACGTTCTCCAACAGTTGCAGTTAACAGCCAATTAGCTAAATTACTGTGAGCAAGAAACTAAGTGATTATTATAACTTGGGGGTGACTTAAAAAGGTGCATAAAAGTATATAACATATGCTGATTCACAGACTACAAATGGAGAAATGAATTCTTCCAGACAAGGGGAGATACTGCTTTTTATTTCAAATATTCGCTGTGGTTCACATGAACTTCAAGCAGTCTTTAACATTTTGTCCAGGGTTTCAGTCCTTAGTGCAAGCTCACATACAAAATAAATAACTGAACTGTCTAGATTATTTATATCTACTGAGACAATATGCAGGAAGCTATTGCCTTCACTGCTGTATGTGGGGTTTGTGGTCAGCAAAGCTGCCTTAAGTGAACACATCTGCAATAGATATCTCTTCCTCAAATCTCTCTGGCTCAATAGTGTTGAACGCAAGTGAGAGATCAACATAGTCCAATAAGCAAGGAGTAAAAGGAATATCTGGACAATTCATCCCAGACCATCTTCTTCACCCATTAACAAGAGCAGCAGGTTCAGTACGGACTGGTGTAACTCTCAGCCTGCAGAGTTAGGGAAATTCAGAGGAGACAGAAAATAGAAATCTTCAAATAAGAAAATGGAACCTTTTCCAGTAGGTATATTACACTTGGCACCATGAGGACAAAGATAAAGACTATCACAAGGATAGCCAAAATGATCCAGCAGAAGTCTAACAGGAAAGCACTCTGGGGTAGTTGAAGTGGATTCAATAACTTGCCAAATGGAAGAAATCTTTGTAAATATGATCGCGATCTCACATGGTGTGTTGCCTACCTGACACAAAGGTGAGGGATATCTCAAACCAGCTTGAAAAGACACTGGAAAGAGAGATAGGATAATACAAACACAGAATGGTTACAACACTAAAATAACTATTTGCCTCACAAAGGTCTATGCTAGCACTTTACGAAAGGTAAATTCACTGTTAACACTCTCCAGTGTTAACACTCCCTGTAATTCCCTTCCATTCAGGTGCTGACCCAGTTCCTTTCTGAAAGCCACAGATGGATCGGACCCCATCACCCTTTTGGGACCTAGTCATTGTCATTTTCTTAATCCTCAGATGGGTCACAGAGTACAAACATAAGACTTCATTTGGCAAGAACCAAGAAGTAGGAGATAAATTAAAGAATAAGACCTCAATGCCCACAACATCTGGTTTATTACCTAAATACAATTAGTGTGTGGCTAAAATGACTGGGGAGGTGAATATGCGACTAAAGGAGTGGTATGGAAAAGGAGGACCCTGGCACATGGAACACTGGTACTAGTATAATGACAGGAAGGAAACATACTATTGGGACCAATTCTACCTGGAAGAGATTATAGCAGAAAAGATGAGTAAGTTGGTTATGAGAAGCTTTAACTAGCAAATTTAATTACAAATGAATAGATTAAAGTAACTGTCGTAAACTCTCTTCTTATAATCAAAAATCACTATTTATTGAGTTGAAACCACTTGGATTGAGTTTCAAAGACTGAACAGAAGGATTTTTAAAAAGAATGACTTACACAGCAGCTCCAGAAATGACCAAATGTTTGCAATAATTACACCTTACAAATTCCAAAGCCATTAAAATAGAAGCTGGCTGCCAAGCAACAGGCAGTGCTCCAGCTTGAAGACTCATATTCTCTCTCGCTCTCTCTATTATTGATCCTGTGAGCTTGAGCCCTGCTTGTTGCTCAACCAGCCACAGACAGTGTCTTACATAAAAAGTTTAGCTGTTGTAGCCTCTCGATCAAACAGAAATTGCCCATGGAAACCTTTATATTGCCTAGACGTGGAAATCAAAACCCATCAAGCTCAACATGAAACATCTAACTTTATTTAAACTTTATTACTTAACCCACCCTTTCATTCTGCAACATATTTGTTTGTACTTGCATGAACTCTTGATTGCATGTGAGACAGACTGCATGTTATTGAGGATGCTCCAGCACATTCAAGACTGGGACTGAAATATACCAGGTTACGAGATCTAACAGTAAAGAGGAAAGATAGAGAAATAGTAAATGGGGAGGAGGAACCTTAATGATCAAGGATGAAATCACTTCAGTGATAAGAAACAATAGAGAAGCAGGCAGTGGGGACTTTATGGCTAAAGTTAAACCAGAGAGAAGGATTCCAGACTGGAATAGGAGCTGTAAAGTGATAAGTGCAGAGATGAGATAAGACCATAAGACATAGCAGCAGTAATTAGGCCATTCAGCCAATCAAGTCTGCTCCGTCATTCAATCATGACTGATAAGTTTCTCAACCCCATTCTCCCACCTTCTCCCCCGTGATCCTCTTTACAATCAAGAACCTATCTGTCTCCGTCTAAAATATACTCAATGACCGGCCTCTATGACAGTGAATTCCACAGATTTACCACTCTCTGGTTAAAGGAGTTTCTCCTTATCTCCATTCTAAAAGGTCTTCCCTTTACTCTACGGCTATGCCTTTGGGTCCTAGTCTCTCCTACCAATAGGAACATTTTCCCAACATCCACTCTGTCCAGGCCATTCAGTATTCTGTAAGTTTCAATTAGATCTCCTCTCATCTTTCTAAACTCCATCAAGTATAGTCTTGGAGTCCTCAAACATTCCTCATCTGTTAAGCATTTAATTCCTGGGACTATTCTCACAAATCTCCTCTGAACTTGCTCCAGGGCCAGTTCATCCTTGTAAAGCCTAAAACCTAAAACCGTACACAATACTCTAAATGTGGTTGGACCAGAGCTTTACAGAGCCTCAGAAATACATCCTTGCTTTTATATTCAAGTCCTCTCAAAATAAATTACAACATTGCATTTGCCTTCCTAACTACTGACTCAACCTACAAGTTTACCTTGAGAAAATCCTGGATCAGAACTCCCAAATCTCTTTGTACTTCAGAATTTTCTCTCCATTTACAACAGTCTAAGCTTCTATTCTTCTTACCAAATTGCATGACCCCACACTTTCTCGTGTGGTATGTCATCTGCCATATCTTTGCCTACTCTCCTAACCTGCCCAAATCCTTCTGCAGCCTCACTAACTCCTCAATACTACCTGCCCCTCTACCTATCTTTGTATGGCCTACAACCTTATCCAGAATGCCCTCTGTACATTAATGATCTACATGAAGGAACTAAGTGAAAAGTTGGGGTGCCAACACTGAGCATTGTGGAATACCACTTGTCACTGGGTGCCACCCTGAGAAAGACACTTTTATTCCCACTCTGTGCTTTCTGCCAGACAGCTAATCTTCTAACCATGCTAGCACCTTGCCTCTAACACCATGGGCCCTTATCTTACTCAGCAGTCTCCTGTGTGGCACCTTGTCAAAGGCCTTCTTGGAATTCCAGGTAGATAACATCCATCAGTTCTCATTGGTCTAACGTGCTCAAAGAATTCCAGCAGATTTGTCAGGCATGACCTCCCCTTGATGAAACCATGCTGACTTTGTCCTATTTTACAATCCACTTCCAAGTATTCAGAAATCTCATCCTCCACAATGGACTCCAAAATGATACCCACAGCTGAGGTTAGGCTAATTGGTCTGTAATTTTCCATTTTTTGCCTTACTCCCTTTTTAAACAGGGGTATTACATTAGCAATTTTCCAGTCCTCTGGGACTGTCCCTGATGTAATAATTTCTGAAAGATCGCCACTAGCACCTCCACTACCTCTTCAGCTTTCTCCTTTAGAACTTGGAGGTGTCGCCCATCTTGTCCAGGTTATTTATCCACTTTCAGACCTTTCAGTTTTTCTAGCTCCTTCTCCTTGATGATGGCCACCATACTCAGCTCTGCCCAGACTCTCTTGAATTTTTGGGATATTGCTCGGGTCTTCCAACAAGACGACTAACGCAAAGTAATTATTCAATTCCTCAGCCATTTCCCTGTTTCCCCACTACTATCTCTACAGCATCATTTTCCACTGTCCAATGTCCACCTTTGTCCTTTACATACCTACATATCTGCCTTTTATACTCTTACAGTCTTCCTTTATATTACTGGCTAGCTTATCCTCATATTTAGTCTTTTTCTTTCATTGTTGCCCACCATTGGTCTTTATAAACTTCCCAATTCTCTGGTTTCCACAGCTATTTGCCACATTATATGCTTTCTCTTCTGCTTCTATGCTATTCCTGACTTCCCTCGTCATCCATGGTTGCCTCATCTTCCCTGTACCATGCTTCTTTTTCCGAGAGATGAATCATTGCTGTGCCTCCTGAATTATTCCCAGAAATTCCTGCGATTGCTGTGCCACTGTCTTTCCTCCCCAGCTCCTCCCTCATGCCTCTGCAATTGCCTTTATTCAACTGTAATACTGTTACCTCTGATTTTAGCTTCCCCTCTCAAATTGCACAGAAAATTCAATCATATTATGGTCACTGGCTCCTAGGGGTTCCTTCACTTTAAGCTCCCTTATCAAGTCTACCTCATTTCACAACACTAAATCCAGTATTGCCTGTTCCTTAGTGGGTTCCACCACAAGCTATTCCAAAACACTACCTCGTAGACATTCCACAAATTCCTTTTCTTGTAATCTACTACCAACCTGATTTTCCCAGTCCATCTGCATATTGAAATCCCCCATGATCACTGTAACTTTACCCTTCATACACACCCTATCTCCTGGTGTATTGTGCACCCCAGCTCCTGACTACTGTTTGGAGGCCTGTACATAACTCCTGATTTGGAGATGCCGGTGTTAGACTGGGGTGAACAAAGTTAAAAATCACAAAAAACCAGGCTATAGTCCAACAGGTTTAATATGGTGTTGTGTGATTTTTAACTTTGTACATAACTCCAATTGTGTTTATTTTACCTTTGCGGTTCCTCAATTCTACCCGCACAGGTTCTCCACCATCTGACCCTACTTTGTTTCTATTGATTTAATTTCATTTCTTACTAATAAGGCAACCCCAGCCACTCTGTCCACCTACCTATCTTTTTGATAGGATGTAGGGAAATCTCAGATATATGTAAGCATCATAAGGTTGTAATAATGGGGGATTTTAATTAGGGCGGCACAGTGGCTCAGTGGTTAGTGCCGCTGCCTCACAGGGCCAGGGTCGCATGTTCAATTCCAACCTTGGGCAATTATCTGTGTGGAGTTTGCACATTCTCCCCGTGTCTGCATGGGTTTCTTCTGGGTGCTCCAGGTTCCTCCCACAGTCCAAAGATGTGCAGGTCAGGTGAATTGACCCTGCTAAATTGGCCATAGTGTTAGGTGCATTAGTCAGAGGGAAATGGGTCAGGGTGGGTTAGTCTTCAGAGGGTCGGTGTGGACTTGATGGGCCGAAGGGCCTGTTGCCACACTGTAGACAATCTAATCTATATCATTGCGATATTCAGCTCCCAATCCTGAACCCCTTGAAGCCATGTTTCAGTGACGTCCACCACGTCATACCTGCCAATTTTGATCTGCGCCACAAGCTCATTTACCCTATTTCTTATGCTGCATGCATTCAGATAGAACACTTTCAGTCCTCTGTTAACCGTCCCTCTTCTCATTGTCATTTGTTTGTCTAGTGTGCTTAAATTTTGATTGCTAAACCTTCCCAAACACACTGTCCTATTTGTGTCTGTGTTGGAGACTTTAATAACCTCTCCTGAGTTCTCCTTCCCTGTTATTTCTTTCATATTTTTCCATGCAATTGAACCCAGCCTACAGCTGTTAACCTGCTGATATGGCAAAGGGACTCCTCAACTTTCATTTGATTGGAATAAGCAGACTCAGTCAAAAAAGCATGAATTTCTTGATGCAATCAGAATAGATTTTTACAAGATACTCTAGAAGTAGCAAAGGGGCAAGCATGTTAAATTTTGCAATGAGTTAAATTTAGTTAACAGCTTAATAGTGTGAACATTTATCCATAGCTATACATTGACAAAGTTGAATGAGGTTTTGGAAAAATGGAAAGACGAAACAGTAAAACAAATGCTTGATTTAGTTAAGACCCACTTCAATACAATAAGACAGAGACCGTCAACAGGAAACTGGGCAAACTTGCTAATGGGCAAAAATAAAGACAGCCAGTGGGTTTAAAAACAAAAACTCAATGTGATACAGTGTTTATACCACTGACAGGAAAGAGATCCACTTGCCAAAAATCTACAGCCATGGATAATTTAAGAGGTAATAGATATCTTAAAAGTGAAAGAAAAGTACACAATTTTAAAACCATATTTTAAAACATTGTTAAAACCACATTGTATTTATCTTTGCAAAGGAAATTGATGCAAAGGGTGGCAAAAAAAGCTAGTAAGCAATATAAATGAAGAAAATATTGACACAAAACAGTGACAAAACCCACAGACCGGATGGTTGCCATTCCAGTATTTTAAAAGAAGTGAGAACATTGCAGATGCAGCAACCATAACCTTTGAAAGTTTCCTCAATTTGGAACCCCTTTATTAGATGTAAATATATTACACACCATTCCATTATTAAGGTTGAGTCATTGGTTAGGGAAACATCTGGCTGTTAGAAGGTTAACAGTGTTCATAGCTAAGGATAGAATGATTGAACATCCTGAAAATGTTCAGCTGATCAAAGAGAACCAACCTGGATTTGTATAGGGAGCTTCACGCATGACAACACAATTGATTTTTGAAGAGGTTACTAAAGTAGTGGACGGGAAATGTATACAGATTCTAGAAATGCCCACAAGGCATTTTATAGAAAGTCTGTCATAAGAGGCAATTAACTAAAGTTGAAACACAAGGAAATGATGTCAATTTATTAGCCTGATTAAAAAAACTACCTAACAAGGCCAGAGATAAGGAACACAGATAATGAGATGCTCTACTGGCAGAATGTGACTGGTGGTGTCACACAAGAATCAGCATCGAGATCTCAAATGTTCACAGTATTTTCTCAACACATTTGTGAACTACTTAAATGATATGAGAGACAGCCAGATTTCCAAGTTTGACAATGATACAAAGATGGGTGCAACTGTAATCAGTGTAAATGGAAACAAAGTACAGGGAGAGATAATAGATTATACGAAGGGAATAGCCACATTTTAGTTCAATGCAGACAAGTGAAAGATCATTCATTTTGGACGCAAAAAAGGAGAACAAGATACTTTCTAAACAGTCAAAAATAAAGCATGAATGAAAGTCTGAAGATAGAGATCATTAAAATATCACAAATAGATGCAGGAAATAATCTCAAAAGCTCATGGAATGTTGGCTCTGGTATTTAGGGCACTAGAATACAAAGTGGGTATCTATACAAAATCCTGGTTCTACCACATTACAGACCGCTATCAGCATTTATAGGCAGCACATAAAAAGAATGTTACACTGGCCTTGGAGGAAATGCAGCATTTCCAAGAACTGATGCCTGGAAGCTAAAGGTTAAACTATGAGAAGCAATGAGTTAAACTCTGGTTATGTTCCTTGATATTCAGAACATAAGTTAATTTAGATACTGAGAAACCATTTTTGTTAATTAAGTAGTTCAGGACTTGCGGCATTTTCTAAACATTAGAGCTACACTTCTCAGCAATGAAATTAACAAACTTCTACACAGAAGATAGAAGTTTGGAAATCTACTGTTAATACCAAGTTCATATGAGATCAATTGTTAATTGAAAAACTAATATTGACAGATTTTTGTTAGCCAATTTTTTTGAGAGATATGGGGCAAAGGCAGTCACGATTTTTTTTTTAGTAAATATGCATGGTCTACAGGCCTCATTGGCAAGGCCAGTATTATTATTCATCCTTATCCTATTTCCTGAGGAATTGCTAGAGAAGCTTTCTTGAAGTGTGGCAGTTCCTACTGCACCAACACATCAGTGCTGCTTGACGAACAGTTCCAGGATCTTAACCTAACAACACTGAAGGAATAGCAATACATTCCCAAGGAAGAAAGATATTCAACTTGGAAGGGATGTTGCAGGTTCGACTTTGAATTCAACGAACTCAGCGTAGATCAAATTTAAAAAGCAACTCATTTCTCTTTTGGCTTTTTCCATATTATATAAGTTCACCACAGTTGATCAATCACACAAATCAACCCATTTTGTCACAGGTTACAGGAGGTTTTATTGCCAGATGTTCCCCCAACCACCCACCACCACTGCCCCTTCCCATTTTTCTGGGCTGTGGACTGACTCTGATGCATGCTACTTTCCTGCACGTGTTCTTGGATCAAAAAGCTCGAAAAGCCACATTTTTAAAAGTTCATTGATCAGATGTGGGCATCTAGGCCAGCATTTATTGCCCATCCCTAATTGTCCAGAGAGCAGTCAAGAATCAACATTGCTGAGTCTGATGCCACACATAGATCAGACTGGGGGAGGATAGTAGTTTCCTTCTTTAAAAAGGACATTAGCGAACCAGATAGATTTTGCTGACAGTTGGCAATGGTTTCATTAGCTCCTAATTCCAGATTTTTCATTGAATTCAAAATTCACCATCCACCACAGTGGGATTCAAACCAGGATCCCCAGATTAATAGTTTAGCAATAACAACACGAAGCCAATACCTGTCCTCACCCTAAATGGTCTATTCTTGTTCCAATGGTGCAATGGTATCAAAACAAAAATTGCACTTGTTTTTACTTCTGGGTTCAGAGATGCAGTGGATGGTACCCTTCCCACAAATTTGTAATGGTCTAACTGAAATGTCTACAATAGTATACAAACAACAAATACTCCATAATTCTCAACTGCAACAAATTGTGAAACAGTAGTACATTTTAACTTCAAAATGTATTATTAATCTCGGTAGATTAGTACAATTCATGTATTTTCACAGAACATAGACCGTACAGCAACACGGTTTGAAAAGTTATATTTCAAGTATAGTTTAACAAGGGTTTGATTCATTTCTCCATGATCACTTCCTTGAAGTGAAATCTAAAAGTTCAAACACTGCTTCTTCTTCACCAGGGTGGAACTTAACGTCATGATACTTTTTTAAAAAAAGTTTTGTTATCCAAGTTATAGGTGCAAAGATCAAAAACTTCCGTTCATATCAGAAAACAAGGAACATCTGAATTGGACGTATACAACCATTGTAACTGTTCACATGATCACAAACTGTTATCTTAAAACCGAGCCCAGTGAATGAAAAGCAATAACAGATTTGCACAGAAGCCTAACAATGAACCTTTACAATATCAGAAATTGAACAATATTTTATTATATTAATGCAATATTGAGTTTATACAATAACTAGAAAAATAAATTAATTCACAACTGAAATTTAAAAAACTAAACTTAATACAATTCCAAATATTTCATTATGATCTTTCATACATAATTTGGGAACTATTATTATTGAGTGAGAGAACACTGCACCATTAAGACAATTCTTTTGAAAACTATAGGAGTCCCCAAGATTATTATAATGATAAAGAAGTTCTTTTAGTAAAACACAAGATATACATTACTTCAGAATCAAAGATCTCAAAATTACTCATACTCATCAAATCAAGCATCAACATGTATATTGTTAAATGGGTCTTATCAGAAGGAATAACTGAGATGACATGTATTACGATGAGCCAGAAAAATACCAGGTTTGCTTATGCACTGCTTAAACATAATTTAAATTTCAACCAGCCCTTAATAATTACAACAACCTATATTTACATAATGTTCCTAAGCAAAAAGGCAGCAAAGTGGATACAAAGCAAAAAAATGAAAATAGGAAACATTGGAGAGGCAGGGATTGGGATTGAAGGCACAGTTGGAGGGATAAGAGTTTTCAGGCATTTTCTAACTTTTGAAGAAACAAACACAAAGGGGAGTTGAATCAAAGCACATTTCCATCCCTGGGCCATTATGGCACATCCCATGTAGTCAGTGCAGTATCAGTGGGGATGATCTGTGACCAGGTCATCTGTGCTCTTGGCTCCAGGTGATGTGTGGCCTGAAAAACTGGAGAGAAAAAAAAGAGATTTTGTAATCTCACAAAAAGTTGATTTATTCTTATTGTTGGTGTCTTATGGAATGCACATGACAATTCTAGATTCTAAGTTAATACCTATCTTGAAATAAAGCTCTACTTTCCTGTAATGGAAATCAATTATGATTCCAACTAGGGTTTTGCAAAGAACAAGATTGCCCTCTAATGGAAAGAAATATTCACTGCTGTCGAGACACAGTATCTAAACTGCAACACGAAAATGATCCATAATGGTTTCCTACTAGAAGTATTTAAAGCTTTACCAATTTTCAGAAAATAGATCATTAGTTGTTTCAAAGCTAAGTCCTAAAAATGTTGGATTCTACCTTCTTCAAATGGTTTAATTTATATTGAGCATAATTACATTCATGAGATAAGCACATCAATCGGAGCTTCCTAAAATACAAACACATTTCTTGCTTAATTGCTCAGCAAATATCTTAAGATAAGCTTGCATGATTAAACAAGATATGAAAATATTCCCTCACCGAGGAAAGCTCAGAAATCTGTATTTTGTATTTCATCATAAGGGGTTCCTTCTTGACATAGGTAACTTTGCATAAGACATTATTTGCCTTTGGTTATTTAATAAGCTTTAATAGTGAGAATGTTCTCATTGCCTCTGCATCTTTGCATTCTATTTATTGCACACTACCCGGATTTCTCAGCTGCCTCAATGTTCACATCATGAGGTCATGAATACAGCTCTTGAATGACCAGGTGTTCAACTCCATTTACAAGTGCCTTTGAAAATGAAGTGGAGGTACCACTGCAATAATGCTGCTCCTTTCACGACATTATGCTGTCCTTATTTTTTTTTCCCCGAGACGTCATAAAAGCAGTGATTCTGAAAATCTAGGTTGGAAGGATTTTAGGGCCAGTTTGATTATAGCTAACAAATACTGCCTCAGGCAAAAGGCTTTCAAGTTTAAATAACACTTGTACAATTAAAGGAGAGTGGCCAGTTCTCCTAGGTCAACTTTCCTCAGGTTTGGTTTGGTTTTTAAGCAGTCTGACTGTTCACTGAAAGCAGACAGTCAGTTTTGAGGCTGCTGATCCAAGAAACAGCTACATGGAAGAGGGTGCTCCATGCTGAATCCCTCTGCCATCTCTCTCTCTCTCTCTCTGTCCCTATGTTTGACTTTACATTTTTTGCCAAGAGCACTCATGGGGTCTTTTTACAGGGATTTGGAGCAGCATCATTAAGTTGGAATAGTCTCTTGCATTTTTGGATCGGTTAATCCAAAAATGTGCAGGTTAGGTGAATTGGCGAGGCTAAATTGCCCGTAGTGTTCGGTGAAAGGGTAAAAGTAGGGGAATAGGTCTGGGTGGGTTGCACTTTGGCGGGTCGGTGAGGACTTGTTGGGCCGATGGGCCTGTTTCCGCACTGTAAGTAATCTAATCTAATCTAATCTAATCTAATCTAATCTAATCTAATTAAATTATTCTGTATTCTGTTCTGTTTTATTTGTGTTTCATTCAAATCATATTGCAAATAAATTCTGTTTGTTTAAAACTAAATGGTTAGGCTAGCTGCATCATCCCGGCTTAAAACTACTACTAGCAGAGTTAGAGACCGGGCTACTTTCTTTAAATGTTTAAAGGGGGTCTGGCCTGGTCCATAACAGATCAGGGACTCATCTAGGATTTGAACATAGGACATCTCGTAAACCTGTTATAGATCAGGCCAGACCCCCTTAAAACATTTCAACGAAGTAGCCCGGACCCTAAATTTGCTTGTTGTATCAAGCGAGTGTAGAGTGCATATTCTAGGAGCGCTGCAGCTGGCCCAACCGGTTAGTTTCAACAAAATAGAATTTATTTACAATATAACCGAATGAAACACAAACAAAATTGAACAGAATACAGAATAGCTATCCAAAAATCCAACAGACTATCCCAAATTAATGATATTGCCCCAAATTCCTGGAAAAATCTCCATGAACACCTCTTGGCAGAAAAGATAAAATCAAACATAGGACCTTACAGGATAATGAGAGATGGCAGAGGGATTCAGCATGGAGCACTCTCTTCCATGGATCAGCAGCCTCAAAACTGACTGCCTGCTTTCAGCGAACAGCCAGACTGCTAAAGACCCAACCAAAACCAAGAAACACTGAGCTGGGAAAAGTGACTACTCCCCTTTCATTGTACAAGTATCTTCTTTATACTTTGAAAGCCTTTTGTCTCAGTCAGTATCTGTTAGCTATAATCAAACTGGCCCTAAAACCCTTCCAACCTAGACTTTTTGGAATCACTGCTTTTACAACCTCTCTGAAAAAATGTCAAGGACAGCATCATCATACCAGTGTTGGACTGGGGTTGACAAAGTCAGAAGTCACACAACACCAGATTATAAGGCTTTCGGAGCACTGCTCCTACATCAGGTGACAGATTGATACTTGATAAAAATTCAATCTCCCCCAATACGAAAAGACTCAACCAGTTGCCTGAACAACAGCAGCAAAGCCTCGTAGGACCAATGTTTTGAGAGATTCCAAAAATTTTAAATGACCATTTATTTCAACACTGAAGTTGCAGAAAGAGAGACTCTTGCTTCCTGACTCCTCAATTCATTCATATTAACTGTGAAAGGCTCCAGTCAAGATTGTGATTGCTCCATGTAACAAATGTAGCTTCAACCAAATTGAAAAAGACAGGAAATAATACTCTGTTGGATTAGCACCCACCCCTCACTCTCAGCTAAAAACACGTGCACCGATAGTACAAGTCATAAAACAGTTCAAGGAGAAACCCCAACCATCAACCCTCCACAACCTTCAAAAATAGAGATGGGGCTATCATAAATTCAGTTTAATCAGCATTAGCTGCAACATTCCAGGAACAAAAGTGTACATCAGCTAGAATATACAGTGAGTGTGCGTTTTAGAGCACATCATGGAAAGAATTGGACAATGTACAATGGGATATGGCCATTTGACTCAAAACGGAAATCTTCCAGATACTGCACATAATTCAACTTGGATTTCACCTCAATTCATCCTACTAAAATCACAACGAACAAAATTTAGAACATGGAACAAGTCCACACTTCTATTAATCCACCTTAGTTAGCTAACCTCAACAGATTACATTTTCCTTCCACTCCACTGTTTCACTCGTCAACAAAAAACTAAGATGTCTCAGAAATTGCCTCTATCTACCGATATTCCAAAAACCACAGACCCAACCCTCAACCAGAAACATATGCAATTCTTTTTGGAAGAGTAACACGTGCATCGTGATTGAGGAACATCTCTTTCAATCAGGTCAGCAAAACTGATTAAAACTCAGCGTTGCAAAACAAAATCCAAACATTTGACGCATGGTCATTAAAACTGGGTCACAAAGTCAGGATCAGCTGGCCAATCATTTAGGGTTAAGGTGAAGAGGAATTACTTCACAAAGGGTTCTGGATGTTCCACGACTGACTACATTACAGACTGCGACAAACAGACAGATGTTTGGTCTCCAAAGGAATCATGAGATATGAAGAATGGACAGGAAAATGGAGATGAAGTGTAAAATCAGATTGATGGAGCAGGCTACTTTTTTGTCTACTTTTGCTTCTATTTCTCATGTTCCTGTGTTCTTATATTTTGCATAAAACGTCAGAAAAAGTTCATGATTAGATGCTCTATGGTAAATGCTAAGTCACAAACATCTGGAAGACAATGATTCCAAAAATTAATCTTTTCCTGAATTATCTTGAACAGAGCAAAAGTAATTCCATTTGAAAAATCCAGGAAAGCCTATCTTCAGTAAATTAACTGTGAAAGTTCATGTCAACATAGCCCTTCTACTCAAAAGGACTGAGGGAGTAAGGAAAACTGGCAAACACGTCGCAGTCCAAGCTGCCTATAGCATTGTTAAACATTTCCAACTAAGGCAACTTTAAATTAGGAAAAAGGAGAATTCTGGTGACTTCTCAATGAGATTTCCAAACTATTTGCACTTTGTAATATTCATCACAAAGATAATTAAAACAAATTTTAAATATTTTTACAGTACATCATAGCATGGTTTGATACTTAAAAATCCCCTATTACCACTGCCATAACATGATGCAACGTTTTCACCTTTGTTACCTCAAAAGTAGACCATTCAAATGCAATCCTGGCTGATCTTCCACATTTTATGCTGTTATCTTACAAACAACCAAACACTTCCCCATCCTAATTCTCAGCCATTTCTTATCCTAATTTTCAAATTCCTCCATAACTTTGCCAATCTCTAACTTCCTCTGGTCCCATAATTCTTACAGATATCTGTGCCGTTCTCATTCTGATCTTTGTGTATCCCAAATTTTAATTGCTCACCCATTGGGTCTAATTGTCTCGTCCCCACAGTTTAGCATATCCGCCCTTTAGCTCTCTACCCATCTTTCGCATTTTCTTCCTTTGAAACACTCCTTAGAACGTACTTATTTGGTCTAGCTATCAATCAACCAACTTAATTTTTCCTTAAATGGCTCAGTCCATACTTTTCTTTATAGCCACTGTGAAGTACTTTGGGATATTTCATTATATTAGAGGCTCTATATAAATTGCTCATGTAACTCAGTATTGAAAATTCAAATTTTCAAATATTTAAAAAGTACCTTCAGATTTGTATACGGGTAATGGGAAGAATTATTTCTTTAATTTAATTATCAAATAATATTAGCAGGATACAAGATAAGTTTTAGAATCCAAATAAAGATAGATTTCATAATCAGTTTAACAAGTTGAAACGCAAATTGAGAGTTTATAAGCACTTTATAATGTATATTAAGTTACTAAAATGAGTAGAACTAAACATTTGGAACATCACAGTAACAAACAAAATAATAGTTTTTTTCAACACTGTGGGCCCCTAATTTCTTTAGCACTGAAGGATCTTCTATGAGTTGCTTGGTGTTACCCCAAAGACTAGCTTGTTGGAGTTGCAATTGATGCTAAATATTTTTACTGTAGGTGCACAAACACTCTCCTATATTTTTAGAGAATATAAAGCCAACCTTGTGCTTGAGTTTTACACAACTCTTACCTACCTAATTTAACTTCTCCAGATCATTACATACACATTGATCTTACCACAATTCACCATTGTACTACACAAAACCTGCAAAATGGGCTGAATTACAAGTTGGCAAGCAAACATACTTGAAGACTGTACAATATATCCAGATTCAAAATGCAAACTCCTGCGACCTACTTTGTAATTAGTATTTTCTTCAATTTGATTTACTTGTTGAATGACTGATTCTCCTGCCAACTATGTTGATCAAAGTTCAATAGACCTTTGAAACGGTTGAACAGAGAAAAAAAAATGCACATTTTTAGGAGATCAACCACCAGACCTGTTCTGACATCTTGTACAATCAATTGATCATTAGTGTCTGCATGGTAGCCATAACTGATTCGACTGTTGGCAACGAAATTTTGTCCAGCTTCACTAGATTTTCCTCACTACAATCATTCTGCGCCAGAACTATTCAAAATTGTTGAATTAAACAATACATTTTGTGCTTGACCACTAAGCCTTGAAGGATATTCAAATAATAACAAAAACTAAGAATACAACTTTGCCTATTATCAACCAGTACAGTATTTCAACAATGATCTGACAGTGCAAGTTTCACTTGCATAGTGATATTTACAGGAGTCAAAACTGATACAGGTTTAACAGATTTACAAGTTGATCACGGTTTGTTGACAAATAATTATGACATAACATCTTGATACTTCGTTCAATATCTCCAGACTGCAGCAGCAAAGACTCTCTAAAGACTTCCTTTTAATGGCTTTTGCAAACCCAGAGAAAATATTGTACTTTAGCTTTTAATGAAAACACAGTTATGGCTCTGTGCATTTTTCTGCAAGCCAACTACAACAAACTATCAGCACTGGGACATTGATGTTAAAACACATTTGGATAGCAACAGCTTGAAAGAATGAATACTCGTGCTTGCGACCTCTACATTTATTCAACACATGGGAGCCATTTAAACTGTTGCTAACTCGTGAATTTCCAAGTTCATCTTTTTCTGCAAAATAAGAACGGAGGGCCTGAAATTTACATACAAATACTGCAATCAGTCTTGCTTCAGTTTTTTTTTGCTCAATTAGTTTTATCCCATATCGCCTGAAGGCAGCAACTCTTGCTGAGACAGAGTTTCAAATATGCTGTACATGCTTTCCTATACTTAACCTATGTGTCTGTTCCACCTCCGGCAACAAACGTATGCTGTTTTCAATTGTGCCGTTAACAGACATCCACGCATATTCACTTTGCAGCAAGAGTCAACAGCAACATTTAAATGTGTCATAACAAAACAGAAAAATACAGAATACTCAGGTCTAGAAACATCTCTCGAGGGAGAAACAGTTAACATTCCAGGTTCTGATGAAGGGTTATTGACTGGAAACATTAACTCTCGCTCTCTCTCTCTCCCCCACAGATGCTGCCACAACCACTGAGCATTTTCACAATTTTTTTGTTTTGATTTCATATTCCCATTATCTGGCAAACTTTATGTTTAGGAGTGCTGTCCTGCCAACTTATTTCTATTGCCTGTGGTACTGACGCAAAATGCACCTCCCCAGTGGGAAGCAGGTTAATGTAGTACATTTTGCTTAGCAGAATTAAGGCTGCTTATTCATATGGCTTAATTCCACACCAGATGGCACGCCACTAGGCCAAAATTGTGCGTCATTGATACAACAGAAAATATAAACTAGTGAAATGCAAAGTAGTGAATTAGAAGACTGTAAAGGCTTTAACACAAAAATTTAGTTCTGTAGCACAACGCAAGTGTTACTCCAATCGTTATTCACAAAGTGAGAAAACAGTTAGGATACCATATTTTCTGCAACAGGTCCTGGTGACTCATTAATATCTGTTAGTATTTTGTTCTAACTATCCAGCTAAACTTTTTACTATCTCATACAACTTGCGATGGAAGTGGAGAGATTTTAATATAATTTGTTTTCGAGTTTGAATTTCAACCAGTGGCATTTGGGTTTTGGTCTGGGTATCGAAAGGGGTTTAATGATTAACTTACTTATAAAACAGTAGGAGTGTGCTCCTGGTGTTCAATAGGGTTGTATATTCATTAGCAGAGTTTACCAGCAAATAAAGTTAACAGTGTACTGCACTCAGCTTTCAGTTTAGATTCCTTTTATTCCCCTTGATTAGGGAAAGGTCAATAGCTTAGAAGAAAACATTTGAGTTTGGGCAGTTTCGCAGAAGCTGGATATTTGAAACAGTTGCTTTTGAAAAAGGGACATAATTTAGGAGCATTATGAAAGAGGTTATCACAATGTAAGACATTTATTTTAAAAGTGCTAGCTACCTGACAAAGCAGCAGCACTCCGAAAGCTGGTACCTGCAAATAAACCTGTTGAAATATAACCTGGTGCTCATAGATTTTTAAACTTTAAAAGTTCTCAACTAAATTTTTTGATTGAAACTCTGAAGGGATTATTTGAAGTTAAGAAAGTCTAAATATGGTTGTACAAAAGGCTCCATAAAAAGACTATTCTCATGATTACTCTTTGGTATGTGTGAACAGTAATGGGATGCTGTTAAGATGAACAGGATTGTATTTTTAACTTATCTTCACTTCCTTTGCAAAGGGTGAAGATGCAGGGTGGTGCACTAGTTAGCACTGCTGCCTCACAGCTCTAGGAGACCCAGGTTAGCTCCCAACCTTGGGCGACTGTCTGTGTGCACATGCTCTCCATGTCTGTATGGGTTTCTGCCAAGTGCTTTGGTGTCCTCACACAGCCCATGCTAAATTGCCCCATAGTGTCTAGGGATATGCAGGCGAGGTGAATTAGTTGTGGTAAATGGAGAGGGGGAAATTACAAGGATGGGGTGGGTCTGGGTGGGACGGTCTTGGAGGGTCAATGCAGACTTGATGGGCCGAACGGCCTCTATCAGCATTGCAGTGATTCTATGATTCCATTTTTAAAAACTTGCTTTATTTTTAAGCCCAAATCTACAACATTGCATATTTGTGTTTCAGTGAAAGTCCACCTTGTTAAATGCTAAAAGCAAAATATGGTAAATGAAATCAGGTTTCAGTGCTGGATCTGACTTCTCCACTAATATCAGGTGTGATCAAAACCTTTATAAAATTACTCAACTCTCTTTGCTGCAAGGGGAATACTACCAAACCAACCTTGTAACCAAAATCTGTCATCTCTGGAAAATCTCTCCAACATTCTCTCAAGGGCATCACATCCTTCCAAACATAGAGTCAAAGGCTATAGGGGGCAGACATGAAAGTGGAGTTAACACCACAATCTGGTCAGTCATGATCTTATTGAATTGTATAGCATACTTAATTGTATAGTATACTATAGCATACTTTAGGGGAGAAATAGCCTATTCCAACTCCTATTTCTTATAACCTCATTAGCATTTGCATGGTGACCAGAACCGGACACAATAATTATGTTCTAATCAAAACTTCATAACTTCAGCATAACTTCTCTGGCAATGTTCCCCATACGTCTATGAAGCCGACAATCCTGCATATTTTGATAACTACACCTCAAAATGTCCTGTACATGTACTTCCGTCTCTCCACACACATTAAAACTGTGCCATTTAGTTTATATTACATCACCCTATCCTTTCTACCAAGAAATGGGCGGCACAGTGGCTAGCACTGCTGCCTCACAGCGCCAGAGACCGGGTTCAATTTCTGCCTCCGGCGACTGACTGTGTGGAGTTTGCACATTCTCCCCGTGTCTACGTGGGTTTCCTCCAGGTGCTCCGGTTTCCTCCCACAGTCCAAAGACGTGCAGGTCAGGTGAATTGGCCATGCTAAATTATCCGTAGTGTTAGGCAAAGGGTAAATGTAGGGGTATGGGTGGTTTGCGCTTCGGCGGGTCGGTGTGGACTTGTTGGGCCGAAGGGCCTGTTTCCACACTGTAAAGTAATCTAATCTAATCTAAAGTAATCTAATCTAATCTAAAAAAAATCTGACTTCACATTTGTTTGCATGAAATTGCATCTGCCATTTATCTGCTCATTCTGTTAGTCGACTAGCAGCCTGTCAAACTTGCATTGTACAAAGTTGTTTAGTTTAAGAATTCAAACCAGAATGTTTAGGAGAGCTGTTAGGAAGTACTTCCAGACACAAAGGGTAGCAGATATTTGGAACTTCCTTCCACAAACAGCAGCGGATGCAGGATCAGTTAATTTTAAATCAGTGAGGTTATTTTTGTTTAGCCAAGGTATTAAGGGATATAAGGCAAACATATGGAGTTAGGCTACTGATTAGCCATGATCTCATTGAATGGTGGAACAGGCTCAATGGGCTGAATGGCCTCCTCTGGTTCCTATGTTTGCCACACCTCCAAATTTCATATCATTGCTTTTGAAATTTTACTCTGAATTTCAATATCCAAGTCATTTCCATCAATCAAAAAAAACCCTAACAGTAAGCCTTGGCAGTACTTTTGTCTTCAATGTTCCAGGGTCAAGAGTGAGATTCTGGAAAAGCACAGCAGGTCAGGCAGCATCCGAGGAGCGGGAGAATCCATGTTTCAGGCATAAGCCCTTCGTGAAGCTACCTGACCTGCTGTGCTTTTCCAGAACCACACTCTCGACTCTGATCTCCAGCATCTGCAGTCCTCACTTTCTCCTTTTCAATGTTCCAGTCTGAAAAACAAGTCACTTACTTTGCCACACCTCATGACTTTTTCCTGAAGCCAACTGCTTGTTTCAGTCAATGCTAACTCTCCTTTTCCTTGAGCCTCAAGTTTTCTTTAAACCAGCCTGTCAATTTTTGAGATAGGACTTATAAAAGTCAGTGTCAAAAAGACAAAGTTGAAGACACGCAAACTGAATGCACACAATATCTGCAGTAAGGCAGATCATCTAAAGGCACAAAACATTGTAAATTGCTAAGATATAACAGCATTCCAGAAACATGACCACACAATGACCAGGATTGGGAATTGAATATTTAACATTTAGGAAGGGCAGTCAAAGAAAAGAAGGTGAAGCTGTGCTGATAAGTGTTGGGATCAATACATTAGTAAGAGAGGACCCCAGATCAGGAGAACAATGTGAAATCTGTTTGGGTGAAGCTAAGAAACAGCACGGAGCAATAAGCATTGTTTGGAGTTATTTATAGACAGCCAAAAACTATGCAGCATGGTATTAAGCAGAGAGAAGCATACAGGATGGGCAACACAATAATCATGGGTGACTTCAAACTGTGCACTGACTGGATAAATCAACTGAACACTAATGCTGTGGAGGACAAGTTTCTGGAGTGCACTGCAGTATTCAAGAGGGTATGTTGAGGAGCTGACTACAGGCTATTTTAGACCTGGCATTAATGATGCAAACTTCTTAAGCTACTTAATAATCTTGATGTAAAATAATTTTTAGGAATAAATAACCATAATGACAGAATTTTACATTACATTTTAAGATAAAGTTCAATCTAAAGCAAGGATGTTAAATTTGAATGAGGAAAATAACAAAGGTGAGAGGCACAAGCTGTATGAGGCTGAATGCAAAAATACATTAAAATGTATGACTGTAGGCAATGGGTAATATTTAAAGATCTACTACATGCCTTACATGAAGTACTTGTTCCTTCAAGGTACAAAAAAGACCAATCAACCCTGGTTAAAAAAGGCATTTTAGGATGTACAAGATTAAAACAAAAGGCCGAGAAAGTTATCAGAAATCTAAGAGTTGGACAGTGTTAGAATACAGAAAAGGGCTAAGAAATTGATAAGGGAAGGAAGACTATAATATGAATGCAATCAGTAAAACAGCAAACAACCTCACTGCCCTGTGGCCAACTACTTCAATCCCCCTCCCACTCCCCCAAGAACATGCAAGCCTTTGGTTGCCTCCACTGCCAAATCAAAGACACCCATCAACAAGAGAAAGAACACCTTTTGACCTGTGCTACTGTCCATCTTTCTTCTCATCTTACCACTCCACCTTCCCCACCGACCTATCACAATTACCCCTCATCTGCAACCATCTATCGCCTTCCTACCGACTTCCCTGCCCCCGCCCCCAGCCCCAATCGCATCCCCCTATTTATCTCTTAATCACCCTTCCTCCTGAACATTCCTGACAATGGGCTTCCGCCCGAAACGTCGACTCTCCTAGTCCGATTGTTGCCTGACCTGCTGTATTTTTCCAGGGCCACCCTTAGCGACATAAAAAGCAAAGGTTTAGCTAAGATAAATGCAAATGTATTACAGGCAGAGTCTGGAGAATTTATAATGGGTACAAGAGAAATGGCAGGGAATACAGAAATGACAGAGAAGCTCAATGATTACTTTTGTCTCTATTTTTCAGAGGAAGACACAAGAAATCTCCCAGAAGTAGAGATCCAAGTGACTCAAGAGAATAAGGAGATAAAGAAAAATAGTATTACAAAGACGACAGTACTGGAAAAATTAATGGGGTTGCAAGTTGATAAGCCCCCACGACTTGATAGTCTACATACTAGAGTATTTAAGGAGGTGGTTGGAGAGATAGTCAGTGCATTGTTTGCATAAATTCTGTGGAAAGCTGTATAGATTCTCAAATGATCTCTGCAAGTTGGAAACTAGCAAACATCACTCCTACTTCAGAAAGGAGCAAGAGATATACCAGGGAACTACAGACCTGTTGGCCTTTATTAGTAGTAGGGAAAATGCTGAATTATTATAATGGATAGGATAAATAGACACTGGTTTTAATGAGCTGATTGGGAAAAATTAGCTTGGATTTGCAATTGGGAACTTATGTCTAACAAACATGGAGATTTCAGGACTTTACTAACAAAATTGTTATAGGGAGGTCAATTGACAAAAACTAGTTGGACTTTCAAAAAGCTTTTGATAAAATCCCCCAGAGAAGGAGTGGGGGTTAGAAAAACAAAGCACACAAGGTTGGAAGTAATGTACGGGAATGGATTAATGGTTGGCTAACAGGCAGAAAACAGTTTTTTTTTAATGCATCCACAGAATTAGGGCATTGCTGGCCAGGCCAACATTTATTGCCCCATCCTTAATTGTTCAGAGTCAACCACGTTGCTATAAGTCTGGAGTCACATGTAGGCCAGACCAAATAAAAATGGCAGTTTCCTTCCCTGAAGAACATTAGCGAACCAGATGGGTTTTTCCTGACAATCAACAATGGATTCAGGGTCACCAGAACAATCTTAATTCCAGATATTTATTGACTTCAAATTCCACAGTAGTATGTTGAAGTGGCAGGTAACTGAAAGCTCAGGGTCATTTTTGCAGTCAGAACATAGGTTTTCTACAAAGGGGTCACTCCATTGTAGAGGAGACCACATTATGAGCAGCAAATTCAGTAGACAAGATTGAGCGCTTCACTTGGAATATGTGCTTGGGGGCTTAGATGGTGAGGAGGGTGGAACTAAATGGGCAGGCATTACATCTTCTGCAACTGCAGAGGAAGTGCCACCAGGGTGCTGGGATGT
The DNA here is from genome assembly GCF_037043375.1 of Chiloscyllium plagiosum. Taxonomy (NCBI): domain Eukaryota; kingdom Metazoa; phylum Chordata; class Chondrichthyes; order Orectolobiformes; family Hemiscylliidae; genus Chiloscyllium; species Chiloscyllium plagiosum. The sequence goes on from NW_028270155.1 coordinate 16,830,091, forward strand.
GTTGGGAGTGAAGAAGAGTGGACCAGGGTGCCCTGGAGTGAACAGTCCCTGCAAAAGGCTGACAAGGAAGAGGAGGAGAATATGTGAAAGCATAGATTGTAAAATCTTTCCCCTGGTTATGCACTATACAATCACCAGGTATAATGCAAAAATAATCAGGATACAACTTACGACAGATCAAATTTTTGTTTGTTTCTTTTTTACTCACGAGGACTGAGAATCTTTGGAATTCTCTAACACAGAGGCCTACGAAAGTTCAGTCTTTTAATATACTCAAAGTAGAAATACATGCTGGCTCCGCTTAATTAACTGAAACTCTCCAAGAGCCTTGATTATTTTGTCCAATAAGGATTTTAAAACCTTACCCATACTAGTGATATTACATACACCAGCCAATTACCATCAGGACTAAATTCTACACCACTTTTTTCTCACATTTGCCATTCTCTAATCCTCTTGCATCCTGCCTCCTTCTAGAAAAAGGTTAGAAAGTTATGGTATGTCTTCCCACCATCTCCTAGATTCTTTCAGCAATCCGGGATGCAAGTCATCCAGACCAGGCAATTTATTAACTCAAAAGTAGAGCTAGTGCTTCCATATTTCCCATGAATTTTCACCCCATCTATCAACCTAATCATGTCCACTTCTTGATATTCTGAGGGCACCCTCTTCTTTAATAAACACTGATCAAAGAACTCATCAAATAAACTAACAGTGTCCTGCAGGTCCACCTATATAATTGCCCTCTTTGTCCCTAATCTGTGATAATAGCCATATCTGGGATCTGCTGGAAATAGTTAACTTGACCGCATATTTATCATAATAAAATGTTCAGTTGAGCTCAAGAGAACACTACAAGAATGGCAACACGATTGATCAAAAAGACTGCAAAAGACAAGGTATATTCTTTGGTGATTGCGTGGTGCTTTTCTGCTCAACGGAAGAACCTTTGGTGCACTATGACATATTGATACTGCACATGGAAAGCAGAGATCCGGAAACAGCATTAGTACAAGAGTAGTGAGGGAATGATTAGATAGTGTTTACTCATATGCCACAGGTACACTTTCAATAAAGATTGGACCCTGTAGTATTGCAAATACATGTATGTATAGCCTGATGTTTCAAGTAAAATAAATCAGCATGAAGCCATCCAACACCAACCAAGTCACAATTTGCATTCAAAGCAAGGAAAAAAAATCAAGGGAGGCAAAATATTTCTCAATTTCCAACTATAAAACATTTTCTATTCATCAGGAAGGTAATACTGAAATCTGTGCTACTTACCAATCCCAGAGTTGGCTCCAGTGACAATAACAACTTTGCCACTTAGGTCTCGACCTTGTAGAATTTCCATTGCAGTACTGTTCCCATCATATCTCTGCCGAATATTTGGTTTTTCAGATGCTTCTTCAACAGTAAATGCTAAGCGTGGATCCAGATATGTGGTCCTTTTGTTTATATGACTAAAAGAAGAGATGTTATAAGCAACTTTCACAATTAATTTTAAGATCTAAACAAATCAAATGGGGAATAAAATAGACAAAATAACTGAATCCATTATTACCCCGCTGTTTTTACCCATTCACTTTCTAATTGTATACATCAAAGTAGAAATTATAATTGAAATGGAGTATTCTTTTTACCACAAATTGAATTCTTTCTTAGCCAGAAGCAGCTCTAAACAAAATCTGCTTTCTCTATAGAAACTAGTGGTTTAGAATCCAAACTTATTGCACAAGTGATTCCCAACACTGCACTTACTCTTTTCAAACAGGGTATCTATAAAAACTAATAAAAGGAAATGCCCCATCACCAGATCTATTGTTATTAGAATCATAAAATCCCTACAGTGTGGAATCAGGCCCTTTGGCCCAACAAGTCCACACCGACCTCTGAACAGTAAACCACCCAGACCAATTCCCCTACCCTATTATCCTATATGTACCCTTGACTAATGCACCTAACCTACACATACCAAAACACTATGGACGATTTAGCAGGGCCAACTCACCTAACCTGCACGTCTTTGGATTGCGGGAGGAAACCTCCCAGTGCACCCAGAGGAAACCCAGGCAGACACGGGGAGAATGCGCAAACTCCACACAGATAGTCATCCAAGGCTGGAATTGAGGCCAGGTCCCTGGCGCTGAGAGGCAGCAGTGGTAACTACTGAGCCACCATGTGTGGTAGCACGAGTTAGAAAAGACAAAGATACAACATCCTTATTCAACATTTTAAATCCAGAATCTATATAATGGCCATGCTTCTCACTGAGAAGCAAGTCAAAAGGAAAAGGTTAAAAATGAAAAGTGAGGCAAACTGTTGCAAAAAAAGAGCGTGAAATGTTCAACTCTTCAACCCGCCATTTCAGTAGGGACATGTAGTGGGTGAGGAACCCAAGTACAACAAAACTAGACATAGTTATGGCTGTTTAACTCAGCCACAGCATTAGCATCTTATTTCCCAATTTTCTCGTCAAACAAAAGGTGAGTGAGATCACATACCAAACCTGTCAAAAAGAAGCATTCTCAAATTGCTATTACAGTCCCATTCTCCCCACTATCACATCATACGGAGCAGAAAGGTACAATTCAATTTATATATACTTACTCAACAAAGTACACTTGACCATTATCATCTGTTTCTCGTTCCCAACCATATGGCAAATCTATAAAACAAAGAGCACAATTTTTACACTAATTTAATTCAATATTAAATATACTCTACTATAACTCCAAAATAATGGAATATTCCCCTAGCAATAAGGCACTATGGTCACATGGATTCTGTTTTATTCACTCCTGGAATGAGAGTAGTGCTGGCAAGGCATTGGTGACCCATAGATTGGAGAAGCTGGGGTTATTTTCTTTCGAGAAGATCACAAGGGTATTTATTAGAAGCATTCAATCGCACAAAGAATGGAGACATAAAGGAGAGAGAAATTGTTCTAACCTGTTAAATGATTAAAAACTCAGATGTCGACTTAAAGTGACTGGCAAAGAACCCAAAGAAACCACGGGGGGGGGGGAGACGGGACATTTTAATGCAGTTAGGATCTGGAATGTACTGCATGAGTGTGTGGTACAGACATATTAAACTAAAGTTCAAAAGGAATTTGAATAGCTTTGACCCCATAAATGTTAGGCTCAGGACAGAGAAAACTTCCACATTGCCGCATTTTTATAGTATGGAGCCATCTGAATAGTTTCTTAAATTTAGAGTTGAGAGGAAAACAACCTTTGTATACTTCTGAAAAATCTAAGTTGCTACAATTATTTTATATATCATTCATAGCATAATTTAACAGTATTATAACTGTAATCTGTAGCACAAATCTGTTTTTTAAATGAAAAAATTGAACCATATCCAATGTGGCCCATCATCTGAAGCCATTACTCAGGGAATCCTTTTAAGGAAGTGCTCTCAGCAATAAAAACTTGAAGTAGTTGGAGGCCAATTTAAGCTGAAGTCTTTATTTATTGCAAGAGAAGTAAATCCTGGCTCCTGCTCTTCGGAAGTGACCAAATTAACAATGATGAGGGAGAACACCAGGCAACTGCACACCTTTCATAGCTGTTGCTGTCTGAAAAGGCAACAGACACACACATTAGAAATAAAAAAAAGACAGATGATGCACAACATAGTATGTGTATGCTGAAGCATTTTTAAAGAGCTGATCTTTGTGTTTGCAATCTTTGAGATTTGTGAAGTATATATGAACATTTCAGTTCTGGACATACATTTTCCAATTGGCAATATCATAATATATTACTGCACCACATTCATACGAACTTGAGCCAAGTCTCAATAAAAGAGCAATAATCTGCCCTTGTTTGTTCTTTGAGATGTTTCTCAGGCGGACAAATACTATATTGCTTCATTGTGATTTTGATGCTAGAAAGCAGCATGGAGTGTGTTATGGATTAGACCAGACCACTCAAAATATTCTTAAGGAGGCAGCCCAGACCATAACTTAGCAATTTGTTTTGGTAAGTGTGCAGTGAAACTTGCTGGATTAAGTTAGAGAGGTTGACTACCAGGTTCAAAACAGACAAAAAATTTATTCACAAAATTACACAATGAAACACAAAGAACACCTACAGAACTCAATCTTTCCAAACTAGACTATACGGAACAGTTGAAAATGTGTTGCTGGAAAAGCGCAGCAGGTCAGGCAGCATCCAAGGAGCAGGAGAATCGACGTTTCGGGCATGAGCCCTTATTCAGGAATGAGGAAAGTATGCCCAGCAGGCTAAGATAAAAGGTAGGGAGGAGGGACTTGGGGGACGGGCGTTGGAAATGCGATAGGTGGAAGAAGGTTAAGGTGAGGGTGATAGGCCAGAGTAGGGGTGGGGGCGGAGAGGTCAGGAAGAAGATTGCAGGATAGGAAGGTGATGCTGAGTTCGAGGGTTGGGACTGAGACAAGGTGGGGGGAGGGGGGGAAGGAAAGGTGGAAACTGGAGAAATCTGAGTTCATCCCTTGTGGTTGGAGGGTTCCTAGGCGGAAGATGAGGCACTCTTCCTCCAGCCGTCATGTTGCTATGGTCTGGCGATGGAGGAGTCCAAGGACTTGCGTGTCCTTGGTGGAGTGGGAGGAAGAGTTGAAGTGTTGAGCCACGGGGTGGTTGGGTTGGTTGGTCCGAGTGTCCCAGAGGTGTTCTCTGAAACATTCCGCAAGTAGGCGGCCTGTCTCCCCAATATAGAGGAGGCCACATCAGGTGCAGCAGATGCAGTAAATGATGTGTGTGGAGGTGCAGGTGAATTTGTGGCGGATATGGGGGCCTTGGAGGGAAGTAAGGGGGGAGGTGTGGGCACAAGTTTTGCATTTCTTGCGGTTGCAGGGGAAGGTGCTGGGAGTGGAGGTTGGGTTGGTGGGGGGTGTGGACCTGACGAGGGAGTCACAGAGAGAGTGGCTTTTCAGAACGCTGATAGGGGAGGGGAGGGAAATATATCCCTGGTGGTGGGGTCCGTTTGGAGGTGGCGGAAGTGACGACAGATGATACGATGTATATGGAGGTTGGTGGGGTGGTAGGTGAGGACCAGTGGGATTCTGTCCTGGTGGTGATTGGAGGGGTGGGGCTCAAAGGCAGAGGAGCGGGAAGTGGAGGAGATGCGGTGGAGAGCATCGTCGATCACGTCTGGGGGGAAATTGTGGTCTTTGAAGAAGGAGGCCATCTGGGTTGTACGGTATTGGAACTGGTCCTCCTGGGAGTAGATGCGGCGGAGACAAAGGAATTGGGAATATGGGATGGCGTTTTTACAAGGGGCAGGGTGGGAGGAGGTGTAGTCTAGGTAGCTGTGGGAGTCGGTCGGTTTATAGTAAATGTCCTAGTTGATTCGGTCGCCCGAGATAGAAATGGAGAGGTGTGGGAAGAGGAGGGAGGAGTCTGAGACTGTCCCGGTAAATTTGAGGTCGAAGTGGAAGGTGTTGGTAAAGTGGATGAACTGTTCAACCTCCTCATGGAGGGGAGAACGAGAGAGCAAAGCTCCCTGTTGAACTCCCAGCTCAGTTAGAGAGCTGACCACTCCCCTTTCTTTATGCAGGTCACTTGTAAAACATGACCACTTTGGCCTGAAGTCTCATCTGTTTACATATAAACAAAAAGGCCTCTCAGTACCCTTTAATCTCCATACCAAACCAGACTGATCAGAGCCTGGCCTCTATCCCTCTAAAATAAAATCAAAGACACAGTATCCTTGAGCCAAGCAACAGCTTTTAGGCAAAGATTTTAAAAATCACAACTTTAAGTTCCTGCCACAAGCCTTGCTAATTTTCTGGAATCTTTGGAAGTAGTCACTTTTCTTTTGCATTGGGCTAGATATTACAAGGAAAACAGTACGCTAACCATACTCAGTGTTACTTGGGAACAAATAGCAACAGCCATACACAACAAATGCAAACATTCATACATATTTCCTACAGATGTGATAACCCCTTGCAACCTTCCAGAAAGTGACATTTTTTATCTGGCTTCTCTAAATATATAAAGAGGAAGAAAGATGCCAAAATGAACAGAGACACCCAAGTTAGCCTGACATCACTAAAGAGTCCATTAAGAAAAAATTAAGAGCTAAGCATTTGGAAAAGAGTGGCACGATCAATAGAGTCCACATGGATTTATGAAAGGGAAATCATGCTTGACAAATTTACTACAATTCTTTGAAAATTAAATTAGTCAAGTTGAAGGAGGAGTCAGTTGATATGGTTTCTTTTGACATTAATGAGGCTTTTGACCAAGTTCCATATAAAAAAGTGTGTAAAATTAAAACACGTGGGATTGGGAGTAGTGTATTGAGATTGACCAAAAACTGTCTGGCAGACAGGAAACAAAGTAGGAATAAACAAAATCTTTTTCTGAATGGCAGGCAGTGACTAGTGGGATACCAGAGGGATCAGTGATAGGATTCTAGCAATTCACAACATATATTAGTGATTTGGATAAGGGAACTAAATATACTATCCTCAAACTTGCAGATGACAAAACTCAGACGGAGGATGAGCTGTAAGGAGAATGCAACAATGCTTCAGTGAGATTTTGATAAGCTGCAGGCAAATGCAGTATAATGTGGATAAATATGAGGTTATCCACGATGGGAGCAAAAAACTAGAAGGCAGATTATTCATCTGAATGCAAAATCACCCCTCTCAATTTATAGTCAATGAGCCCTTGATGTCATTGTGCACAAGGCAGGTATGCAGGTGCAGCAGGCAATATAAACAGCAAATAATATGTTGACCTTCATAGTGAGAGGATTCGAGTACAGGAGCAGGGATATTTTGCTGCAATTACACAAGACTTCAGTGAGCCCACACATGAAATACTATGCTCTGATTTAGTCTTATCTGAGGAAGGAGGTTATTATACTGCAAATACAGCTAACATAAGAACTAGGAAGCAGGAGAAGGCAATTCAGTCCCTCAAGCCTGCCCCACCATTTTGTACGATCATGACTTACCACAAAAAGGTTTATCAGACAGATTCCTGAGATGGTAGGACCTACATATGAGGTGTGATTGAATCAGTTAGGATTATACTCACTGGAGTTCAGAAGAGTAACAGGGATTTCAGAGAAACCTTATAAAATTCTAACTGGACCAATTCTAACATGAAGTTATGGGGTAACCTTAGAGGTTTATAAAATCATGAGTAGTGTAGATGAGGTGAATGGCAGGGTATTTTCCCATGAGGGTGGGGATTTCAAGACAAGGGGGCATATTGTTAAGATGAAAGGAGAGAGTTTTAAAAAAATAGACAGGAAGGGTAACATTTTTCCCCACACAGAGTGATGTGTGTGTGGAATTAACTTCCAGAGAAAGTGATGGATTTGAGTACAGTTACCACATTAAAAAGAAATTCGGATAAATACACAAATAGGAACTGTTTGGAAGGATATGGACCAAGCACAGGAAGGTGATTTTAGGGTTAAGGTCAGCATGGACTAGTTGGAATGAAGGGTCTGTTTCCATGCTATGACTTTAAGACGAGTCAGGGTAGATGTAGGAAGGATTTTCCTGATGGTAAGGGACTCCAGAACCAGAACCAGGGGCAACAGTCTAAGAATATGGGGTAAACCACATAGGACTGAGATGAGGATAATTTTCTTCACACAGAGAGTAGTAAGCCTGTGAAATTCACTATCACGAAAACAGTCAAGGACAAAACATTATATAATTGAGAAGGATTTGAATGCAGAACAACCGCGATTTTCCGAAAGAGAAAGGCAGGTCGGATTTTATTCAGATAACTGAGCAGGGTTCGTGCGGGGAACGGTAGGAACAGGGTTCCGGCGGCAGCGGCAATGGCAGGAACAGGGCTCCGGCGGCAGCGGCAACAGCAGGAACAGGGCTCCGGCGGCAGCGGCAACGGCAGGAACAGGGTTCCGGCGGCAGCGGCAATGGCAGGAACAGGGCTCCGGTGGCAGCTGCAACGGCAGGAACAGGGCTCCCGCGGCAGCGGCAGGAACAGGGCTCCCGCGGCGAACTTTTTCCTGCTCCCGCTGACATCCCAGGCTGCCTGCTCTCACTGTGCATTTATTTAAATTTAGTAAAATTTTTACAGGACCTTGAGACCTTGCTTGGATAATTGATGTTTGGATAACCGAGATTGCTCTGCATACCACTTGAGAATAAATGGATCAAAGGATATCGGAGAAAAGCACACACATGCTATCAAGCTGATCAGCCATGATCATAATGATGGGCACAGCAGGTTTGAAGGGCCAAATGGCCTACTCCTGCTCTTATTTTCGACGTTTCAAGAGTGGAGGGTGTGGAAATAAAAATGGGCAACCTGGAAATGGCAGAGAAGCTGAATAAATACTTTGCATCAATCATCTCAGTAAAAGACACCGATAGTTTTCCAAAATCACCAAATCATCAAGTGGCAAAATGAAGAGAGGAAATAAATACTTGCACAATAATTATCACTAGAGAAAAAAATGTTAGGATCACCTGGACTTGAAGTGATCCGTCTTCAGGTATTAAAAGGAAGTAGCTACAGAGTTAGCTGATGCACTAAGACCATAAGGAGTAGGAGCAGGGAGTAGGCTATTCAGCCCCTCAAGCCTGCTCTGCCATTCAACAGGATCATGGCTGATCTAACATTTCTCACATCCACTTTCCTGCCCTTTCCTCACAACCCTCGATTTCCCTACTGATCAAGAATCCACCTATCTCATCCTTAAATAGACACAAGGAATCTGCCCCCACAGCTCTCTGTAGAAAAAATTCCAAAGACACACAACCCTCAGAAGAAATTACTCATCTCAGTCTTAAATTGGCACTAATCTATTCTGAGACTATGCCTTCTAGTCCTACAGTCTCCCATGAGGGGAAACATCTTTTCAGCATTAACCCTATTAAGGCCCTGAAAAATACTATATGCTTCAGTAAGATCACCTCTGAATTCCAATGAGTATAATGAGAAATTCACCAAGGCTCCTTAGACAGCACCTTCCAAGCCAACAACCAATATCTAGGAGGATAAGACAGCAGATGCAAAAGAACACAACTACCTGCAAGTTCCCCTCCAAACCACTCACCATCTTAATTTGGAAATATATTGCCTTTCATTCAATATCACTGGCCCAAAACCCTAGACTCACTCCCAAAAACTCTGGTGACATGCCTACATCAAATTGACTGCAGCAGCACAAATTGTCAACTCACCATTACTTTCACTAGGACAACGAGGGATGGGCAACAAGTGCTGGCCCAGCCAGTAGAGCGCACATTTTTTGAATGAGTTTTTAAAACTAAAGTGGTTTTATACTTTAAATTGAAGAACCAAAATGGAAGCATGCCAGCTCTTTCAAAGTTTGAGCTTGCATGGTTCATGAATACAGTACCAAGGCCAGGAACAGATTTTATTATCATTTAACCCTGATCATTCTTGACAACGAGAAACTCCATTGGACATATTCAAGCTCAAACATTGAAAGCCAAGACATTTAAGGAAATTGTTAGAAGATCAAAGAAAGTATTCAGGAAAAATTTGTTATGCAAGTAATATTTTTCAAATCAACACAGTAAATTGTGAAATGCATCTAAACAGTTACACAAAAACTTAAGTTTCATTCTGAGGGTATAGTATAACAGCAACACGCAAAGTTAGCTCAAAAGTAAAAAACAGAGCCAAACATAGCAATGTTTTATTCAGAGAAACTGAATTATTTGATGTTCGCATTACAAAAGGCAAATCCTGCAATGAAAGTTTTCTAAACTGGGCATGTAGTAACTGGAGTTTCGAAGAATGATGGGATCTCATTCAAACATGTAAAATTTTGACAGATCTTAACAGGCTGGATGCAGAGATGATGTTTCCCTTGGCCAGAGGATCCAGAGTAAGGTCTCAATGTAGGGTAGGCCACTTAGGATTAGATACATTTTCTTCACTCAAGAGGATAGCAATCTGTGGAACTCCATGTGGAGTCCAAGTCAGTGAATATATTTAAGAAATAAATGAAAAGACTAAAAAGCTAAAGGAGTCATGGGGAATGAGGATAGAGTGGAAATATGACTCTGAGACAGAGGGAATCAACAATGGTCACACTGTTTTGAGCCAGCTGCACTATTCATTGATCAGCCCATTAACAGATGTATGCACTCACCCTTGCCCTCAATTGTGGAGCAACACGAGCGTTGCCCTTCTCTTCATCCTCCATTCCACTTTCCTATATTCAGTAACTTCCACCACATTCAGTCTGTGCCATCAAAAGTATCTTCACTTTCACATACAGCCTTCCAGAGAAACTACTGCCTCCATGATGCCTTGGTCTACTGTTCAAGCATCCCCAACACCAAGACCCAAACAAGTAAAACCAGAAGTGCCAAACGTACAAAACCAGAAGACACTTATTATTTTAATTAAACATTACTTTTCCGAGTAAATACATTTAAACACATCTCAAATTCTCAATGAAAGTTTCTAACTGTTTTCCATTTTATACATAATAATTCTGTTTAGATAAAGTTCCTCCAGCAGCAGCTCATACCACAGAATCACTATGATTTTCAATTTTAAAATCTTTGGGCAAACGTAATGAAATATACATTTCATTAATTTAATCATAAAAGACTTAGAATGCCACAGACCAGCAGTGAAGATCCTGCAAATCACTATTCATGAAACTGCTTCCATAGGAACAGGCATTCAGCCCCTTGACCTTGATCCAACACTATTCAATGAGATCATGGCTGATCTGTTGCCTAAAGTTACACTTACCTGCTTCTGGCCCATATCCCTTGGTAGCTTAGCTACCTCAGATTTAAAATTAAGCTAAGTTATTATTAACAACTGATCTAGCATCTATCATTTGTGAAAGGGAGTTCCAAACCTCTACCACTGTGTGTAGATGTGCTTCCTAACATCTCTCCTAAACATTCTGACCTTAATTTTTAGACTATGTCCCCTAGTTCTAAAATTTCCAATGGAAATAATTTATCTTTATCTACACTTTTTTGTATTGTTAATACCTTGAAGACTTCAAAATTCTAAATTGTAGAGAAAACAAGTCTACTTTACATAATTTCTCATTGCTTAAAAGCTGCTGTTTCTGAACTTCCATAAGATCAGTCATTACCACCTTGCCCATGTCTGGGGTTTCACAATCCACGAATGTTTACAAATCAAATTTGTGATAATAGAATTATGGAATGTTCTATATTGTAAAATTGCAATTTACAATACACACCTCCAGCTACACGTTTCTTTTTCCCGGTTTTGGGATGGTCCCATTGAGTCTTCAGTTCAATATGACTGTTGAGTAAAGAAAAAAATTGTGAAACTCGCGGCTTAAAATTTTTAGGTGATGCATTTACCTGCAGAACATTTGTAGGAAGCCACGAAAAAGACAGACAATATAAGGAGCATAACAGAATGAATTCAGTGAAAGCAAAATTGCAAATTATGAAAATGCTGCTATGATACTTCACTTTAAAAATATTTTATTGTATGTTATTTTATAAAACTCCATAACCCAAAATTCCATGCTCAGCATCCACACAACACATACAGCGGCTAGTAGTTGGTTTAATGTAATTTTCATTTCCATACTTTACAACGATCGAATTGGAGGTGTAAGACATGGGACAGAGATAGGAGAGATTGGAAGAGGGTAACTATGCTGTGTTAATAGGAAATTCAATAATTACTTATAATTTTAAAACTTACCTCAATTTGGCCCTTGGCCACAACAAAATCTGATCTTAAATTGATTTGAAGTAAATAAATCTTAAATGAAATTAGCATACATGACACTGATAGGAAAACCTATTCTCAGAATAATGGATCACTCATTTACGAGTTAGACAAGACATTTGTTAACTCAAAGGATTTAAAACCTTATTTCGCCAGTTGAATTTTAAAGAATGAGACTTTCAGTTTTCTGAATAATAAGAAAATCAAGAAATCACAGAATTCAGTGGTGAATTGAAGTCAAAAATCAACCAGGAATGAATGGGATAAACAGATGGCCTACTTCTATTTATGTCATTGAAGAAGTATACACAGAAATTTTAAAAAAATCATCTGAGGGATGCGTTTTCAGAAGAAGTTCTGGAGTAGGCAAGGAAATAGTCAAACAAATGATGACCTGGGAAGATGGCCTAGGAACTCGCACTAACTGGTCTAGAATGGAATGCAGGTGAAACAGTAATATGGCGTTTAGGAAGAAAGTATAGCCAACAATAGGTGGCTAAAGAAAATAACAAATGGAGAAGCAACCACAGGTGGACTTGAAAATTAGGTTTAGGCTATTGAAAGTGATTTGCAATTATCCAGTGGATCGCAAGTGACAAAAAGGTGAAGAAGCTGGGCTTTCTGCAGCAGAGTTTGCAAAGTATGGAGGCAGAGACTTCAGACAAATTATCAACAGCAGATGGTGCCTTCAAACATACAATATTTCTTTTTATTTACTTTGTTAATAATAATCAAGAGAGTCATAAATGGCAAGTACTTTTCTGTGACAAGACTGTGAACATTACTGAAAAATATTTGTTTGATACAAAATCTGAGTCACATTTGCTAGTCTGCTAAATTTGAGCTCTGTATTGGAAGTTAATCTTTGCATGAACGTTTCATATGTTTGCAAATCCAACAGGCAGATCTCCAATCTATACAGTTTTGCATATAAACAGATTAGGCACCATGAAGGACAGGAGCATAAGAGAAATATTAATGAAATAAAATACAATAGTTTCATTGGAAGGCATTTAGGTGAAGATTTGAAATCCTTCTGTTGTTGCTTCAAATAGAGTCAGAGTTATACAGCAAGGAAACAGACCCCACGTCCAACTCGCCTGCACTGACCAGATATCTTAAGCTGATCTAGTCCCATTTACCAGCATTTGGTCCATATCTCTCTAAACCCTTCCTTTTCATGTACCTTTTTAAATGTTGTAATTGTACTTGCCTCTACCACCTCCTCAGGCAGCTCATTCCATATATACACCACCCTCTACATGAAAAAGCTGCTCTTCATGTTCCTTTTCAACCTTCCTCCTCTCACCTTAAACCTATGCTCTCTCGTTTTGGACACCTCTATCCTGGGAAAAAGACTTGACATTATCCATACCTCATGATTTTATAAACTTTTTTTTTAATAAGGTCAACCCCAGCCTATTCAACCTCTCCCTATAACTCAAATCCTCCAATCCTGGCAGCATCCTTGTAAACCTTTTCTGAACCCTTTCAAGTTTGTCAATCTTGTGTGTTGATTTCACTAATTGTGGGAAGAGCTGAGAATTTATAAATAGAAAAATTAGTTTAGAAACAATTTATGGAATTTTTATCCTCTCAGGTATTTCAGTCCCTTTAAATGACAGCTTAATTTTACAAGCATCCAATGTACACTGAGGTAGACATTCTTCCTTCTGGGAAAAGAGGATCAATAAGATCATGGCATTTTAAAACAAAACCTTTTAAAAGACATGAAAACCAAACATATTTTACCAAAAAACCTCATCAACCAAGTAACTAACACTCAGAAGTTAGATTTTAATTAAAAAGAACACATTTGAACCTTGTGTCATGCATTTACATATGCATTGATTTAACACAATCAGTTTTCCCAGAGTGCACAGTGACCTAATCAGTGTCTGACGAAAGCTCCTTTTCCTAAATTCCATTTTAGAAGCAGTTAGCTCCGATAGAAGGGCCAAATGTTTTGGAAACGGAGACACTTGCTTTGTTTTACCCACGCAAACATGACAGCAGATAAATGATAAACTACAACAAGGCATCAAACGTCAGCCATACAAACACAGGTAAAGCCTTTGAAAAGAGCAAGGTAAAGGTACAGAGATATAACTCCACATAGTTGTAGGATTTCTGCTGTGGATTTCAGAAATAACAGCTTTTTACTCAGCAGTAACAAGAAAGCCCAGGCAACCTACCTTTACAATGATGAAAATTTTTTTAAAACTGCACTTCGACTTTCACATATATCTGGGATTCAAAGTTTAAGATTCCCAATGGGATAGCAAAGGTAAAAGCCCTCCAAACAAAGAACACACCCATGAACTAAAAACACTGATCAGGACTTTTGATCCAGTCATAGAAATGTACAGCATGGAAACAGACCCTTCGGTCCAACATGTCCATGCCGACCAGATATCCCAACCAATCTCGTCCCACCTGCCAGCACCCGGCCCATATCCCTCCAAACCCTTCTTATTCATATACCCATCCAAATGCCCCTTAAAAGTTGCAATTGTACCAGCCTCCACCACTTCCTCTGGCAGCTCATTCCATACCCGTACCACCCTCTGTGTGAAAACGTTTCCCTGTAGGTCTCTTTTATATCTTTCCCCTCTCACCCTAAACCTATGCCCGCTAGGTCTGGACTCCCACACTCCAGAGAAAAGACTTTGCCTATTTACCCTATCCATGCCCCTCATAATTTTGTAAACCCCTATAAGGTCACCTCTCAGCCTCCAACGCTCCAGTGAAAACAGCCCCAGCCTGTTCAGCCTCTCCCTATAGCTCAAATCCTCCAACCCTGGCAACATTCTTGTAAATCTTTACTGAATCCTTTCAAGTTTCACAACATCTTCCCGATAGGAAGGAGACCAGAATTGCACGCAATATTCCAACAGTGGCCTAACCAATTGTGGTGTAAAATTATGTCCCAATACATGTGTGAATCATAATGTAACACATGTATTGGGCCAAGCAGTGGAATGTGGTGAAACGGTTAAAAATTATGTCCCAATACATGTGTGAATCTAACCGGAATGGAGGTGTTGCTTAGTCCCGTGTGAATCTTATTACACACCTCCCCGTGTGAATCTTCTTATCTGTATGTAACCAGAATGGAATGTGTTTTTTAGCCTTGCTCTGCTGTTCACATGAATGTTTATATCTGGAAAAGAGTATATCAGCTGGAAAAGTCTCCAGTTCGGTGAGTCTGCTCCGGGGTTACGTTTAACCGCCGAGCGTGGGTTGTTGGCAACCGCTCTACGAGAACTGACGGCTCCCAGTTCCGGTAACATGTAGAGTGAGTATAAGCCAGACCCGTTGTAAGTATGAGACCTGGTTGTGGCGACGCTGCGGGGAATAAAATGCTCATATTCTAGCAGACTCGCCTCTTGGTCGTTTGTTCTGTGTCAGACTACTCTCCTACGAACCTGACCTTGAGAATTTTTTAAAACACCAATGTCCTGTACAGCCGCAACATGACCTCCCAACTCCTGTACTCAGTACTCTGACCAATAAAGGAAAGCATACCAAACACCTTCTTCACTATCCTATCTGCCTGCAACTCCACTTTCAAGGAGCTATGAACCTGCACTCCAAGGTCTCTTTGTTCAGCAACACTCCCTAGGATCTCACTATGAAGTGTAGAAGTCCTGCTAAGACTTGCTTTCCAAAATGCAGCACCTCGCATTTATCTGAATTAAACTCCATCTGCCACTTCTCAGTCCATTGGCCCATCTGATCAAGATCCTGTTGTAATCTGAGGTAACCCTCTTTGCTGTCAACTGCACCTCCAATTTTGGTGTCATCTGCAAACTTACTAACTGCACCTCTTATGCTCGCATCCAAATCATTTATGTAAATGACAAAAAGTAGAGGACCCAGCACCGATCCTTGTGGCACTCCACTGGTCACAGGCCTCCAGTCTGAAAAACAACCCTCCACCACCACCCTCTGTCTTCTACCTTTGAGCCAGTTCTGTATCCAAATGGCTATTTCTCCCTGTATTCCATGAGATCTAATCTTGCTAATAAGTCTCCCATGGGGAACCTTGTCGAACGCCTTACTGAAGTCCATATAGATCACATCTACTGCACTGCCCTCATCAATGCTCTTTGTTACTTCTTCAAAAAAATTAATCAAGTTTGTTAGACATGATTTCCCATGCACAAAGCCATCTTGACCATCCCTACTCAGTCCTTGCCTTTCCAAATACATGTACATCCTGTCCCTTAGGATTCCCTCCAACAACTTGCCCACCACCAAGGCCAGGCTCACTAGTCTGTAGTTCCCTGGCTTGTACTTACCACCCTTCTTAGACAGTGGCACCACATTTGCCAACCTCCAGTCTTCCGCCACCTCACCTGTGACTATTGATGATACAAATACCTCAGCAACAGGCCCAGCAATCACTTCTCTAGCTTCCCACAGAGTTCTCAGGTACACTTGATCAGATCCTGGGGATTTATCCACCTTTACCCATTTCAAGACATCCAGCACTTCCTCCTCTGTAATCTAGATATTTTGCACCTTCAGGAGTTCCTTCGCATCCCACTTACTTCTCATGTAGGGGACTTCTATTGCTTTCCAAAAGATACACAAAGCCAACACACCTGGACGCCCGATCGTGTCAGGCAATGGACCCTGTGTAAGAACCTCTCTGGCTATGTCGAGGGCATCTTGAAACCCATTGCAGCTAATGCAGCTAACATATGGGCAATTTAGCATGGCTAATTCACCTGCCCTGCACATGTTTGGACTGTGGGAGGAAACCGGAGCACCCAAAGGAAACCCACGCAGGCACGGGGAGAATGTGCAAACTCCACACAGACAGTCACCCAAGGTTGGAATCGAACCTGGGACCCTGGTGCTGTGAGGCAGCAGTGCTAACCACTGAGGCACCACGCCGCCCAAAACAGCCACCCGTGCTGTTCTTCACCCAGATGCACGGAACAGCCACGGGGACCAAATTTACACCCAAATATGCCAGCATTTTCATGCACACGTTCGAACAAGACTTTTTGCCACACAGGACCTCCAACCAGCACTATACACCAGATAAACTGACAACATTTTCTTCCTCTGGACCCATGGCGAGGAATCACCGAAACAACAACCCAATGATACCAACAGGTTTCATCCCACCATCAGACTTACCATGGACTGCTCTTTAGTATCTGCATCATTCTTGGACACACGCATGTCCATCAAGGACAGGCACCTCAGTACCTCACTCTACCGAAACCCACAGATAACCTCATGATGCTACACTTCTCTAGCTGCCAGCCTAAACATATCAATCAAACAGCCATTTCCTATTGTCAAGTCCTACGCATACCCAGGATCTGTTCAGATGAGGAGGAACGTGACAGACACCTGCAGGTGCTTAAAGATGCCGTCGTAAGAACAAGATATGATGCTCAACTCATCGATCGCCAATTCCAACATTCCACAGTGAGAAACTGTCGTGACTTCCTCAGGAGACAGACACGGGCTACCCTTGGTTATTCAGTACATCCTTGGAGTGGAGAAACTACCCCATGTTTTTCATAGCCTGCAGCACATTATCGATGAGGATGAACACCTCACCAAGATCTTCTTTATGTCTCCACTTCTCGCTTTTAAACAAACACCAAACTTTAAACAGACCACTGTTTACAGCATACTGCCCAGCCTTCAGGACAACATCAACCACAACACTGCACAACCCTGTCATAGCAACCACTGCAAGACGTGTCAGAGTGTCAACATAGATACCACTACAACATATGGGGACACCACTCATCATGTACGCAGCAGGTACTCATGTGACTCGGCCAAAGTTGTCTATCTCATATGCTGCAGGCAAGGATGCCCCGAGGCATGGTACACTGGCGAAACCAAACAGATGCTATGACAACGGATGAATGGACACTGTGCAACAATCGCCAGGCAGGGATGTTCCCTCCCAGTTCGGAAACAATTCAGTGGTCAGGGACATTCGGCCTTGGAGCTTCGGGTGAACATTCTCCAAGGCAGGCTTCAGGATTTGCAGCAACACAAAGTGACCGAGCAGAGGCTGATAGCCAGGTTTGGCACCCATGAAGATGGCCTCAACTGGGACCTTGGGTTCACATTACAGGTGGCCCCACTACATTATCCATTCTCTCTCACACAAGCACACATACAAACACATTTGCATACTCTCACGCAGACCCTCTCTCATATATATACACACATACAACCCCCACACTCTCATCCTCACAGGCTTATACCCCATAACACTCATTTTACCAAGCATGCATACACGCAACACACACTCACTTGCACAGACACTCTCACTCACTTTCATGCACGCACACATAAGTCTATGGGGTGAATTTGCATTTGCAGAATTATGTTGGCAGATACATTCTACTTTGCTCAAAAAGTGTACAATCTGCAGGCAGTCAATGCAAGCAGTAATATTTTATAAATTCCACTTTGGAAGTAGAACCAGTCTCAAGATTGGGATACAAACAGACTCTAACTTCACGCCTTTATTAATGCATTGTCTAAGCCTAGAAGTCACTTTTTTTTAAATAAAACCTTAAGTCATTTCGAGAATGTGACTTAAAAGAAGTTCTGGGGTTTACATATTAATGAAGCGAAACCTGCAACGTATTCTAAGATTAAAGACTTAACAGCAATCTAGGTTTGTTCAAAATATAATTTCAGTTGCATGACACTGAAATCTTTTGCTATAGATTCTGTGTCTTACGGTCCTGCTCCACAGTTACCTGATGAAGGAGGAGTGGTCCGAAAGCTAGTGCTTCCAAATAAACCTGTTGGACTATAACCTGGTGTTGTGAGATTTTTAACTTTGTCCAGGGAGTGAGACAAGCAGTTCCAAATAAAAGTCCAGAAGAAATTGCATGTTTTAACTTGCACCCAACAGAACAAAATAACTCAATTCAGGTACTATTTAACTTTGGTTTCATTGCTTGAAAGCAAATTTATAAATGTTTGTTTACTTTTTAAGTTCAACTACAATGGAGATAGAAGAGGAAATAACTTAAAATAATTATGTTATTTTGAAAAGTTATTGTACAAGTGACAACTACAGTACAACCTGACATCAACTGTCCTTATGCAAGTTTCATTAGAAACTCTACAAAATTGTTACAGAGCAGGTTATGGCCATTGGTCCATCATGTCTGCACTTCCAACTGTAAATCAGCATTATGACTTTCTGCCATTCTCCAAGTGAAACAGTAATAATAATAATCCATCCTCCACTGAACCTGCCTCCACCACACTTCCAAGTAGCGCATTTCAGAACGAAATGATAAGCAACTGCCAGAGATTTCCTTCTCACAAGGCTGTTGCAAATGACTTTAAATTTATGGGAATTCATTAAATTAATTGGAGAGAATTCAAAGAAGTTACTAAACTTCTATATTTTTAATGAAGTACAAGGATGAAGTGAAAGGGCTGAACTAAGTTCCAGCAACTTTTAGCTTTACAGCAGTAAAAGCCAGATTTCTTTCTAATGATCTGTAAGAGGGCTTTATTCTCCCCTCCACATTTTCCCTACCTCTCCTCATCCTCTTACCACACTCCATTTCTCCACTTCCTACACATATCCTTCCATCCAACCATCCTTTCCAGACACGTCCTCCTCTATGCCCACCCCCCCAACAATCAGCTTCCTCCCCACTCATCCCCCCCCATTCTTTCCCTATCTCCCATCACCCTCTCTTCTTACCCCCATTCACTTCCTCTTAATCCCCCCTCCTCTCCGTCCCCACTCTTCCCTCTTGCTCACCTTTCCTCCATTGCTCCTCCCTCCCTCCAAACCCTCCTCCCTCCGTCTCAACGACCCCACCCCACTCCCCTCTCTCCCTCCCTCTCTCCCTGTTTTTAATCACCGGAGTTCGCCATTTCCTTACTTGGCGTAGTAAACCCAGCCGTCTTTTGTGGTTCTCTCCTCCCAGCCGGGAGGCAGCTCATCCTCACTGTCGGTGTCGTCCAGCCCCGCATACTTCAGAGCGGCCATCGTCCTCGCAGGTTCACACCGCAACCGCCAGACTGTTTACCTACCTCACTTCCGTCCGCGCGCCGGAAACAACTGCCGTCTCGCGCGCGCCCACCACCCTGGTATGCTGGGAGTTGTAGTCCTCTGCGCTCGTCCACGCTGGGAGTTGTAGTCCTCTGCGCTCGTCCACGCTGGGAGTTGTAGTCCTCTGCGCCAGTCCACGCTCGCAGGAAAAATGCTGCAGTTGCCAGAAATCCGAAATAAATACAGAGAAAGCTGGTGTAATGCTCTCGTGAAGAAGAAGAGTTCAAATGTTTTTACTAGAACAGGGATAAAAAGCACAATACTGCTAATGCTCAAAACCTAACAACATGAGAGCTAGTAATAGGAGTCGGCAATGCATCCCCTCAAGGTAAAAACAATGACTGCAGATGCTGGAAACCAGATTCTGGATCAGTGGTGCTGGAAGAGCACAGCAGTTCAGACAGCATCCGAGGAGCAGTAAAATCGGGCAAAAGCCCTTCATCAGGAATAAAGCTGTGCTCTTCCAGCACTACCAATCCAGAATTCAGCCCCTCAAGCCTACTCCACTATTCAAGACAATCATGGTTGATCTCATCTCTGCCTCAACTTCACTTTCCTCCCTGCACCCCATAACCCTTCAACCCTTGGAGTACTGTGTGCAGTTCTGGTCGCCTCACTTTAGGAAAGATGTGGAAGCTTTGGAGAGGGTTGGAGTTAGATTAGATTAGATTAGATTACTTTACAGTGTGGAAACAGGCCCTTCGGTCCAACAAGTCCACACCGACCCGCCGAAGCGTAACCCACCCATACCCCTACATTTACCCCTTACCTAACACTACGGGCAATTTTTAGCATGGCCAATTCACCTGACCTGCACATCTTTGGACTGTGGGAGGAAAGCGGAGCACCCGGAGGAAACCCACGCAGACACGGGGAGAATGTGCAAACTCCACACAGTCAGTCGCCTGAGACGGGAATTGAACCCGGGTCTCTGGCGCTGCGAGGCAGCAGTGCTAACCACTGTGCCACCGTGCCGCCCACAAAATAACAAGTTCACACCGATCCGCCGAAGTGCAACCCACCCATACCCCTACATTTACCCCTTACCTAACACTACGGGCAATTTAGCATGGCCAATTCACCTGACCTGCACATCTTTGGACTGTGGGAGGAAACCGGAGCACCCAGAGGAAACCCACGCAGACACGGGGAGAACGTGCAAACTCCACACAGTCAGTCGCCTGAGGGTGCAGAGAAGGTTTACCAGCATGTTGCCTGGAATGGAGAATAGGTCGTACAAGGATAGGTTGAGAGTGCTAGGCCTTTTCTCGTTGGAACGGCGAAGGATGAGGGGTGACTTGATAGAGGTTTATAAGATGATCAGAGGAATAGATAGAGTAGACAGTCAGAAACGTTTTCCCTGGGTACAACAGAGTGTTACAAGGGGACATAAATTTAAGGTGAAGGGTGGAAGGTATAGGGGAGATGTCAGGGGTGGGTTCTTTACCCAGAGAGTGGTGGGGGCATGGAATGCGCTGCCTGTGGGAATGGTAGAGTCAGAATCTTTGGTGACCTTTAAGTGGCAATTGGATAGGTACATGGATGGGTGCTTAAGCAAGGACAAATGTTCGGCACAGCATCGTGGGCCAAAGGGTCTGTTCTGTGCTGTATTGTTCTATGTTCTATAACCCATTACTAATCAAAAATCTGCCCAACTACTCTTGAAATTTACTCAATGTCTCAACATACACCATACTCGGGGTAGTGAATTCCAAAATTCATGACTTTTGGGAGAAGTAATTATTTCTCATCTGTGTAAAATCTGCTACTCCTTATACTAAAACTATGACCTATTATACAATGTTGCTCCACAAGAGAAAACATCCTCTTTACTTTGTCAATCTCCTTTATCCTCAATATGTATATCCATACACCTCAATGAGATCTCTCATTCCCTGAACTATTCAATCTCTCTCCATAAGACAAAGGCCTAATCTCTGGAATACAATGAATAAGAATTTGCCAGAAATAGTGCCTAGAAAGAAAAAAGTAAAAATCAGTGATACTTGGAAATGAAACCACTTGAAAACAGCAGGCCTCTCAGCATCTATATAGAGAAAACAAAGTTGAATCCAGTGACCCTTCTTCAGAACTGGTCATACTGGAGCACTGTTCTGAGATATACAAGTTGGACTATTAGGTTTTACTGGCTTTTCTTATGGGTGAAAAGAGAAAAGGAGTGGATCAAGGTGGAGCTTGAAATTGCACAGCAGGTCAAGCAACATCAGAGGAGAAAGGGAGTCCATGTTTCAGGTCAGAACCTTTCATCACGACTGGGGAAGGGGAAGGGGGCTATGAAATAGAGGGAGTGGGTGGGGCTAGGGGAAAGGTGAGTGGGATGATGATAGGTGGATCTAAGTAGGAAGTCGCTGTGATAGGTCAGTGGGAAAGGTGAAGCAGATGTAAAGAAAGATGGACAGGTAGGGTCAGGATAAGGGGGCAGGCTGGAGAGGGAGGACTGGGCCTGGGATGAAATGGGGAGTGGGGAGATTTAGAAGCTGGTGAATTCTATGTTGAAAGTTCCCAAGGTAGAAGATGAAGTGTTCTTCAGTTTGTATGTGGTCTTGATGGTAGAGGATGCCCAGGATTGATATATTGTTGGGGGAGTAGGAGGGGAAGTTGAAATGGATGTCGACTGGCAGGTGGGGTGATTGGAGCATACAAACCATTAATATTCCCTGAACTGGTCACCACATTTGCGCTGGGTCTCTCTACATGGGAGATGTATTCACAGATTTCACAGCAACTTGACTTCCAAAGGACTATACAGCCAATGAAGTATTTTACACATCATTGCTGTTGTACAAAAGGCACCCAGCCAGCCTTCAAAAAGCAATATCATAATGCCCAAATCCACTATTTTTGTATTGATCGAAGGATAAACATTGGCCAAGAATATCAGGTATAACTCATCTACTCTTCTTCCAAAAAATACTTTATTCAACGAAATTGTAAAAGAACATTCCAAAGCATTGACTTGAAAATTACAGAAAACACTATCAAATTCAACTTGTCCTCATAAATTATACACTACTTTCAAATGTCTCAAAACAATTATGATAGTCATTTGATAGAACATAAGCATTGCTGAAAAAAGCACATTTTGTCAAAGCTTGTTATTTTGGGCTTATCAGGACCATTCATAATAATAACTATTCAAGGGGAAACCCAACATTGATGTTTTTCTTTTTTTTTACACACTGACTGTATGGTCCAGGCAGAAAACCAACATTGATATTGTAAGAGAGGAGAGTTCTGATTAATTGGCTATTGAACTCTGATTGGTATATGCATTGCCATGGAGAATGGACACATTAATGATGGCTGACAGTCCTTCTGGTGGGAAGCAAGGCTATCCTCATTAGGTCTTTTGTATGTTTACCAGGTCCCACCTCCTCTGCATATGGTGCTGAAGGTGGCAGTGGTCTGGAAGCCCCCTTTGTCCCTCTGCTTGTGGAAAGGACTCATTATAGATCTGAAGAAAAATGTATTTTTCCCTCAAGATCCATCCCAAGCAGTTCTGTGATGCACACTAACTGCAACTGCAGCTAAATGGATGTCATCTTAGTGAAAGGTGCTCGTTGGTCTTCCTGAAACATGCTTATTTTCCAGATTACTGAACCTTGGAGATTGGCACATTCAAAAGTCTAGTACTCAAAGGGATGCACTAAAGATTGAGCAGTCGGTGTAGAGACCCTGCTGTGGAAAAAGTACCAGTTAATAATAATGATCAATAGTTCAACTGCCAGGTTTTATTTAAATTTTAAATCACACAGATTCGCTCTGAAACAGCATGGTATTCCTCTGACAAATAAACCAGTGAATGGCTGTCACCATTTTGGTTGCACTGAAATTGGTGGAGTATGTGTATAAGCTCTTTCTGTTTGTTAAGAACAAAGCCCTATGCAGCAATCGATGTAGCTTCCAGTCTATGCAAGTGTGGTATATTAAAGCCCAACTGACAATCCTAAATTCATCATCAGCATTATTCATGGCATACTCAGGATTAGATTGTAAATGTTGTCCAATTGAAGAATTACATCTAATGTTGGACACCACATTGCACATTTTGTAAGTGCAGGCTGTTTGGGTAGGGTCACTACCTCACTTGCTGCAAAGAGCCAAAGGGAGCAAGTTTTGAGAAGAATTGTAGCTCAGGCTGAGGTTCTGGATGTAGGTTTGCTCGCTGAGGTAGAAGGTTCATTTTTAGACGTTTCATCACCATACTAGGTAACATCTTCAGTGAGCCTCTGGACGAAGTACTGTTGATGATGCCTGCTTTTTATTATATGTTTGGGTTTCTTTGGGATGGTGATGTCATTTCCTGCAGTGATGTCATTTCCTTCGGTGATACATGAACATCAACTAGCCACAAAACAACATGACCCTCTGTCACTAGTATCCTTACATACAGATGAGGAAGGACACCACTTTGGGGCAACACATCCATCCTAGGACAAGCCAAACAGAGACATGCATGAGAATTCCTAGAAGCATGGCATTCCAACCAGAACTCTACCAACAAACACATTGACTTGGACCCCATTTAGCACCCCCTGAGAAAAAGAACAGGAAATGACATCACCATAGGAAATGACACAGAAATGACATCACCAACCCAAAGAAACCCAAACATATAAATAGAAAGCAGGAATCATCAGCAGTGCTTCGTCCAGAGGCTCACTGAAGATATTACCTAGTATGGTGACAAAATGTCTGCAAATGGACCTTCCAGCTCAGCGAGCAAACCTACATCCAAGAGCCAAAAGGATTTGCTGTTATGTACAATTTCCGAAACTATGATTTACATAATTAGTATCCAATTCACTGAAATTCATACACCACATTACTCATTTGTGCGATAAGCAGAATGTCTTTTAGCACTGCGAAAATCCACCATCACTATTGAATATAAATGTTGGCATTCCTACATTTCAGCACAGTCTAAATTGGCCTTATCAGCAACCAACAAACTGAGTTTCTAAGAGTCATACTGGAATTCAAATATTAACTCAGTTTCTCACAGAGATGTAAAGCATGGAAACAGACCCTTCGGTCCAACTTGTCCATGCTGACCAGCTATCCCAACCCAATCTAGTCCCAACTGCCAGCACCTGGCCCATATCCCTCCAAACCCTTCCTATTCATGTACCCATCCAGATGCCTTTTAAATGTTGCAATTGTACTAGCCCCCGCCACTTCCTCTGGCAGCTCATTCCATACACATACCACCCTCTGTGTGAAAAAGTTGCCCCTTAGGTCCCTCTTATATCTTTCCCCTCTCACCCTAAACCTATGCCCTCAAGTTCTAGACTCCCCCACCCCACGGAAAAGACCTTGTTTAGTTATCCTATCCAAGCCCCTCATGATTTTAAAAACCTCTATAAGGTCACCCCTCAACCTCCAACACTGGAGAGAAAACAGCACCAGTCTATTCAACCCTTCCTATAGCTCAAATCCTCCAACCCTGGCAATATTCTTGTAAATCTTTACTGAACCCTTTCAAGTTTCACAACGTCTTTCCGATAGGATGGAGAACAGAACTGCATGCAATATTCCAATAGTGGCCTAACTAATGTCCTGTACAGACGCAACATGACCTTCCAACTCCTGTACTCAATATTCTGACCAATAAACAAAAACATACCAAACACCTTCTTCACTATCCTATCTACCTGCGACTCCACTTTCAAGGAGCTATGAACCTGCACTCCAAGGTCTCTTTGTTCTGCAACACCCCTAGAACCTTACCATTAAGTGTATAAGTGCTGCTTAGATTTGCTTTCCAAAATTCAGCACCTCACCTTTATGTAAATGAAACTCCATCTGCCATTCTTCAGCCCATTGGCCCATCTGATCAAGATCCCGTTGTAATCTGAGGTAATCTTCTTCGCTGTCCACTAACACCTCCAATTTTGGTGTCATCTGCGAACTTACTAACTGTACCTCTTATGCTCGCATCCAAATCATTTATGTAAATGACAAAGTAGAGGACCCAGCACCGATCCTTGTGGCACTCCATTGGTCACAGGCCTCCAGTCTGAAAAACAACTCTCCACCACCACCCTCTGTCTTCTACCTTTGAGCCAGTTCTGTATCCAAATGGCTAGTTCTCCCTTTATTCCGTGAGACCTAACCTTGCTAACCAGTCTCCCACGGGGAACCTTGTCGAACGCCTTACTGAAGTCCATATAGATCACATCTACCACTCTGCCCTCATCAATCCTCTCTGTTACGTCTTCAAAAAACTCAATCAAGTTTGTGAGACATCATTTGCCACGCACAAAGCCATGTTGACTACCCCTAATCAGTCCTTGCCTTTCCAAATACATGTTTCTCTCTCCACAGATGCTGCCAGACCTGCTGAGGTTCTCCAGCAACCTCTGTGTTTGTATCAAATTTCCAACATCTGCAGCATGTTGTTTTCCTATAAATGAATAACATGATTTATGAATTTCAGTTCTGTATTTTCATTTAGTAATAGGTCTGCAGACCACCAAAAGTAATGCCCACAGTTGTTCATTTTGGAAGCTTAATTCTCCCACTGACAATATAGGGAGAGGCTAAATAGACTGGGGCTGTTTGCCATGGTGCGTCAGAGGCTGAGGGGTGACCTTATAGAGGGACATGGATAGGATAAATAGAAAAGATCTTTTACCTGGGTTGGGGGAATCTAGAACTAGAGGGCATAGGGTTAGAGTGAGAGGAGAAAGATTTCAGAGGGACTTAAGGGGCAAGTTTTCACGCAAAGGGTGGTACATTTATGGAATGAGCTGCCAGAGGAAGTGTTGGAGGCTGGTACAATTACAACATTTAAAAGGCATCTCGGTGGGTACAAGAATAGAAAGGGTTTAGAGGGGTATGGGCTGAAAATGTGTTGCTGGAAAAGCACAGCAGGTCAGGCAGCATCCAAGGAGCAGGAGAATCGACGTTTCAGGGATGAGCCCTTCTTCAGGAATCCCTTTTAGAGGGATATGCCCAAGTTAAGGCAAAAGGGACTAGATTCATTTAGGATGTCTGGTCGGCATGGACGGGTTGGACCTAAAGGTCTGTTTCCATGCTGTACATCTGTATGACTATGACACAGAAAAAAACTTCTCAAAGCATTTCACAGTAGAATTATCAAACAAAATTTGAAACTGAGCAACCTATGATATCAGAACAGATGAGCAAGAATCTGACTAAGGAGTTCAATTTTAAGAAATGTCTTAAAGGAGAAAATAAAGAGAGGCATAAAGATTTGTGGAAGGAATTCAAGACATTAGGCCTCAGCAGCATGGTTGTCAATTGAGAAGTGATTAAAATCAAAAAACACCAAATGTCCATTTTGGAGCATCACAGAAATTGTGGAGGAATAAAGGGCCAGAATAAATTAGAGATGGCAAGGGGTGAGATCATGGGGGAATTTGAAAAGAAGGATCAGAATTTTAAAACTGAAATAGAGTTCAACCAGGAGCCAACGTGGGTCAACAAACATGGTGTGATATGTGAAAGGAGCTTAGCGAAAGCAGGCTTTTGGATGTCTTCAGGTTGACAAAATTTAGTATGTGGTTGGTTAGGAGTGCATTGAATAGTCAGGATTGAAGATAACAAAAGCATAGATGAAGGTTTCAGCAGGAGATGAACTGTGGCAATGGACAAAGCATGTGGTGGGAAACAAATATCAAATCGTGACTTTAGTAATCTTTAGTACTAAGATTTCTGGTCATTCAATACTGGATGTCAGACAAGCAGACTGACAAATTTTGAGATAGTAGGGAGATTAAGAGAGGTGGCAGTAAAGCTCATCCATGTACAAGTGGAAAGTAACACTGTTTTGGACTGATGTCGCCAAGGGACAATTTTCAGTTGAGAGATAGGATACACACAACAACCAAAATATTATTGGCAGTATACCTCTGCCTGAGAAGGTGGAGGTGAGGTCATTGAATATTTTTAAGGTACAGGCAGATAGATTCTTGGAAAATTTATCAGAAGTATGTGGGAATGTGGAAATCAGAACAAAAACTGTTTAGCTGCAATCTTAGTGCATTGCAGGGCAGGCTTGAACAGCAAAATGGCCTACTTCTACTCCTAATTTGTACACATGTAACCAAGATGATACATTGCCCCCAATAATTGTTTCTAAAAATCTGCTTTGTTTTCTAAAATTTTATTTTGTCTTTTAAGTAACACTTTCAAACAAAATGCTGATTATAGTTTCCTTTTCAGAACACACAGATATAATGTAGACTGCCCTCAGGGCATGAGAAGACAAGAGTAAACAACAGCAGCCTTCCCACGAACCAAAGTCAAAAATATAACTTTAACAAGCCCCTAGAGAACAATAGCTGACAACAGGCAGCAACAATTCACCTGGAAGAACAGAAGTGCTCCAAGAGGATGATAGAAGAGAAAAAGCCTTGCAATGGAGCAGAAAAGAAAAGCAACAATTTGGATATATATGAACTGTGCTATATCTAATCTTCAGGACAAGAGATATAAGGTTCCATGTGTATTCTTTATCCCTCTCAATACAGCTTGGATTCAATAAGGGTATTCAGTACAGTGAGATCAAAGTAGATGAAGGCACAGTTACCAGTAAAAGGACAGAAAATATAGGTGGAAGATTGGCAAGATAATAAAGGTCTGATAGGATTTAAGTGCAAAAATGACAAATGGGAACCATGATGTGGAGGTGTCGATGTTGGACTGGAATAGACAAAGTTGATAATTACACCCCACCAGGTTACAGATCTACAGGTTTATTTGAAAATACAAGCTTTTAGAGTGCTGGTCCTGCATCAGCCAGATAATTATCAAAGAGAATGGTTGCAATAGCCAACTGGGACTTGAAGTGGGATATGATAAAATATGGTAGCTGAATGTTAAACTGAAATGTATGGGGGGGTTTTCCACAAAGGCAGAGAATCAGCAGTAAGCTGGTGAATGGCAAGTGCATTGAAGCAATAGCAGTCATTAAACAGGTGAGTGAAAGCGCGAGAATTTACTGTGTGAAAGAAACATATAATAGGCATAGAATGACAAGATGTAGCAGCAGAGGTATGACCATAAGATATAAGAGCAGAATTAGGCCATTAAGCCAATGGAGTCTGCTCTGTCATTTGATCGGTGGCTGATACTTTTCTCCCTGTAACCCTTGATCCTTTGATCAATCAAGAACCAATCTAACTCTGTCTTAAAGACATTCAATGACTTGACCTCCACAGTCCTCTGCAGCAATTACTTCCACAGATTAACCACTCTCTGGCTGAAGAGATTCCTCCTCATTTCAGTTCTAAAAAGTTATTCCTTCACTCTGAGGCCGAACTCTCAGGTCCTGTCTCTCATGCTAGTGGAGATATGCTTTAAGTTTCATCCTTTTAAAGTCCATCAAGTATAAACTCAGAATGCTCAACTGTTTCTCCTAAGTCAAGCCCTTACTCCCCAGGCTCATTCTTGTAAACCTCCCCTCCACCTCTTCCTTAGATCTGGGGCCCAAAACTGTTCACAATATTTCAAAAGCAATCTGACAAGAGACTTACATAGCCTCAGCCTGCTCTTGTATTATAGCCTTCTTGAAATACATGCTAACATTGCATTTGCATTTCCAACTGCCAATTGAACCTACATGTTAACCTTAAAAGAATCCTGAACTAGGACTTCCAAGGCCCTTACTGCTTCAGATTTCTGAAGCCTTAGAAAATAGTCTATGCCTCTATTCTTTCTTTCATTTACAACCTCATTTACATTTCCCATGTTGTATTCCACCTGCCCACTCTCCTAGCCTGTCCATGTCGTTCTGCAGCTTCCCTGCTTCAACACCACCTGTTCCTCCGCCTATCCTTGTATAGTTTGCAAACTTAGCAAAAGTGCCCTCAGTTCCTTCCTCCAGATCGTTAATTGAAAATGTGAGTAGTTATGGTCCCAACACAGACCCCTGTGGATCTCCACTTGTCACCAGCTGCCATTCTGAAGAAGACCCATTTATCTCTACTCTCTGCCTTCTGCCAGTTAGCCAATCCTCTATTCATGCCAGTATCTTACCTCTAACACCATGGCACCTTGTTATTTAGCAGCCTCCCGTGCAGCACCTTATCAAAGGCTTCTAGAAATCCAAATAGATCATTGTCCTTTGTCTAAGTTGCTCATTACCTCCTCAAAGAATTCTAACAGATTTGTCAGGTATAACCTCTCCTTGATGAAGCTGAGCTGACTCAGCCTTATTTTACCATACATTTCCAGGTATTCTGCAATGTCACCCTTAATAATGACCACAATCAGCATAACCAGATTTTAGTTTCCTGCCTTCTGCCTCCCTCCCTTTTTAAACAGAGGCGTCGCATCAGCCATTTCTCAGTCCTCTGGGACCCTTCCTAACTCCAGTTATTCCTGAGAATGCCTCCACATTCTCCACAGCTATCTCCTTCAGAACTCTGGGACGTAGCCCACGTGGTCCAAGTGATTTGTCCACCTTCAGACCTTTCAGCTTCCCTAGCACCTTTTCCTTAGTGATGGCTGCTACACTCACCTCTGCTCCCTGCTATTCCCCCCTTCCACCCCAACTCTCTTGAAGTTGTGGTACACTGCTGTTATCTTCCATTGTGAAGACTGATGCAAAGTATCCATTTTGTTCCTCCGCCATTTCTTTTGTTCCTTATTACTATTTCTCTTGCCTGATATTCCAGTGGTCTAATGTCCATTCTTCCTTTTCTCTTACCTTTTATATATCCAAGAAAAATTTGCAACTTTCTTCTGTATCACTAGCTATCTCATTCTTATATTTCATCTTCTCCTCCATTACTGCTTTTTTAAAAATTATCCTCTGCTGGTTTTTTTAACACTTCCCAATCCTCTGGCTTTCCATTGATCTTCAACAGATTGTTTGCTTTCGCTTTCATGCTGTCCCTAACTTTCCTTTGTTAGCCATGGTTGCCTCATCCTCCCACTAGTGTTTTTTTTTCCTTCCTTGGGATGAATATCTGCTGAGCCTCCTGAATTTTACCCTCAGAAACCCTTGCCATCGTTGCTCCACCATCTTCCCTGCTAGGCTTCCCTTCTAATTAACTTTGGCCAGCTCCCTCCTCATGTCTTTGTAGTCATCTTTCCTCAATTGTAATACCATTACAAACTGATTTCAGCTTCTCCCTCTCAAACTTCAGGGTGAATTCTATCATATTATGGTCACTGCCCCATAAGAGCTCCTTCATTTGAAGCTTCCTAATCAAGTCTGCCTCAATACACATCAACAAAGGCAGAATTGTCTGTTCCTGAGTGGGCTCTATGACAAGCTGCTCCAAAAGCCCTTCCCGTAGATATTCCACAAATTCCTATTCTTGAGACCCTCTCCCAATCTGATTTTCCACGTTCACCTACATATTGAAGTCCTCCATGATTATTGTATTTATTACCTTTCTTACATGCTTTTTTTTAATCTCCCAATATATTTTCTTTCCAACATCCTGATTACTGCAAGACACAGCCCCCATCAGTCTTTTTTCCCCTTACTGTTTCTCTACTCTCTCCATATGGATTATATATCTTCTGACTATCAATTTCATTTCATTCATTACTAACAAGGCAACACCATTCCTCTATTCATCTGCTGATCCTTTAAATGTGCATCCTTGGATATTTAATTCCGAGCCCTGATCCTATTGCAGCCATGTCCCTGAGGGGAGGCAATGGCCTAATGGTATTATCACTGGACTGTTAATCCAGAAACCCAGATAATGTTCTGGGGACAAGGGTTCAGATCCTGCCATGGCAGATGGTGGAATTTGAATTTAATTTTTTAAAAATCTGGAATCAAGAGTCTAATGATGACCATGAATCCATTGTTGGAAAAACCCATCTGGTTTATTAACATTCTTTAGAAAAGGAAACTGACATCCTTAGCCAGTCCGATCTACATGTGACTCCAAACCCACAGCAATCTGGTTAACTCTAAACTGCCCTCAGGGCAATTAGAGATTGGCAATGAATTTAATTTATCCAGTGACGCCCTTATCCCGTGAATGAAGAAAGAAAAAGAATACCCAGAACATCATATCCACCAATATGACTCTGTGTTACAAGCTCAATTACCTTGTTCCATATACTGCGTGCATTTAATTGCAACACCCTCAGTCCTGCATTTACTGCCCTCCTTATCTTGGCGAAAGTGAGTACTTATCTGCTGTGCTTGAGATTAGATTCCTGACCCCCCTCTATACTCACTCAGGTTTTACTACTCTTCACTTACCTATCGAAGCGTTTGCAATCAGTTTCCATGTTCACTGCAAACTTACCCTTATACTTTCCTTTCTTAATCAATTTTGTCCTCCTTTGCTGAGGTCTAAATTGCTGGCAGTCCTCGGGTTTTATTTGCCAAGTCGTGTTTCACTTCTTTGGATCTAATACTATTCCCAAATTCCCTTGTTAGCCAGTCAGGCCATATTTCCCCATTTTGTTTTAACCCTAGTTTAAGTTGTTAAATGCTAGAATGAATGTCTGTCATCACTTTCCCCCAGCAGCCACCCCAATCTGTCCATGAACTGTAGAATGATTTATCACAGTCGAGTAGATCAGGATTTCATTTAATTTCAATTATGGATAAAGCATATCTCTGAAAGGGTTGTGAGTGAATCTGTGGAATTCATGACCCCCAAATGTACTGAACGTCAGGTCGAGTGAATTTAATCAAAGATCTAGAGTCATAGAGTCCAGCATGGAACGTGGCCTGCAAGAGAGTGAAAATGCTGAGAGTTGAGCTAAGTGTAGGAATTTAAGAATATAAATCTTAATCTTTTGCATTGTTAAAATCTAAAACTGCAAGTAAAAAAATTAAGGAGGAATTAGATTATTAATTAGCAATGGGTACAATGTTGTCATTCATCTCGAGAAGACTAGAATATAAAAGCAGGGATGTACTTCTGGAGCTTTAGACGGCTCTGGTCTGACCACATTTTGTTTACTGTGAGCAATTTTGGACTCATACCTCAGGAAGGATGGATTGATCCTGAAGCAGGTGCAAAGGAGGTTCACGAGAATGATCCCAGAAATGAAAGGCTTAACATATGAGGGACATTTGAGGACTCAGACTATACTCAATGGATGAAGGTGGGGATCTAATTGAAACTAACAGAATACTGAATTGCCTGGACAGTGGACGTTGTGAAGATGTTTCCATTGGCAAGACAGACAAGGACCTGAGGGCACAGCCTTACAGTAAAAGGAACGCCCTTTAGAATGGAAATAAGGAGAAACTTCTTTAATGAGAGAGTTATGAATCTGTGGAATTCATCTTCACAGAAGGTTGTGGAGGCCAGGTCATTAAGTATATTTGAAAGAGGTGTAAGTTCTTGATTTCCAAAGGGATCAAAGGTTACAAGGAGAAAGTGAGAAAACAGGGTTGAAAAACCTATCTAATGGCAGAGCAGACTGAACGGGTTGAATGGCCTAATTTCTGTTCCTATGTCTTATGGCTTTTAGGGTTGTGGAGATTGTGCAGAAATGTGCAATTGAGGCCAAGGTGAGATTAGCTGTGATCAACTGAATGGCCAACTCCTGCTTTTAGCTTTGAAGGGTCAATGGATTGGAAAGTCAACTCTGGTTTCACCCCCCCCCCCCGATGCTACAGATATGCTGAGTTTCTCCAGCAGTTTTGTTTTTGTCGTAGTTCTTCAAGTGCGATTCAGGCCATAGTCCTGTCCTCTTCTGTTATAGAGATGTACAGGATGGAAACAGACCCTTCAGTCCAAATCACCTATGCCAACCAGATATCCTAAATCAATCTAGTCCCATTTGGCCCAAAACCCTCTAAACCATTCCTATTCATATACTAATCCAGATGCTTTTTAAAATGTTGTAATTGTATTAGCCTCCACCACCTCCTCGGAGTTCCCCAATTTTAAAATAACCTCCCTTCTACCAATTCCCTTTCCAGCTCTCCCATTCCCTTCCACTCCTCCTCACCACCTACTGAATTCATTCCTCTCATTAACCAACCAGGGTGTACCCTCTCTCAATCTTCACTTATGCCCAATTCACCACCCCTTCCTTTTATCTGCAGCTCCCCTTACACCCGCTCCCAGGTCCTGAAGAAGGGTTACACCCGAAACATCAACTTCTGCACCTCCTGATGCTGCCTGGTTTGATGTGTTCTTCCAGCCTGCAGCTTGTCCGCCACTTCCTCTGGCAGCTCACTCCATACACGCACTACCCTCTGTGTGAAAACGGGCCACTTTTATATCGTTTCCCCTCTCACCCTAAACCTGTGCCCTCTACTTGCGGGCTCCTCCCCCAAGCCGAGGGAAAAGACCTTGTCTATTCATCCCGTCCGCACCGCTCGTACTTTTATAAACCTCTGCAAGTCCAGGTCGAATTTTATGAAGCGGTCACTCTCTTCCCTCTCTCCCCTTGTTGAGTTCATTGAACCTTTTCCTCACCGTTGCCTTGACTCCCACCCCTGGGAAGTATATCCGGGTCATGACGCATTTCCGGTTCCGCCTAGCAACCGGTTGTTGCTGACTTGCGTTTGTCGGTGGCTGGGACCCTCAGACAGAGACGATGGTAAAAGCAAATACACAATAAAACGGGGCAAAACAGAACCGAGCTGATATGAATGATTATTCTCGGTTTGTTTAAAGAAGTGGCTGTTGGATTTTGGAGGGTGGACTGAAATAGGTTGTTTACTGAATGTCCAGGGCCCGGAGGCGGAGGGGATGGTATTCTCTCAGGGTGTGGTTTATTACTGCTTTTATTTTATTATTGCCGTTCCTGCAACCCCAATTTGTTCTGTTCGCTCCGTCTAATTTATGCTTTTGAAGGGAAGTTCCGGTCTAATTTAAATGATAGCATCTTCTTCTGATGTTTTGTTCTTCTGCTTTTAAAAAAAAGAGTTTCTCTCGGGCCTGTTTAGAGACAAAAAAAAACTGCAGATGCTGGAACCCAAAGGAGACAAACAGGAGGCTGGAGGAACATAGCATCATGATGCTGCCTGGCATGCTGTGTTGTTCCAGTCCCCTGCTTGTCTTTCGGGCCTCTGGTTGTTTTGATTTTAATTTTGACATTTTATTATTGCAAAGCCTCTGCCACCCCTTTCTTTTTTTAAGAAAAGTAGCTGGGAGCCTCTGGAAATGCTCTGTCCAGATCGGGTAATAAAGGATTACCTGTATTTTAAATGCTACACTGTAATAACTTGTATTCAATTTTATTTTATTACCATTAAAATTATAGTAGTGGTGGGCTTGAGAGTTATTGGCAGGGTGTTCAGTTTTTAAGTTGTAGAGTAACCCGTGGCAGTGTGGTCATGGATTTTAGCTTTCCAGATATGTTGTGAGTAATGTTAGGGTCACTGCTGATGGGAGCAATTTGAGGTGTTGACACTAAGAGTTACATTGTATATTGGAGGAGAAAGTGAGGACTGCAGATGCAGGAGATCAGAGCTGAAAATGTGTTGCTGGAAAAGCGCAGCAGGTCAGGCAGCATCCAAGGAACAGGAGAATCGATGTTTCGGGCATAAGCCCTTCTTCAGGAATGCCCGAAATGTCGATTCTCCTGTTCCTTGGATGCTGCCTTACATTGTATATTGACAAACATGATTTTTCCTCAACAGTGTTCTGACATCAAGATGCTAAGTAACTCACCTGAAAGAAAAAAAAATTAAAATCACATTGCATTTGGAGGTGCAAGACTAGGCTCCTTCAATGCTGATCATTCTCTGCATCTGTGTTTGCTTGCCTATGTACCTTTGATGTTTACAGCTCTCTGGTATAGAAAATTCCAAAGATTCCAACTCATTCTTGATTAATTAACTCTTTATCCTGATGTATGTTGCTTTTTTGAACTGGTTTCTTTTGATTTGACATTCTGTCAACATCTTCCTGTCAAGCATGCTCAGAATCTGTCTCAAGCACCTCTCATCCCTCAACTCCAGAGCACATTGAGTACAATGGGTCAATCTCTAATCATTGTGAAGTAAACAATCTAGTGATCTCAATAATTTTATCTTTATTCTTTCATGTGAGTATTGATGGCAATTTCTGCATTTGTTGCTCATTTGTACTTTACAGTTCCTTCAACTGAGTGGTTTGCTTGACCATTTCAAAGGACATTTATGAGTCAATGTTACTGTTGACCTGGAGTCACGAGATGGTTGATTTTCCCTATCTAAAAGGTATTAATAAATCGGATCAGTTTTTATAGCAACTTAGAACTTATCAATTAATAAATCTACTAGCTGCCATGGTGGGGTTTGAACCCTCAATGGTCCTAGAAAATTAATTTGCACCATTTGATAAGTCCAGTGACACTACCACTATGCAATTCAACTACTAAATTTGGAACTAAAAGTTTGTGTAACGGTGACTATGAAATCATTGTCATAAAAACCCTCTATGGTTCACGTATGATCATTAGGGAAGAAAGATATGTCATCCTTAACTAGTTTATTAGATTAGATTAGATTAGATAACCTACAGTGTGGAAACAGACCCTTCGGCCCAACAATCCACACCGACCCGCCGAAGCGGGTTGAGCCTTGGTAACTCGAGACTCATGACTCAAGATTCACAACAATGTAATTGACTCTTAACTGCACTCTGAAATGTTTTAGAGCTGCTCAGTTACATCCAACTGTTCCAAATTCCAGCTAAAAGGTCTGAAAGTCAGTGGACCACCCAGCATGAACTAAGGCACTGGAAAGAATAGCAACAGCCCGTACTAATGTCAGGAACTTGTGCTAAAATTGGGAAATGACTAGTTGAGCAACAACCTAATACTATCTAAAAATATGGTTCAGTGAATGTGACGATATCCCAGTTGCCTCCTTCATATCCTTGAGTTTGTTCTGTGCCATTGACAAGACAGATCCACCAGAGATTGCAGAATAGTGGTATATGGAGAGGAGGGAGTTCTCAACATTGCTGTGAGACATCATGGGATTCATGGTCATCAGGCCAAACAGGGGTAAGGAAACCCCATACTGATTACTACCTACTGGCTGTCTTAATTCCCCCCAGCAATACTTACACCCACAGCCAGTCAATGAATCAATACTCCTCCATGTTGCACACCAATTGAATACAGTGAGAGTGGAAAGGGTACAGAAGGGTAGGGATGGGGAGTTCAAGATTCATCACAAAGTATGGCTCGGTAGCACCACTTTAACTTAATAGTCATGTCCTAAAGGACATCTGCTGGACTTGGTCTGTGAGAGATGGTGAAAAAAACCAACAGATGAAAAAAATGTACTTGAACACGTTTTGACTTCCTCATGAAGTCCTTAGCATCACAAATGCTAGCCTTGAGACAATTTTACACACTGTGATGTAAGGAAACAGCTGAAAACACTGGATACTATAAAGGCCACAGGACCTGGCAAAATTCCGGTAGTAGTACTAGACCAAGCTGTTCCAGGACAGCTACAATACCAGCCATGTGAAAAATTATCCATGAAAATTTGGTCAATTGCTACCCCATCGTTCCATTCTATTTCATCAGCAAAGTCATATTATCAACAGTGCTATCAAGCACCACTTACTTACTCAACAATAGCCTGCTTGTTTCTCACTTTGGGTTACTTCAGACCCACTCAGTTCCTGACTGCATTACAGTACAGGTCCAAAAATGTTGAACTCATGGGAATTGGGAGTGACTGCCCTTTACATTAAGATTGCAGTTCCTGGAGTGCTTAAGGATCTTTGCTAAAACTGTGACAAAGGGCATTTCAGGAAAACTGTCCATTAATTGGATTCATATTTTGCTCAGGGAGCATAGTTGTTGGAGGTCACTCATTTCAACAAAAAGACATCAGTGATCGAATTTCTGTGGATAGTATCCTTAGCCCAATTATCTTTGGATGCATTTTCACCTGGAGGAGGAGGAGGAGGAGGAGGAGGACCCTTCATCATATACTGATCCTCTAATGGCAGAGTCCAACATATAAATGAAAGGAGCAAGGATGAAGATTTGAAAACCATCTTGAGTCAGAGGGGCTGAATGGATTATCTATCTTGGCCTCCTCATGAGTTGCTGAGCATCTCACATGCCAATTCAGTTCACTCCATGTGATATCAAGAAATGATTCAACACACTAGCTCCAGGGAAGCCGAAGGCCCTGACAGCATACTGCCTGTAATGCTAAAGTCTACATTAATGCGATCTATATTTGTGGTTTGGTGGCAGAGAATGAAACTATTATAGGCAAATTTGCAGGTGACACTAAAATTGATATGAAAGTAAGTTTCAATAAAGAAATAAGAAATTTACAAATGGATATGGATGGATTAGGTGAATGGGCCAAAATTTGGCAGATGAAGTTTTGCATGGATAAGTGAGGTTATCCATTTGCATTAGAGGAGAGAAAAGGCAATTTACTATCTAAATGGAGAGAAACTTCAGAGTGCTTCAGTGCAGAGGGATCTCGGTGTCCTCATGCATGAATCACAGAAAACCAGTAAGCAGGTAATAAGGAAGGCAAATAGAATTTTGGCATTTATTGCTAAAGGAATACCAGGGAATAAAAGCAAGGAAGTGTTGCTACAGCTGTATGAGACACATGTGAGACAGCATCGGGGATATTACGTGCAATTTTAGTCCCCTTACTTGAGAAAGGATGTAGCTGTATTGGAGGCACTTCAGACAAAGTTCATTAGATTAATTTTAGCAATGAGTTTGTTTTATTAGGAGAGTTCATATTTGTTCTTTCATAAAATGAAGTTCAGGCTGAGATGAGATCAGCCATGATTATATTGAATGGTAGAGCAGGATCAAGGATCTGAATTACCAACTTCTGCTCCTCGTTCTTATGTGCTCTACAGCTAACTGCATCCCGACTCAAGTTGTTCCAATATATCTACAGTACTCCTATGTACCAAACAAAGTGGGATTTTCCCCAGTCATGCCGTGTCCATAAATAGAAGGACAAATCAAATCAGGCCAACACTGCCTTCTCAACAAAGTATTGGATGGTGTTGCCAATAATTCTGTCAACTGCCACTTACTCATTATTGAGCTGCTCAGTTTGAGCTCTGGACATCAATACAGCCTTGTTCCAAACACGGATGACAAAGCTGAATTTGAGATTATTCGTTTTAGGCATTAAGCTTGAGGCTGACCTTCATCAACTTCTGTATTCTGAGGTGCCTGACTAGTCCAATGCTGGATCCACACACATACCACAGGTGTGGCAGACAGCATTTTAAAAGACAGATGGACAGAATGTCTGGGTTTTTCACAGTTCTTCCACTGTTTGCACTTGACCTCAATCGAGGCCTGTCAGAGATGCTCAAAAGTGATTAGTACCTTTGCAAATGCTTTTTCTCTGTTTTGTGTGGTCTTGGACTAGAGATTCCATCGAGTTGATGGGGATGTTGCTTTTTTTCAGGGAGGCTTTGGGCAAATCGTTTGAGTCTTTCTGTTAACAACTTGCTGTAACAAAGCTTGAAGTAGAGAGTTTGTTCTGGGAGTCTTGTGTCAGGCCTGTGGGCGACATGGCCCTCCCATTAATCTGATTGACCATGACCAGTGCCTTGATACGCGAGATGTTGGTCTGAAAGAGGACACTGCTATTGGAGTACCTGTCCTGCCATTGCATTTGTAGGTTTTTAAAGAGGCTTCACTGGTTATATTTCATGACGTATAGGGTGTAAGCAGACAGGGATAGAGTCAAGTTCTGAGTTTTGTGAAACAAGCGGTTCAGCTGAGCATGGCTCAGATCAGATAACAACTTACAGTTAACAATGGGGTACTAGGGGCAAGGGTAATGGGTTAACAAGGTGAAAAAGCATCAATTATGTAGAGGCATTCAGTCTGTAAGGTCAGTTTAACAAGGTGAAAAATACTCATTATTCATTGTGTAACAGCAGATGACTTAATCTTTACTATTGATGCTCACTGATTGTAACGGCCACCCAATCAATACGTATGTTGTCTTATCTGGATGCTCATCCCTGTAAAATGACTATGTAATTCATTAAGAAACTGCTATTCCAGAGAAGACCATGAACTCAGGTCCCTGTGCACATGGATGATCATTCTTTCTCCCTCCAGGGCCCGGAATAAAGATGAAGGAGATAAAACTACAATGTCTCTCTGAGCATTTTGCTTCAACAGAACGGGAAGGGGGTAATGGGAATGGGATGACATGTAGACCATGAGTTTGTCTTCAAGTTTAAGTCTTCATTGTCTAGTAGCCTGCTGTTGATCTTGATAGTCGGGGAACACTACTGTGTGTTGGGAACAGGCTGGTAGAAGGCCTTTACTTTCTGGATGTTTAGTCTGAGGTTCATTCTTTCATATGTCTTTGAGGGAGTGCAAGAAACAACGATACTTGCTTCTGCATGCACTCAAAGGAAAGCTCATTGTCTGAACAATGCAGCAAAATAACAGAGGTTAAGGTGCCCTTAGTTCTGAGTTGAAGATAGAGGTTTGAGAGCTAAGGCAAGACTGACTGCCCTTGATATCAAGGTCACGTGACCTTGTGTGGCATCAAAAAATTGTAGTAAATTTGAAATCACTGGAATCAGATAGAGTGGGTGAACTTTAATAGAAAGTGCTTATGTCAAACCTAGCACAAAGGAAGATGGTTGTGGTTAATGCAGGTTAATTATATCAGCCCAAGGAGTTTCACAGAGCAATAGTCTCGGCCAAACCATGGTCAGTTCCTTCAGCAACGACCTTTCCTTCTTCTTGAGGTCAGAAATGGGAATGTGAAAATATACTGTCTTTCCTGATCATCACTGATGATAAGGATTTAGTCATGGGATATCAGCATTGCTGTCTAGGTCATCATTTATTGCCCAAGCAATTGGGGACAGACATAAATGACTCTCATATTCTATTAACGAGTAAGAAGTGTACAACTTTACAGACTTTGGGACCAATCCTTTACTTTTATTGTCAGAAATTCTTGCAAATAGTGAATATATTTTATTCCCTGCAACCTTTTCCACCGTTGTTCTGGAGTCCCATGTTTGAATCCTATCATGGCAGATGGTGGAATTTAAATTCAATAAATATTGAATTTGTGGGCGGCACGGTGGCACAGTGGTTAGCACTGCTGCCTCACAGCGCCTGAGACCCGGGTTCAATTCCTGCCTCAGGCGACTGACTGTGTGGAGTTTGCACGTTCTCCCCGTGTCTGCGTGGGTTTCCTCCGGGTGCTCCGGTTTCCTCCCACAGTCCAAAGATGTGCAGGTCAGGTGAATTGGCCATGCTAAATTGCCCGTAGTGTTAGGTAAGGAGTAAATGTAGGGGTATGGGTGGGTTGCGCTTCGGCGGGGCGGTGTGGACTTGTTGGGCCGAAGGGCCTGTTTCCACACTGTAATGTAATCTAATCTAATATCTGGAATTAAGGGTCTAATGACCATGAAACCATTGTTGATTGTCGGAAAAACACATCTGGTTCATTAATATACTTTAGGAAAAGAGGTCTGGTATCCTTATCTGGTTTGGCCAACATGTCACTCCACACCCACAGCAATGTAGTTGACTTAAGTGCAGTTTGGACAATAAATGATGACCTCGACGGCAATGCTGACATCCCATGACTAAATTTCAAAAAGGTTTTATGATGTACCTAACTAGCTGTTAGCTTAGTGTAGCCTGTAAATGCCTTGTCACTGCTGTTTTCAGTCAAAGCAGTGCCAGTGGGTGAATGGAGTCAGTGTTCCAAGTAAAATAAAATTTGATCATATTTGAGAAAATTGTTTAAATAAATTCCAAGACTATCAAGCAGTATTCGTGGCACAGGAAGTTAAGTTTAGACCATATACTGTAAATGAGAATATATGTCGAACTGTTTTGAGATCCATAGTTTTTTGGAGTTATCGATGACCTGGAATTCAATTTTGTGACACCAATTTCCATGGGCTGTTAATTAGAACGTGTGTCCCTCCAAAAGATTCCTATTTTCTCATATGCTTTTTTTCATTATTCTACCAGTCAACACATCAGAATACTTCAGAAGAATTGTGATGTGAGTTTTTATATTCTATCAAATGCTGTCTAGTTTGTAACAACGACAGAAATTGCTGCAGAAACTCAGGTGGTCTAGCAACTTCTGTGCAAAGAAAACAGAGTTACCATTTCAAGCCAGTGACCATTCTTCAGAATAGAAGGGTTCCTCGACCTGAAGTATAAACTGTTTTCTCTCCACCGATGCTGCCAGACTAGTTGAGTTTTTCCAGCAATTTGTTTTTGTTACAGATTTCCACCATCCACAGTTTTTTTTTGTTTTATTTCTCTATCTTGCATTAATCATCTTTCCTTAATTACAGAGTGAGGTAGAGGAAACTCTGAAGAGGATTCAATCTCACAAAGGTGTGATTGGAACTATAGTTGTGAACTCAGAAGGTATGTTGCTCTTTGTGTCTTAAAGTCTTTCTAAATTACTAGGTTATCTAGTCTGAAAACAATGACTCTATGATTCTTAAGATATGCAGACCTGTTTTTTTTTATGTAATTAGAATTTTTATCCATGGGGAGCTCATATTCACTTTCCTGAAGGAATTTATTTATATGGTACCAGAAATAAAGGACTTTGGTTATATGACTGTGTGGAGAAGTTGGACCTATTTTACTTACAGCAGAAATAGTTCAGAGGAGATTTGATAAATGTTAACTTGCAGATGGGATTCATTTTGTGTGGGAGCGATGCAGCTGGAAGGGAAAGAGTGGACAGATATGGACGAGGTGCATTATGGAGTTCTTCACAAAAAGCTGTTGGCATTCAGGTGCAGTTTTATATAACAGCTGTATTTGTGACCTCTTTCTGTGCAGTGTGTTCAAACTTGAATTAAGTTCCTTTAGCTTTCATTATATCATTTGGATTCAAATCCAGTTTCAAGGTGAAGCAGCAGTATGTTATCCCATTTTCACTGATTGTAATGTTAGCAACACTGTTGAACATTAATATGGAATTATTTCGGCCTAGTGTCTGATAAGAACATAAGAAATAGGAGTAGAGCCTATAACCCCATCAGTCTGCTCTGCTGTTCACTATGACTTTGGCTGATCTCTGTTCCACATTCCTCACCCTCTTCTCGTGTCTCTTGAAGATGAAGCAAACAGAGCTCTTGCTGTAATAAACCTGTGCAACTTGGAATGCCTGCCAACCTTAATTATTCTGGTCAAAGGAAAAGTCTTCCTATTTGTTATTGTTGAGCTGTTGGGATATTTTGGAATTACTACAATGCTCCAGTAATAAACTACTGAGATTTTATAACAAAGCTTCAAGTTGAACCAATTAATAGTTAAATAATATAAGGCATTGCAACTAGTTCCTTTCCCACCCATTCCCTTTCACCGCAATTTTTCTACCTTTTAGTTGGTGCTTACATTTGAACGACACTATGTAGAAATGGTCTAACACATCTCCACAAGGTACAACCTCTTGTCTCCATATAGGGCAGCAGTGGCTTCAACTAAATTTGAGATTTCTCTACATCTATGTGGCTAAACATCACTTGTTTGGAATATAGAAGTGATGGAAAAAGCAGAGGAAAGCAAAAATTGAAATATATTAACAGTAAAATGTTAGGGAGATTATAGCAGGACACTGAAAATCTTGTGAAATCAGGCGGAGTCAATAAAAGCGAAATTGTATTTGACTAATTTATTGGAATTTTAGGAAGTAACAAGTAACGTGGAGAAAAGGCAACCTGTGGAAATGTATACTTGGATTTCCATAAAGCATTTGACAAGGTACCATGTCAAAGATTACTGCACCAAATAAGAACTCATGGTATAGTGTCCGACACGTTAGCATGGATATGTCAGCTAACAGGAAGGAGTAAGTCGGCATAAATGGGCAAATTTGGGGTTGGCAAGATTTAACAAATGATATGTGACAGGAATTATACTACAATTTATCGCAATAACTTGGACAAAGAAACCAAAAATCTGGCTGCTAAATTTGCTAATGACAAAAAGATAGGTAGGAAATTACATTGTGAAGAGGTCAGAAGGGATCTACAAAGAGATACATGTATGTGGCTAAAATATCCGATGGAGCATAACATGGAAAATAGAAATTTGTCCACTTGGACAAGAAGAATAGAAAATCAGCCTTATATTAAATGAAGACAGACTGCAGAACCTATAATGCAGAGAGACTTTGGTGCCCTAATACAAGCAACCTTAGTATGTAGGTACCGCAAGGGTGATTAGGAAAGCAAATGGAATGTTGTTTATTGCAAAGAGAAAGCAGTATAAAAGTAGGAAGGTCTTGCTAGTTTTACAGGGTAAGATCACATGTGGTATACTGTGTTTAGTTTTGGTCTCCATTTTTTTAAAAAAAGGGACGCCATTGCAATAGAAGCAGTTCAGAAAAGGTTGGCTTCTTTAGATTTCCAAGATGAGGAACTAGTGGACTGATTCTCCCATGCGAAATGATTGAACAGGGCAGAAGCTTTCAGTGGTTTACTTGAAACAGGTGAGATACTGAGGTTGACAGAAACAATGTTAAGGGGGTGTTTTCTCTTCAGGGAGAAACTAGAACTAGAGATTACCATTTAAAAATAAGGGGCATCCATTTAAGACGATAAGTGATCCTTGAGTGATAAGTCTTTGGAAATCATTTCCCCAGAAAGCAACAGGAGTATGATCATTTGAGTGTTTGATAGATTCTTAACTGACATGGGAGTCGAAAGGAAATCAGGAAAATGGAGTTGAAGCCTTAATCAGATTTAACACGATCCTATCGAATGATGGATCAGGATTGA
Organism: Chiloscyllium plagiosum; assembly: GCF_037043375.1. Classification (NCBI taxonomy): domain Eukaryota; kingdom Metazoa; phylum Chordata; class Chondrichthyes; order Orectolobiformes; family Hemiscylliidae; genus Chiloscyllium; species Chiloscyllium plagiosum. Next base: position 16,874,556 of record NW_028270155.1, read on the forward strand.
AGGGCCAAATGGCCTTGTGTTCCTAATTCAGATGTTTGTAAATCTGAAAAGGAACAATTAAATTCTTAAACAAAAAATGGCAAGCACTTGCTAATGGAATAATAAGTGGTTTATGTGTGTTTCTTAGTATCAAGTTGTGAGCCTAAATGTTTTCGGAGTGAGTAGAAGTGATGAAACAGGTTAAGTTAGGCTCAAAGAAGTATAATCATTGGAGCATGACAGCCAGTAATCCTAATGCTTTTTTTTCTTCATTTAATTTGCAAATCCACAATCTGCACATAAGAGGGAGCTGAAAGTCTTTATTTACCTTTATTGAGTGTTTTCTTTTCGTTTTCACTCTGCCTTGACATTTTGTTCTTGAGCGAAGATTATTAAATATTTCTGCCTTAGCTGCATCAGTTGCACTTAGTTCGTTACTCTTTCCAACCATGTGAACGTGAACATGTACACTGCATGTACTTAGAGTCATAGAGATGTACAGCACAGAAACGTGTGTGTATCATTGCTGCAGTGAGAGGGTGGTTCAGCGCATATATTTGATCCTTATAGATAGAGTATCAACAGACAGCTCTATGCTGTGTGCATGCCCAAGGTAACTGATTGGCTGAGACAGTGTGAGGGAATCTAATTAGCCTCTTAATCCTACAGTAATCAGCAGTTTTTGGAACATTGTACAGGGTCCAGATATTAATAGCAAAAACAAAAATTGTTGGAGAAGCTCAGCACTGTCTGGCACGTATGTGGGGAGAAAGCAAGATTAACATTGAGTCCAGTGACTCATCAGAAACAAGATATTAAGTTGAACTCTCAGTAAGACTGGATTTAGCAATCTTTAACCTTAATTTCTTTGATGCATCTACATCGTGATGACATTAGTGGCTGTATTCTCCCGCTTTCTCTACCCATTGTGCTTTCTGTCCCCATCACGCTTGTGCTATCTGACTTTTTCATATCAGCTCAAGATGAGTAGCAAAACTACGGCATACCAATTGCATTACAGTGTAGTCTATAGTGAGCACAACAGATTATGATTGAAGAAAATAAGATGAGTTAGAAATCAAAACTCCGAATAATTACACTTATACAATGCAAGGTGATTTACTTAGATTTACTTAGATTAGTTACAGTGTGGAAACAGGCCCTTCGGTCCAGCAAGTCCACACCGACCTCCGAAGAGCAACCCACCCAGACCCATTCCCCTACATTTACCCCTTCACCTAACACTACGGGCAATTTAGCATGGCCAATTCACCTAACCTGCACATTGGACTGTGGGAGGAAACTGGAGCACCCGGAGGAAACCCATGCAGACACGGGGGGCATGTGCAAACTCCACACAGACAGTTGCCTGAGGAGGGAATTGAACCCGGGTCTCTGGCGCTGTGAGACAGCAGTGCTAAACACCGTGCCACCCACCTAACCTGCACATTTATATAACCACTTTTGCTCAAACAAAGAACCCTATTGTGGATGTCTCTGTGTATATCATCCTGTTTTCATGAATCAGGAATAATGGAATGAAAGTCTACCAGCACTTGAGGACCTTTTGGATAAGTTATGCTTCCCACATTCATAGTTGCCCTCTCAGAGGAGAGAGTGTATCTTGAAAAGGAGCTAAAAAGCAGAGGGTAAGGGATTGTTGGTAGTGAAAATCAGAGAATTGGTCAGAAGTGGAAACACAGGCTGTGAATATAATGAGATTGAGTTATTGTCCTTTGTGTGGATATAAATGCATATTTATGTGGAGAGAAAGGTTCAATTCTTGGACAGGATAAGTGTTTTGTTTTTGCAACTTCAAAATCTCACATGTAGAGAGCTCTCAATTTTTAATTTTAGGGTAAGTCAGATACCTGGAGGAACATATTTTATTCACATACAGCAGATGGCCAGTTTTATGCTGAAATTTTAAAAATTAGAACTTGATTTTAATAGTAATCTACTGTTTGGGATGATTTTAAGCCCTGTAATATTTAGGATAATATTCTAAATGGTCTTTATTTTAATGTGTAGTGTGATCACATGCTACATTAATTGGTGCTTTAATAGCTAGTTCCCATGTGTATCCGTGATTTGCTGAATAAATGGGAATTAGTGCAATCAAATTTAGTGATGGTTCTAACATTAAATTGTCCTTGTTCTGAATATAGTATTTCCTAAGAGATTGCACGTAGAATGATGAAGGCAGCATTTTATTAAACTATAGAATTTATTGAGCCATTTTTCTACACTTGCCTGTAAATGGCCTTGCAATAGTAGCTGCATTTTGTTCCTTCATGTCATCCCAAAACACTCCAGCTAACAGAAGCAGGAAAGTAGTTAATGAGGTAAAGATGGAAGCTCTACAAACATACATTTGGCCACCTTGCTTCTCGGAGTGAAAAGAAATTGAACTAACAGTTGTGGTTTAACATTAGCTTTTGATTTTTTTTAATGGGGTCAGGGTGTCACTTTAAAGGCTAGCATTTATTGCCAATCTCATGTTGAACTTAAGATGGTGATGGGGAGCTACATTCTTGAACCATTGTAGTTCATGTGGTATAGGTATACCAACAGAGCTATTTAGGAAAGGGGTTCCAAGATTTTAATTCAGCCACAGCGAAGGAATGCAATATGGTTCCAAGTCAGGATGGTGAGAGTTTTGGAAAGGAACCCATATGTGTGCCTGCTGACTTGGGAAAGTGCTGTGAAGGAGCCTTTCCATTTGCCTTTCAAGGGCGGCACGGTGGCACAGTGGTTAGCATTGCTGCCTCACAGCGCCAGAGACCCGGGTTCAATTCCCGACTCAGGCGACTGACTGTGTGGAGTTTGCACATTCTCCCCATGTCTGCGTGGGTTTCCTCCGGGTTCTCCGGTTTCCTCCCACAGTCCAAAGATGTGCAGGTCAGGTGAATTGGCCATGCTAATTTGCCCGTAGTGTTAGGTAAAAGGGGTAAATGTAGGGGAATGGGTGGGTTGCCCTTCAGCGGATCGGTGTGGACTTGTTGGGCCGAAGGGCCTGTTTCCACACTGTAAGTAATCTAATCTCATCTCTTATTCATTTCAAACTATTTTCTGCTCGACTTTTATTGTTTGTGTTCTTTAAAACTCGCTGAGAGAAATTTTAACAATTGTCTGTCATCAGCAACTGAAAATGGTTCGAGTAAAGCATATGGATTATTTACTTTTTTTTGTTCCTTGTTGAAGTGCCTTGTACAACTGTTCAATAAGCAATGTATGATCATTGTATGAGCTCATATCACCTCCTCCATTGTGTTTGCTTAAGTGTTTCTAAAATTAATTCAAAGGATGTGGCCATAACAGACAAGACCAACATTTATTGCCCATTCTTAAATACGCTTGATGTAAGGGTGCTGGTGTTGCACTGGGGTGGACAGAATCAGAAGTCACACGACACCAGGTTATATGCCAACAAGTTTGTTTGAAGTCATCAGCTTTTGGGGTGCTGCTCCTCCATCAAGTGCTTCACCTGGCAAAGGAGCAGCTCTCTGAAAACTTGTGATTTCAAATAAACCTGTTGGACAATAACCTGTTGGAGTGTGACTTCATGAGACATTAAATACGCTTGAAAGGCATATGGTCAGCCAATTTTTGAGCCACTTCTTTTTTATAATCACACTTGTCATACAGTTCCATCGACCTTTTCAGAAGACTGTTAGGAAACAATCACATCACCGTGGGTCAGGAGTCTTTTGTAAGCTAGACCAGGAAGGATGGCAGATGTCCTTCTGTGAAGAGCATGTGTGAGCTACAGGTATTTGTGACAGTCCAATAGTTTCCTGGTCACCACCATTAGTGCTAACTTTCACTTCAATTGATTTGACTGAATTTAAATTCTGCAGTTACTTTGATAGAATTTGAACTAATACCCTTAAATCATTGGATCATTAGTCCAGAAATCACAGCATTACTGTGCCTCCCTACATATTACAAGGCTTGTTTTCTTATTATTGTGACAAAGGCTTTGCCCATGGCTTCAGTTTGTTGTCATTGGTGTGGTGGAAGAAATGCTGTAAAAGATGCAGCAGCATTTTTGCCCACATATGAAAAGAACTGGAATCAATGTTGCTTTCCATTACAATTGTGTTATGGGAAAATCAACAAATTGTTGAGATTCACAGTGATCCATAAATGAAATTGACTGGTCAAGGAAACCGAACTGTGTAGGATTGACAACTTCAGGAGGGATCTGGATATGCAAATTGTTAGATCATTAATTGCTTACAGGCCTCTTTTTTGATTGCATATTCCACATTAACGCTTAACTCTATTTTCCTGATGCTGATGCTATTCCATTTAACACCAGAAAAAAGTCTTTGTTTTTGATTCGAGTGAAATATGAAATCAATTTAGAAAGCTATATAATTGTTTTTTGTATGTTTTCATTTGTAGGAATTCCAATAAGGACAACCCTGGATAACTCCACCACAGTGCAATATGCAGGCCTGTTCCATCAACTTGCCATGAAAGCCAGAAGCACTGTCCGAGATATTGATCCACAGAATGATTTGACTTTCTTACGGGTCCGATCAAAAAAACATGAGATAATGGTTGCTCCAGGTAAAGCTGTTTGATTGTCAGAGTGAAATTGGTTATTTCCTTGAGTGGAGATCCACATTAAGAGCACTGTATCTTTGGGTAAAATTGCCAAAGGGAACAGTTTTAGGTGAAGTCTGGACAGAAATTTCGTTCCTACTTCTCTCTAGGACTCCATCTTGCTTCTTCCCCCCCCACCCCCCCTCTATATATCTTATTTTAAAAAAATGTATTTTCTAGCTGGAGGCAAAGAGCTTTCCTCATTGACTCAACTTGATTCAAAAGAGTTAGTGAATTAGTCAGGGTAACATTTTGATTCCATGAATCAGTGTCAGGTGATATAAAAATATTTTCAAATCAGCAGTGAGAAATCAATTTGGGAATCACTTGATTCTCTATGACACACCCCAAACATATCAACTTCTTAAAAAAAAAAGGGGCAGTGTTGGACCACCATTTGAAATGTCTGGAGTGAGTAGAGGAAATAGCTTATTCATGCAATTCCTTGATGGTTTTATGAAGCAATATTGGCATGGATATATGGGAGCAGTTTCAGCTGAAATGATACGTTCTCCGGACAGACCAACAGTAAGAAAGGGGCAAAATTAAAACTCAATAGGTCTAGCAGCATCTGTGGAGACAGAAATATTGTTAATATTTCAAGTCCAAATGCTCCTTTTCAGGTCATTCAATGCAAATGTTAACTGTATTTCTGTCTCCACAGATTCTGTCAGATCTGTTGAGTTTCTCCAGCTCCTACTATTTTTAATTCCGATCATCACCATCTGCAGTATTTTGCTTTTATAAGAGACAAAATTATTTTAAAATAAGGAATTTAAAAATCCTCACCAAAGCAGAATATATTTTATACATTTCCATAAATATATTACATCACACTGTGCAATAATGTGTTTTATTTTGGGCTGTAATTATTTGGACCTTGATATATTTTCTTGCTAAAAGGCAAGATGCTTCTTAGGGTGAACTATTAAAGTTGATTGCCTATTATAATGTTCCTCATTAAGTCTAATACTTATAACAATTTTTCTGTAAGTATAATGTGTGCTATGTGACTAACTTCAGAATATTCATTTAAGCCAAGAAGATCAGACTAACTCATTACTTCAGCACTGCACTCAGAGATTATTGGGCCTTGATTACTAATGAAGTAAATTGTGCTTTACAATTTTCTAGTCAGTGTGCTGTGGATAAGTGGCCATTTATCAAATTATCAGCATTGAGACGTTTTAAAAATCTGCTATTTAAGAAACTAAGAAATTTCAGTTTTTCTGGCAAATTGATGCAAATGTGCATTGGGAAGAATAGCATGCTATAATAGTATGCTGTACCTTTAACTTAATTGTGCTGAGCAAACTGTTGGTGAAATCTGGTGTCTCCTCACATGGAGTTAAACAGTGAAATACACAAGTTGTCATCAGTGATTCTATGCTTCTCTAAGGAGAGAACCTTCAGTGATGGAGTAAACTCAAATTGATGTAGTGGTGTGAACTTGAGCTGATTAGCCACTTAGGAATTAAAATTGACAGTCTTAGAGCTTGTTTGAAGTGGCAATATTTAATACAGATAAGATACTTTTTATTCATTCAGTGGATGTGGGTGTCACTGGCCAGGCTAATATTAGTGTGCATCTTCTTGAGAAGATATTACCTTCTTGAATTTCTACAGTCTTTATTTCATATGAAATAAGTATGCACAATAAAGTAAAAATCCAGGTATCACATTTTATCAATCTTTTCACATTTTTCAATTTTTAATTTTTTTTCATATTTTGTTCACACCTGTGACTTGTTCCATTTTTTTTCATGAGCTGGCATTGCTTAAAGAGAGAGCCTGTGAAAGAAAACAGAAATGTCTTTTGCACTGTTGGCCCCATAATGGTATGCGATATAGATAATGGAGTCCAGAGGTAAACAACAATAATTAGTCATTGGAAACCCATCCATAACTTCACCAGATGGAACCTTTATCCACTCCAGTGAGTGTAGAGAAAGAGGCTGTAGTTTGAAATGAACAATTGTGTTTGAGCAGACTATGTTTTAGTATAGAGTGAATTGGCTGATGAAGTGTTAGAAGACATTTAGCCATGATCTATGTCCTGTTCAATCTTGTCAGTGGCAGCATTTCATGCACAACGGTCATTTTGTCAGACAATGGTAACACCCAAACCCAACAGAAGACTACATTCACCAGATCAGCAATGTCATGTTCCAAGGAGGTGAGTTTGTCAAATTTGAGATCTTCACAGTAAAGGAAGACACTTATCAAATTTCTTGGAATTGCCAACTTCCCCAGAGTTTTGGGGAACCCATTTCGTATTGAAGGCACCCAATAATACATCTGTTACATACGCAACCAGGAAATTTGTTTTATTAAATATGATGCCCCTTTGTGATGTTTGGCCATGGATTCTAAATTCAGTGCTGAATCTCTGGCTGATGGCACCTAGTATGACCAGTAATGAAGCACCAGAAAAATAGAGTCATTGTTAGTGCTGAAATCAACTTCTAGAGGTACTGCAGCTGTTTGAAATTCCTCAGTACCCATCAGTTCAGACCTATCCACCACATTTCCTTCCACAGCCTCTGTGGTGACTGCTAGATAAAGACAATGATACGTGTCTCGCACAGAGCCAACGGGTGCAGGAAAAGGTGAGGTGATGAACTGTGATTTTTCACAGTGAAGCATTTTCACTCACCATCTGTCCAATCTTATATTAGGAACCCTGTGGGTAGAGAAGTAATGATGTATTTTCCTCTTCTCTTTATCTGAGTGTGCCTTGTCTTCTTTCTCCAGTTAGACACCTTTCTTCCTCCTCTGGCTCACCGATCATGTTACCTTGCTCTGCACTTTGAACAAAATATCCTGTTCGGGAAAAGCTCAGCAGGTCTGGCAGCATCTGTGGAGAGACATCAGAGTTAACGTTTTGGGTCACTCAACTCAATATGTTAACTCTGGTTTCTTCTCACAGATGCTGCCAGACCTGCTGACCTCTTCCAGCAATTTCTGTATTTGTTTCTGATTTACAATGTCCACGGTTCTCTTGGTCTTTACACCCTCTTCATGTTCTGTTTCAACTACTGCACCTGTTGACGTCTCCATCAGCAGTGTATGTATCCAAAGCCAGCAGTCCACTGAAGAAAGGAAGAAATTTATATTAGGGAAGGGTGTTCAAGCGGCATTTAACAGGAGCTTCCATGCTGTTTGTGCATCCTCATCATTTTTACCTATTCATACTTTTTTTAAACTTGCAGCTGACCATAAGTACCTCTTCTCCTTCCAATGTCTGCTTTGACAGCAGGCTATCAAAAGACAATTAGGAACTGTCGTGGAATTTCTTTGAAGCTAGCTAACCTCCTATGGTGAGATAACACCGCAACCACTCATGGACAACTCTCATAAACTAAATGGCATTTTACTCTACACAGACATGGAAAATCAATATTAGTTTGTGCTTATTTGTTGGTTTGACAGAGACTACTAAGGTGCCTTGGAGACAGGGCATGATTCACTAATTGTAATTTCACACCTCTAATCTATGAAAGGTCTTTGAGTTGTTAACAAGACCTGTCCACAAAGGCGATTGAATTTTACAACCAGTTTACTTTAGTTTGAATTCTGACTACCCCACTCGTAAACAATGCTCTTCACTATTCATTGTAGCAGTGATTTTAAAAATTAAAACTGTAAATCTAACGTTTCAAATAATTGTACAAATCTTACCAGATCAGGTTCAATCTTCGTTTTCTTATATTGCTAAATGCATCATGCAACAAACTACAAGCAGTCAGGTGCTGAGCTACTCTCTTCTACCAAAATAACTTTTCATGATGTCCTAGGCTTCTTGTTCTTCAGAAACTCCAATACCAAGTCTCCATCTCCAGCATAACCAAAGTTTTGATACCTCGTATGCTTTTATTTTTCTTTCATTTGAATGATTAGCTTTATAAAATAATTATTTCCTTTGGATACCTTTTGAAAACAATTTTTGTTACTTTCATCTTTATTCAATAAATGATTTAATTTTTTTCTTTAAACAATGCATACCTCTCAAGAATCCTGAATTTGTGGGCATGTCTTATTTTCCTGTCTGTCTTCAGGATATATGGCTACATTGGTCTGACACTTACAAGAACTTTAAGGAAGGCTGTTCAGCTTGATGTTAAAGAATTCACACACACACTTGTTTTTCTCCTTCTATCACAAGGATAACTAGAGTTTACTGATTTGGAGATGCCGCTGTTGGACTGGGGTGTACAAAGTTAAAAATCACACAACACCAGGTTATAGTCCAACAGGTTTAATTGGAGGCGCACCCCTAGCTTTCAGAGAGTCGTTCCTTCATCAGGTGGTAGTGGAGGGCTCAATCCTAACACAGAATTTATAGCAAACATTTACAGTGTGATGTAACTGAAATTATACATTGAAAAATTGATTGCCTGTTAAGCCTTTCATCTGTTAGAATACCATGACAGTTTCACTTCTTTCATGTGTAAATCACAAAACCGTTTTTAAAAAAGTTGCCTTCTCAGGTTAGCTAACCTGAGAACGCAACTTTTTTTAAAAAAAAGTTTTTGATTAAACAGACAATCAATTTTTCAATGTATAATTTCAGTCACATCGCATTGTAAATTTTTGCTATAAATTCTGTGTGTTACGATTGAGCCCTCCACTGCCACCTGATGAAGGAGCGTCGCTCCAAAAGCTAGTGTGCTTCCAATTAAACCTGTTGGACTATAACCTGGTGTTGTGTAATTTTTAACTAGAGTTTACTGGGCAGTTTTCTTTGACATCATTGGCAGCATTTGCCACCAATTGCAAAATTTGGCCATTTTAAATTAAAAGGACAACTCATGCATTTCATTCCGATTGTAGTCAATTTCTTAAATAATTTGTGAAAGAACTCTCGACATAATCCATCATTATTTATTAAAGCACTAGTAATTGTATAAGAGTACTTATTCAACAGGGTAACAGGAGTTTGCATCTGGATTTACGATCAGTTTTAACTGTGGGTGTGAATGTTTTTGTTATCACAAGTAAATCTGCTGTGAAATTACTCCGGAATGGTTCAAATTTAAATTACTTGGAGTGTCATAACTTATAAAGTAACACTCTGTCACATATCTTCTGTAATTCCATGCAAGGTTTCTCTCTTCTTATTATTAAAAAAAATAAGTTCTTTACATTATAGAAAGGTAAATATGGATGTAGGGGATGGACTGCAAGGCTAAATGGGGTTTGCGTAGAATCCCTCCTTCCCTCCCCCCACCTTTTCTCAGTCCCAACCCTCAGACTCAGCACCGCCTTCTTGACCTGCAATCTTCTTCCCAACCTCTTCCCCCCCCCCCCCCCCCCCCCACCCCCCCCCACCCCCTCTCCGGCCTATCACCCTCATCTTAACCTCCTTCCACCTATCGCATTCCCAATGCCCCTCCCCCAAGTCCCTCTTCCCTACCTTTTATCTTAGCCTGTTTGGCACACCCTCCTCATTCCTGAAGAAGGGCTTATGCCCGAAACGTCGATTCTCCTGTTCCTTTGATGCTGCCTGACCTGCGCTTTTCCAGCAACACATTTTTAAGCTGTGCGTAGAATCAGACTACAGGGAGCACCTTTTAACAGTCATCTGACATTCTGAATTAATTTACAATTTGAAATCTTTTTCCTGCTACCTGACTGACGAAATAGTGTTTGAGTTTAACATGCAGAATTGTGCATTTAATTTGTTTTTGCTCTATGACAGCATGTCACAGACTGGATGCAGATACGGATGGACTCAGTGTTCTTATTACCCAATGACATTCATAATAGTGAAGCAATGTAACCTACAGTTGGTTAAGCAAAATTCTATGCTTCAAATCAATAGTAAATGTGGCAAATGATAAATTTCATGAAGATCTCTACAGTTTTGCAACTACAAATAGAATGGTTCTCAAAATACATTTTTCAAACTGAAAGAAAAATTCTGATTTGCTGTGACATGTAATCAGATGAGATGTTGGAGTTTAATTTTTCTTTCTTTTCAATGTTCAAACTTGATACTCAAGCATGTAGAAAATATTGAGATTATAACTTGTATAGTTGCAAGAAGACTTTAATTCTGAATTGACTCGTTCTTTTCATTTCCCTTACAGATAAAGAATACCTTTTAATTGTCATCCAGAATCCAAGTGAATGAATTCAGTGCACATATCTAAAAGACATCGAGAGAAATATTCAGCTAAAGACTACCAGAAAAGCGTTAAATAAATTAATCTATTACAGTATGAGGGACCAGTCATGGTTATGATTCAAAATTATTCTTAATGCATTTTTATTTTATTTTCTAAAACACTTTCAAAATAAATACCTCTGTTACATCTCATATAGTTTATCAACCTTACTTTCTGCTTTTACATAATAAACATGGCTTATCATAACCCATGACCACAGATCTGGCCCTCTTAGCAGTGAGGTGCAACCATCTTCCTGTGATTCTCAGGTTTGAATTTGTAAAGGTTTAGGATATTTTTGACAGTTATTTAAGCCACTAACCGTCCTGACTTGGAAATGTTATTGCCATTTGTCAAAATCTTGGAATTCCCTCCCTAAGAGCATTGTGGGTGAATGTACTGCATGTGGATTGTAGCTGTTCAAGAAGACAGCTCATCACCTTGTCAAGGGCAATTAGGGACAGGCAATTAAAAAAAAAAGTTGCTGGCCAGCCAGATATGCTCATTACCCACGAGTGAACAAAGAAAAAAATTGCTGAGTTACAACTGCTGCTCTCAAATCAATCTCATCTTTGCATAGCATTTAGCCATTGGACCCTTACTTGTTTTTTCCTGGCCCTGTGTTCACAACCTACGCAAGTTTCCTAATTTTTACAATGTCTTTGCAACCTAAACTACATCATTGTTGCACTTAGAAACATTTTGTTGTCACTCCTAACACAAGCTCATTACTTTTATATCACTGAAAAAGAGATAATATCAAAGCTATTTATGCACTAGTCAGGGCAAAAACAACAATGTAAAATTCAAGTGGTAACCATTTATACTATAGGAGAAAAGGAAGCAGATTACTTGGCAAGTCAACTCTGATTATCTGAGACGTTTGACTGGAGAGGGAAATGAGAAACTGTAGTCTCCCCAAGTTTCTGGATAATTTTAAAAAGCAGTTGGGCCTAAATATATTTCGTTAGTTTGCAGGGAACGGGTCTGTATGTATGAATGCATGTCACTTGACCGATTACCTTAAATCTGTTGCTTGTGAAACTGTTGGCACACTCAGGATTCTTCATCAAGTAGGAGAAAGTGAGGCCTGCAGATGCTGGAGAAGCCAGAGTCAAATAGGAAAGGCACAGCAGGTCAGGCAGCATTTGAGGAGCAGGAGAGTTGACGATTTGGGCGTAAGTTCTTTATCGGGGATGACATTCCTAATGAAGGGCTTATGCCCAAACGGTCGATTCTCCAGCTCCTAGGATACTGCCTGACCTGCTGTGTTTTTTCCAGTGCCACCCTTTTCTACTCTCATTCTTCAAATGCTGACTGATCACAGAATCACATCTAACTCTGGAGCCACTAGTCATTTCGACATGCAACCCATATACCAGACATCTCACCAGTGCACAAATTCATATTACTCTTAATTTATATGCACATCACTAGCATAGTAGGCACAATATTTTTTGACTTGATGGCAGCCTTCTGTTATTGAGGAATAGCATGTGTTCCTCCAGCTTAGCAGCATGAAACAACAGACATCACCTGTTGCTAAGTTTTATTTTGGGGCACTTTAATCTGTCCAATTTAGCATCTAACTTACTCAGTGTTCAAATGCCTCGGGCCTCATTTTTGAGGTTATCAACAATGCCATTCTTGGTTTTAAACTTGTGAAATTCCTACACATACATCATCCAGTGAATCTAGGCAGGCAGTACACGGCTGTAGAGAAACCATTACTGGATTTCGCTCAATTAACATGTTGAGGAAAGGGTGATCGATCATTTTAAAGGTGAATTTGAGCATGACAAGGGTTGCATTAGGATGTATAACAAAATTCTTGGAGCTGCAGATTCAGATGCAATCTCTGTATCGTTTATGTATCAGAAATATGGAGTCAAGAGTCATTCCGTTGAAAGGATGTTTCTCTTGGAAATATTAGCTTGGCCCAAAGGATTCTATTGCAACATCTGTTTGTGCATTGACTGTGTCATTAAAGCTGAACTCAACAACGTAATTTGATATGTTTCTGACTTCACTGAATGCCAGTGCATCTGAGATGCTATGCCACTGTGTGGTATTTTGCACACTGGTAACAATGCTATGTTCATGTGCCCATTCATTAATGTGCCACTCAAGCAAGTTATCATGGAACAAATATCTCATGGCAATCGACACCCAGATCTAATTAATGTTTTGTTGGTTTTCACAAGAAATCCATGGATTAGATGGTATAGATTATACCAGAGCTCAAAGGGTTAAATTGGGGCCTGGCATAAATTTGTGTTTTTTTTTTCCACTGAGTAGGTCTGGCAGTATCTATCTGTAGAGAGAGAAACACAGTTAATGGTGTGAGTCCAGTTTGACTTCTTCAGACTTCAAACATGAAGTTCATTTCTTTCTCCAGAGGTACTGCCAGATCTGCTGAGTTTCTGAAATGATTTGGAATTGCCGGTGTTGGACTGGGGTGTACAATGTTAAAAATCACAATGCCAGGTTATAGTCCAACAGGTTTAAGTGTGTTTCCAATTAAACCTGTTGGACCATAACCTGGTGTGTAATTTTTAACTGAGTTTCTGAAACATTCTCTATTTTTTTGCATCAGATTTCCAGCATCCACAGTATTTTGCTTTTATTAAATTATACTGTATTCCTTTGAGGTAAATGTTCTGGGCTTGGTGGTACACATGCTGTATTGAAGCTTTTGATGCACCTTTGAATTTCATTGTCCAAGGGACTAGGTGAATTATATCTTGAAATTTAATGCAATACTTAGGTATGTCCTGTTGTATTCTCTATTTTAATCCTGTCGTGAGTTGCAAAGGGTCATATACAACTAAAAAAAAAACTTGACATAAGCAGTGGCAGGTATGGGAGTTGGAGCAATAAGGAAAAGCATCATTCCTTATGCAGTCTTAGCGGGATTTGAAAAGATTTCTAGCTCAGGTTGAGTTTCTGGATGTAAGTTTGCTCGCCAAACTGGAAGGTTCATTTTCAGATGTTTCATCACCATATTAAGTAACATCTTCAGTGAGCCTATGGACGAAGCACTATTGGTGTTTCCTGCTTTCTATTTATATGTTTGGGCTTCCTTGGGTTGGTGATGTCATTTCCTATGGTGATATCATTTCCTGTTCTTTTTCTCAGGAGATGTTAGATGGGACCTAAGTCAATGTGTTTGTTGATAGAGTTCTGGTTGGAATGCCATGCTTCTAGGAATTCTTGTGCATGTCTCTGTTTGGCTTGTCCTAGGATGGATGTGTTGTCCCAGTCAAAGTGGTGTACTTGCTTATCTGTATGTTAAGGATACTAGTGAGAGAGGGTCATGTCTTTTTGTGGCTAGTTGATGTTCATGTATCCTGGTGGCTAGTTTTCTGCCTATTTGTCCAATGTAGTGTTTGTTACAGTTCTTGCACAGTATTTTGTAAATGACATTAGTTTTGCTTGTTGTCTGTTTAGGGTCTTTCAAGTTCATTAGCTGCTGTTTAGTGGGTTTGTGGGCTACCATGATGCCAAGGGGTCTGAGTAGTCTGGCAGTCATTTCTGAGATGTCTTTGATGTAGGGGAGAGTGGCTCAGGTTACTGGACACGTTTTGTCTACTTGCTTGGGTTTGTTGCTGAGAAATCAGCGGACTGTGTTAATTGGGTACCCATTCTTTTTGAATACACAGTATAGGTGATTTTCCTCTGCTCTGCATAGTTCCTCTGTGCTGCAGTGTGTGGTGGCTCATTGTAATAATGATCTGATGCAGCTTCTTTTGTGGCTGTTGGGATGATTGCTTCTGTAGTTCAATATTTGGTCCATGTATGTTGTTTTCCTGTATATGCCAGCTTGAAGTTCCCTGTTGGCTGTTCGCTCTACGTTGATGTCTAGGAATGGTAGTTTGTTGTTGTTTTTCTCCTCTTTAATGAATTTTTTTATCAGTAAGGGTATTATTGATGGTCTTGAAGGTTTCCTCTAATTAGTTTAATTTAGTGATGACAAAGGAGTCATCCATGTAGCAGACCCAATGTTTGGGTTGGATGGTTGGCAGAGCTGTTTGTTCGAGTCTCTGTATTACTGTCTCTGCTAAGGAACCCTGATATTGGAGATCCCATGGGTGTTCCATTGGTTTGTCTGTAGATTTTGTTATTGAAGGTGAAGTGTGTGGTAAGGCATAGGTCATTAGCTTGACAATACTGTTCTTGCTGATAAAGTTCTTGCGATACAAGAACTGTAACAAGCACTACATTGGACAAACAGGCAGAAAACTAGCCACCAGGATATATGAACATCAACTAGCCACAAAGTGACGTGACCCTCTCTCACTAATATCCTTATATACAGATAAGGAAGGACAGCACTTCGACTGGGACGATACATCTGTCTTAGGACAAGCCAAACAGGTACATGCACGAGAATTCCTAGAAGTATGGCATTGACAAACACGTTGACTTGGATCCCATTTACCACCCCCTGAGAAAAAGAACAGGGAATGACATCACCATGGGAAATGGCATCGCCACAGGAAATGACATCACCAACCCAAGGAAACCCAAACATTTCAATTGAAAGCAGGAGACACCAGCAAGTGCTTTGTCCGGAGGCTCACTGAAGATGTTACCTAGTATGGTGATGAAACGTCTGAAAATGAACCCTCCAGTTCAGCGAGCAAACTTTCATCCTTTATCCAGTCTGTTTAATATTGCAGTGTGCACTGTATGGTGACACAATACAAGTTAAAGATTGTAAAAAAAAGTGACAGAAGTTTGGAAACCCGACGCAAGTTTAGCTTTACTTACTACTATTCTGCTGATTTACTAAACAAGAATGTAGGAGAATGGTTCATCTTTCTGTGTTGTCCCACACAGTGTCACTTAGACACTGATCTGCCAAAACCAATTCTGAAAAGCATTTGGCTTGTTGGGAATTTAAACTTACATTCTGGTTTCAAATATCTACCCAGAGCTGTATGACAAGACATTGGCACAGCTGTTTGTTCACAAAAGGTTTACTGTTGAGCACCACTTCCTGTTTTTATGCTTCAACTAACAAGTTTGAAACTATTTCCAGCAACCATTTGAAGCCAAGAAGTTGAAAGATGGGAGACAGAACCTATCAAATAATCTTGCTTTCCTACCAAAAGAACCACCTAACTCATACAGTTTTTCTCTTTGATCATAAATTAATTAGAGTTCAAATCAAAAGTAGCTGTTGTTAATTTTAAGTTATCAAAATATTATTCTACCATACTTTTGAAGCCTTTTCCTGTGTTGTTCAAAAATTAAATTGATTGTTACCAAATATTTGCTCTTTAAGTATCATAAGCATTATTTCTAATTGTTAAAGTTAAAACAGTTGACATGCTATTTTTACAATAACAAGTGCTTAGGTTTGAAATGTAGAGTTCAAAAGAAAAATAGTAAAAGTAAGGATCTAGTTCACTGAAATGTTTCATCTTCCTTAAAGACTTAAAGGATTGCATTCTCAATCGGCAGGATGCCATATAGAAGCACATAGGTCGAAGATTTAACCAAGAAATGTGATTTTTGGCAGAAATCTATGGTTGCTTCACAGGTGGGTAGCACAGTGGTTAGCACTGCTGCCTCACAGCGCCAGAGACCCGGGTTCAATTCCCGCCTCAGGCGACTGACTGTGTGGAGTTTGCACATTCTCCCCGTGTCTGCGTGGGTTTCCTCCGGGTGCTCCGGTTTCCTCCCACAGTCCAAAGATGTGCAGGTCAGGTGAATTGGCCATGCTAAATTGCCCGTAGTGTTAGGTAAGGGGTAAATGTAGGAGTATGGGTGGGTTGCGCTTTGGCGGGGCGGTGTGGACTTGTTGGGCCGAAGGGCCTATTTCCACACTGTAAGTAATCTAATCTAATCTAATGACTGAAAGTTAAGGAAAACAACCATTCACTCAAAGACACTTTTATAAGC
Organism: Chiloscyllium plagiosum; assembly: GCF_037043375.1. Taxonomy (NCBI): domain Eukaryota; kingdom Metazoa; phylum Chordata; class Chondrichthyes; order Orectolobiformes; family Hemiscylliidae; genus Chiloscyllium; species Chiloscyllium plagiosum. Next base: position 16,891,229 of record NW_028270155.1, read on the forward strand.
CTGTTTTGAGGCTGATTTCTTGATGACACTGTAAATGAACTGAGCCACATGGAGTGACAGGAAACAATATAAATCAATGTTTTTTTTTAAATAATTTAGATTCCCTACAATGTGGAAACAGGTCTTTCAGGAGAAAGTGAGGTCTGCAGGAGATCAGAGATGGAAATGTGTTGCTGGAAAAGCGCAGCAGGTCAGGCAGCATCTAGGGAACAGTAGAATCGACGTTTCGGGCATTAGCCCTTCTTCAGGTCTTTCAGCCCAACAAGTCCACACCGACCCTCCAAAGAGTAACCCACCCAGACCCATTTCCCTCTGACTAACGCACCTAACACTATGGGCAATTTAGAATGGCCAATTTACCTGACCCACACATCTTTGGACTGTGGGAAGAAACCCACACAGATACGGGGAGAATGTCCCTGGTGCTGTGAGGCAGTAGTGCTAACCACTGAGCCACCTGTACTGCCCTGTTCTGAGGTTCAATTCCTGATCTAAGTTGAGATGTTGAAACTTTATTGCTGGAACAGCACAGCAGGTCAGGCAGCATCTAGGGAACAGGAGATTCGACGTTTCGGGCATTAGCCCTTCTTCAGGTCTTTCAGCCCAACAAGTCCACACCGACCCTCCAAAGAGTAACCCACCCAGACCCATTTCCCTCTGACTAACGCACCTAACACTATGGGCAATTTAGAATGGCCAATTTACCTGACCCACACATCTTTGGACTGTGGGAAGAAACCCACACAGATACGGGGAGAATGTCCCTGGTGCTGTGAGGCAGTAGTGCTAACCACTGAGCCACCTGTACTGCCCTGTTCTGAGGTTCAATTCCTGATCTAAGTTGAGATGTTGAAACTTTATTGCTGGAACAGCACAGCAGGTCAGGCAGCATCCAGGGAACAGGAGATTCGACGTTTCGGGCATTAGCCCTTCTTCAGGTCTTTCAGCCCAACAAGTCCACACCGACCCTCCAAAGAGTAACCCACCCAGACCCATTTCCCTCTGACTAACGCACCTAACACTATGGGCAATTTAGAATGGCCAATTTACCTGACCCACACATCTTTGGACTGTGGGAAGAAACCCACACAGATACGGGGAGAATGTCCCTGGTGCTGTGAGGCAGTAGTGCTAACCACTGAGCCACCTGTACTGCCCTGTTCTGAGGTTCAATTCCTGATCTAAGTTGAGATGTTGAAACTTTATTGCTGGAACAGCACAGCAGGTCAGGCAGCATCCAGGGAACAGGAGATTCGACGTCGAATCTCCTGTTCCCTGGATGCTGCCTGACCTGCTGTGCTGTTCCAGCAATAAAGTTTCAACTTTGATCTCCAGCATCTGCAGACCTCACTTTCTCCTCTAAGTTGAGATGGTCAAGGCAGTAGCAGTGGTGTAACAGTGCAATAGGGAAGAGAATCAGATTGCTGGAAAACCCACTCTTGCAGTTATTAGGTGAGCACAGGATTGATCTGACTGTGATTGTAAAATTGTGCTGTACACATCAGTCCATTTGCTCTTTTTAAAAACAGTTTGATTAAGCCCACTTCCGAGGTTCTTTCCCCATATCCATGCAATTTTTTCTCCAAATGTTGTTTCAATTCCCTTTGTTGAATCTGCACCCACAACCTGTGATTTTCTACATATTAATACCATTCTTTTTAGTTTGAAATTCAAACTGATGGCATAGAACAAAGAAAACTTACGAGCCAGTAACAGGCCCTTTGGCCCTCCAAGCCTGAGCCGATCCAAATCTACTATCTAAACATGTCGCCTAGTTCCTAAGCATTTGTATCCCTCTGCTCCCCACCTACTCATGCATCTGTCCAGACGCATCTCAAATGAACTACCGTGCCCGCCTCTACTACCTCTGCTGACAACGTGTTCCAGGCACCTACTACCCTCTATGTAAAGTACTTGCCGCATGTATCCCCCTTAAACTTATAACCTCTCACCTTGAAAGCGAGATCTCTCATTATTGAATCCTTCATTTGACAATAGCGGCAAGGAAAGAAGGTGAAATGAAGCCAGGGCTACCAGGAAGGGTAAATTTTCCCACTTTTTCCTGTCCGGGATACACAGCAGAGGTGGAGACCAGGAGAGTGTCGGGAAAGTAAGGACTTAATGTATATTTGGGCAGCGGCTAAACCCAAGATACTACACGTGTAGTATCTCCCTCCTCTAACCAGAAGAAAAAGACTGTGAAGTAAGGCTTTTATTTCTTTCTTAAATATATGAAAAAGAAAGATAAGAAAGAAATAAAAGCCTTACTTCACAGTGCATTGTTTGGTTTAGTCAGTTGATATAAAGCTAAGCTTACAATGGCAGGGGACCTCAGACCCATGGCATGTGCCTCTTGCTTGATTGGGAGCTCAGGAACGTGTCTGACATTCCTGACTCTTACTCTTGCAAGAAGTGTGTCCAGCTGCAGTTCTTGTTTGACCGCATGACGGCTCTGGAGCTGTGGATGGACTCACTGTGGAGTATCCGTGATGCTGAGGAGGTGGTGGATAGCATGTTTAGTGAACAGGTTAGAATTGCTGAGGGAGACAGGGAATGGGTGACCAAAAGGCAGAAAAAAAGTAGGAAGGCAGTGCAAGTGTCCCCTGCGGTCATCTCCCTCCAAAACAGGTATACCGTTTTGGATACTGTTGGGGCAGATGGCTCACCAGGAGAGGGCAGCAGTTGCCAAGATCATGGCACCGTGGCGGGGCACTGCTGTTCAGAAGGGTGGGAAAAAGACTCGTAGGGCTATAGTCATAGGGGATTCTATTGTGAGGGGAGTAGATAGGCGGTTCTGTGGCTGGAAATGGGATTCCCGGATGGTATGTTGCCTCTCAGGTGCTCGGGTCAGGGATGTCACTGATCGACTTCAGAGCATTCTAAAAGGGGAGGATGAACAGCCCGTTGACTTGGTACATATAGACACCAACGATATAAATAAAAAATGAGATGAGGTCCTGAAAGTGGAATTCAGGGAGCTGGAGAAAAGTTAAAGATGAGGACCTCAAAGGTAGTGATCTCAGGATTACTCCCAGTGCCACATGCCAGCCAGCGTAGAAATGAAAAAATAGGCAGGGTGAACACTTGGCTTGAGGGGTGGTGTAGGAGGGAGGGGTTCAGATTTGTTGGACATTGGGACCGGTTCTGGGGAAGGTGGGACTATTACAAATTGCACAGTCCACATCTGACTGACTGTGTGGAGTTTGCACATTCTCCCCGTGTCTGCTTGGGTTTCCTCCGGGTGCTCCGGTTTCCTCCCACAGTCCAAAGATGTGCAGGTCAGGTGAATTGGCCATGCTAAATTGCCCGTAGTGTTAGGTAAGGGGTAAATGTAGGGGTATGGGTGGGTTGCGCTTCGGCGGGTCGGTGTGGACTTGTTGGGCCGAAGGGCCTGTTTCCACACTGTAATGTAATCTAATCTAATCTGAATCAGACTGGAACCAATGTCCTTGGGGGAGTTTTTGCTACTGCTGTTGGGGAGGTTTTAAACTAATGTGGCAGGGCGCTGGGAACCAGAAGAGAAAACAAGTAGGCAGCGAGGTGGAGACTGTAAGAATAATGAAGAGAGCATTAATAAGGGGAAGAGTAGACAGAGAGCAGATGAATGCAAAAGAACTGGTGGCCTGAAGTGCATATACTTTAATGCAAGGAGTAAGGCAGATGAACTTATGGCTTGGATTGGTGCCTGGGAGTATGATGTTATTGCAATCACAGAGACTTGGCTGAAGGAAGGGCCTGATTGGCAACTAAATGTTCCAGGATATAGATGCTTCAGATAGGACAGGGAGGGAAGTAAAAAGGGAGGAGAAGTTGCATTGCTGGTCAGGGATGATATTACGGCTGTGCTCCCACATCAAGCAAGAGGCACATGCCACGGGTCTGAGGTCCCCTGCCATTGTATGCCTTAGCTTTATATCAACTAACTAAAACCAAACAATGCACTTAAATATATGAAAGAAAAAGGAAAAATAAAATACTTACCTTACAGAGTCTTTTTCATCTGGTTAGAGGGGGGGCGGGAGGGAGCTACTACACGTATAGTACCTCATGTTTAGCCGCTGCCCAAATATATACAAACTCCTTACCTTTACGGCACCCTCCTGGTCTCCACGTCACCTCTGCTCTGTCTCCCGCTGCTCCCGGACAGAAAATAAGTTAGTCTTTTTTGTTAGTCTATTTTTGTGACTCTCCTAATCAATAACTAGGTCAGTCTTTCCGGAACCATACTTTCAAACCAACATGTGCCTACTGGATTGTTCACGGAAGTTTGTTTATTTTGGGGGGTTTAATGTAAGAGGGAGAAAATACTGAAATACATTAGCTTACTTTTGGTTCAAAATAATCAAGAATATTTGTTGGCTTAGGGAAACCCTGAGGTTGGAAAGTTTTTGGACAGATTATAAAGACCTGACCAGAATTTTATGCAGAAATAGTTTCCTCTGCAGGAAGGAAGATTTTTCAAAGCAGCTAAGGAAATAAGTTTAGCTCGGTGAAAGTGTAGTTTTAAAATCTCACTTTAGCTTTCAATCCTCTGAGGAGAACAATATCACCTTTTGTTCAGTTCATTCTAATCTCTTATCTCTATTGCAGTAAATATCTTCTGTAACTTTTGGAAATGTTCACATTCAACCTAAAGTGTGTTGCCCAGGTCTCTCTGTTCTTGAATCTCCTTTAAACTTGTAACGTGTATTTTCTCTGCTATTCTTCCCACTAAAATGGACCTCCGCACATTTTCTTGAGTTGAATTTCGTCTTCCATGCGCCTGCTTGTTCCACCCAAACCAAATCTCCTTCAAAGCTATTTCTGGATGGAATTTGATTGAACCTGATGGAGTTGTTATGATAGTATAACAGCCATGAGAATTTTCTAGATGTATTCCACATGGATTCCCATCTTGGGAAAACTGTCTTACTTAGAGATGAAAAGGGAGAGATTTGGGCATCTCACCTACCGGTTGCAGGACTTCCATAGGAGAGGACATGTGTACCTTAAGAAACCTTATTCTTTTAATGGTTCTGCTATCTTTAAATTTTACTACCATACTGCAAAGCAATCCCAGAGGCTACATGTATCCAGTCAAACATGTTATTAGCCTCCCAAAGGGAAAAGCCGGTTTAGATCAATGGTGACATGTTTCTGAATGAAAAATCATTTGAGTGGCATATTTATTGTCTCCTTTTTATTACATTTTCTGTCTGTAAAATTTCAAGAATTGTAGAAGTGACAACTTAAATGAAGATTTGCAAATATCAAAATGTTATTGTCTCTTGAGGATAAACTTATGAACAAAGGTTTTTTTTTAACATGCATCACAAATTCAAATTTTATAAAATCACTTCACAATTGCAATCATGGACTTTAGTATGTTTAAAAATTTTGTGATTAATCGTGAGGAGGAATTGACACAAGGCATTTTGCAATGTGAGCTATAGTAACTGGCCAACTGGATACAAGGCGACCAAGCCATGGTAAGAGAAACACTGAAATCTGACTACTGGTGGGCTGTATGTGCCCAGGATTGTCAAATTGGGAGGTTGAGAAGCAGGCCATTCAGCTATCATACCTCCACGGTTGTTCAAACAAGCATAATTGCCTATTGCCAATCTCCTGGATTTTCGCCAGTGAGACTTCCCAATCATTTCACTTCATTTAAATATGAAGTCATATTGGATCAGACATAGGATTCACTCAGAATGGATTCACACAAAATTTAGAATATTGTTTGCCACAGCGATGTGAAGGATTACCCCAGTCAAGAAACCTTTCTTTCTCCTCATCAATTGTTTCTCACACAAGCTACATAGACTGTTTGCAGAAAACAAAACTAAATACAACTGCAACACCCCATCCCACTATCTGTATTTCTCCCTGGGCTTTGTCTATCCCAGGATATTATGTGGATATATATAGATTTGTAGGGTGGAGAGAGAAAAACAGAAGTCTGGATGTAAGTGTATAAGACATGCATGATAAAATGGAAAAAAATGTGATGGGCAGTAGTAAGTTTGTGAACTAGACATAAGATCTGCGGGAATATGAGCAATCATAGGACTTAGGCTGGTTGAGAGCTGGAAGATGTGAGGCAAGGTAAAGTGGGGGTAAAATAAGCTAGGGGTGTAAGTTGCAAGTTAGGGTGGGGGTGCAGAATCACAGGGCTATGGAGCTGGAAAGAAAGTGGAGTAAAGTTGAGGTTAGGACTTTGAGAGGTGGGGTAAGGACTAAGATTGGTTGTCGGCATCAATGAAAAGTGGGGTAGTAAGGAAAGGGTTGGGGGGGCTTGGAAAGTTTGATGGTAAGTGTATGTCAAGGCGAGGGGTGAGTTGGGGCTTTGGGATAAAGTGGGGATGGGGATGAGATGTAGTGGAAATAGCAGGCTCTGATGGATATGTGGAGGTAGGAGTGAGGAAAATGTTAAGAGGTGAGGTGAGGGTCAGTGAGGAGGTGAAGAGAAGGATGGTGATAGTAGGAAGTATGTGCGTGTGCGTTGGTGAAAGGTAAAGAGGGTAAGTAGTGATGGTAGAGGATCAAGAGAAGAATTGTTTTGCCACTTCAGAAAATGCAACTTGGGGAAGGGCAGAGAGACAGTTAATGGTGCATATGGGTAGGTTTGGATGATGTAAACTCAATTGAGCAGTCAATCATCTCCAACACGTTTTCACATTCATTTGGAGATGATCAGGTAAAAATGAGAATCATTAATCTTGAGTTGAGGGCTAACACCTGCACTGTCAGATGCCCCAAAGAGCAAACAAAAGATTAAGGAATGCCAAATGTGTGCTTTAGAATTCTGTAAATTGCAGAAAGGAAAGGTGGCATGGTAGGAGAAAGGATATCAGAACCGTGGAATCCCCTATGAAAGAACAAATTAGAGCAGGAAATGGTACAAAGGAAGTACTTTGGTGCTCTCAGCATGTAATGTAATCTCTCAGGTATAGAAGATTATGGGGACATATAATTAAAGTATTTAGGATGATTAAAGGATTTGAAAGAGTATATAGAGAAGAATTGTCTCCACTCACCAGGACAACACTTTGAATTTAGAATTGGGACGTTCAGGCGCAGATGTCAGAAATAATTTCTTCATACAAAGAGCAATAGAAGCCTGACGATCTCTTTGTTCAAAAAGCTCTTGCGGATGATGAGCAATTGGAAATTTCAAAACTGAGATTGAAAAATTGCCATTTAACCAGGTTACTAAGGAATATGGAATTGACGAGGGTAGAAAAAAGCATTAATACATAGATCAGCTCTGACCTGAATAAATGGCAGGACAGGGCTGAATGGTCTGCTATTACAATATTTCTAAGTGTATATTAGAAACTTACTGACAGAAGTACATGGTGTGAGGTGTGATCTCTTGTGAGCATTGCTTTCAGCACAGTGATGCATGAGGAAGGAGGAATAATGTGTACTTAGAGCTTGCATGAAAAAAGAGATAATTTTATTACCAATTAACATTATAATTTATTGTGTTTATAATCACATTTTAAGATATTTATTATTGAATGATGAAAAAGATAAATTGGATTCAGTAAATGTAAGAGTCTCAAGTGGGTTTTGTTTAGCTCTCTTTGGGTGTTACCATTGAAAATGTACAACATGAATCAAAGGTTAAGCTGTCCATTAAGTTTGAAAGCTAATTGACATCACAGCAGAACCTTGGGACAAACTAACGGTCACTCATTTTTGTTACAAGGTTATACAGAGGTAATATTGAAAATATACTCAACTAAATTATAACAGTAATAATCTTCATTCATAAAGCAAATAAGCACCTTGACCTGTCAATGCATTTTCTAACAACGTTTTGGTTTTGCAATGCAATAGTGACATTGTAGTTTCCATGACTACAGTGTTAGGGTGAAGGATGGGTTTTACCCAATGATACAGGGTTATGCCCTTGTAAGCAGAAACCTTTTACACTTTTTAACATAGGAATCCACTTCCAAATCAAATCTCCATATATTATTTATTAGAAGTATCTTATGTTAACAACAAAGTGGAATTAAACAAATGTCAGTAACACACCTCTTTTGAATTGGAAAACCAAGCAAATCAAGGCCTCAATTTTCAATTATCTGAAGAATACAGCTGGCAGTTTAAAAAGAGAAACATTAATGAGGTTAATTATCCCCACCGATTGAAGCATATAAATAATGGCCCAGGTATTGCATTCAGAATAACAGAATGACTATCAATGCTCAGCATTACTATCAAGTAAGCCAGACACAACATGCATTGGGCATACATAGTTAATCATGGAAATGAGAAACTATTATAAAAGCATACAAATTAGGAGTAGAAGTAGGCCATTCATTCAGATCTGTTTATTCGTTGCTCATCCATTTGTGCTCCGAATTTCATATTCCTATCTACACCTGATTCCCTTGTCGAACAAAAGTCTTTCTAGCAATACCCTTTAAATACCCCTATATTTAAAGACCATCTCATTGTCTTTTGAGGCAGGGATTTCCAAAGTCACCATGGCTTCATGCAGGCTTCAATCTTCCAGCAAGACATCAATGGTATGGCCTTTTTGCTTGCCCAGATATTGTTCTGGAAGTCTGATTGGAGTCAAGGTCAATTAGTTTCTCTGGAGGTTCTTCCTTAGAGAAATCCCATTTGTACTCTTTGTTGGGGCATCTGGAGAGAAAATCATCAATGGACTCCTGGGTTTCTGTTTGTGTTGCATGGTTTGCTGAGTTAGAGTCTATTAATTTAGAAGTTGCTTTGTACCTTGAGCCAATCTTGAAGTACTCTCCAGATCGTTTCTGGATCTTTTTTATTGTCTTCAGGAAGATTAGGTGCATTTATTCTGTGAATACCCCTCATTGCCAACATTAAGAAGTATTTTGAAAGATCTTCTCTCAGGATTATTTAGGGATCGATCTGCAAGGTAAAACTGCAGATGTTACTTAAATGGCTGGAGTTTGATGAAGATGTTGCTCCTTTGTCCAAATCATAATAAAATGTTTACATGCAATTTCTTGTTAGTTTTTCTTTTACACTGCAGGGATTTTTAATTCCTTTCTTTTGATTCGAAGTTCTGGCTTTTTATTTTTCCTTCTTTAGCATCTGCTTTACTTTTGTATTTCATAGTTGTGATCTCTTTAAGAAGTCTTGCTGCATGTCAATTTGTGTCCTTAAGGCCTGTGGTAACAGGTTTCAGCCACTAGATGGAGTTCTGTTCTGATCCCCACTAATGTTATTACTGGACAAGGCAGATGCTCGGCTGAATTCTTTCTCTTGGTTTTTGTATTCAATGGTACCACAAACACTTATCACACAAGAAGAATGAAGATAAAATATAATAAACCAAACCATTTCAATTTAATACACACTAGGTAAAATACACTAGGTGCAATTAATCTCAGCAACGTTCCTTTACAGTGTTCACACCAGAAGAATTCACTTCCCAAATACATCTTTATGGTTCACCTTAACTGTTACTTCATTTCATGGTTTGAGAATCATTACCTCTTCCTTTAGTCTATTTACTATAGTGCTTAGGTTATCCTAGCTTCACATTACCCAGGATTTTAACTAAACACTTCTGGTCTGGAACATTCAAATTAAACTACTTACACTGAGGTAATTTATTTCTTAACCATTCTAGACTATCCCCTTTCCTCAACTGATTTACGTATTTCAGCCAGGACTTCTGCAAAACTGAAGGCTAAAAAGCTTTCTTCAAGCAGCGAGTTATTCCCCAAGCCAAAACTAAATTCTGGAACTTTCTATCTGAAACCTAACGCACATCACTGATTATGTTGTTCAGTCACAAAAACTCTCCCAATGAAATCAAAACCCTTTTACTTTTTCAGGAAGTCTCCCTCATTCTATGTTTTAAAAGAAATTGCATGACTCTAACAATGCTCATAAGTTATTGAATGGCTGAAGCAGACTGGAAGGGCCAAATAGTCTACTAGTTCTAATTTCTTGTGGTTTTTTAGACTGTGGGAGTGTGGGACTGAGTAACAAATGTGGAGGAAGGTGTTCATGCTCTGAAATTGCTCATTCTCCTCTGGGAAAGACACCTGCCATTTACCTTATCTCTGCCCCTCATGATGTTATAAACCTCTATAAAGTCACCCCTCAACCTCCTATATTTCAGTGAAAAAAGTCCCAGCCTATCTGGCCTCTCCTTATAACTCAAACCCTTAATTATTGGTAACATCCCAGTAAATCTTTGCTGAAATCTCACCAGCTTAATAATTTACTTCCTATAACTCTAACAGTATCTCACTCCAAGACTCAACATTAAATGCATGAAGTCAGAATACTTGTTTAAAAAAATTGTTCTTTCTTGAAATGTGAGTGTTGCCAGCATTCATTATCCATCTTTCATATGCCCTTAAGAAAGTCATGTTGAGCTGCTTTAGAACAGAGAACATAGAACACTTCGGCCCATGATGTTGTACCGAGCATTTATTTTAATCTAAGATCAACCTAACCCACACATCCCTCAATTTACTTCCATCCATATTCTTGTCCAGCAATTGCTTACATGTCCCTAATGTGTCTGACTCTATGACCACCGCTGGCAGTGCATTCTACACATCCAATACTCTCCGCGTAAAAAGCCTACTTTTGACATCTCCCCAAAACCTTCCTCTAATCACCTTAAAATTATGAACCCTTGTCACTGCCATTTCTGCCCTGGGGAAATGTCTCTGGCTATCTATCTATGCCTCTCATTACCTTGTACACCTCTATCAAGTCATCTCCCTTCCTTCTTCTCTCTGTGTGAAAAGCCCCAGCTCACTCAACCTCTCTTCATAAGGCAAGCCCTCTAAACCAGGCAGCATCCTGGTAAATCTCCTCTACACACTCTCTAAAGCATCTATATTCTTCCTATACTGAGATGACCAGAACTGGACACAATATTCCAAGTGTGGTCTAACTAGGGTTTTATAGAGCTACAGGAAAAATATCATAGCTCTTAAACTCAATTGTCCTGTTAAGAAGGCGTATGGTGATTTGGCTTTTATTAACAACCCTATCAACTTTGAGTGGTCTGTTTGCATGGACCCCAAGATCCAACTGTTCCTCCAACTGTCAAGAATCCTGTCTTTAACCCTACATTCAGCATTCAAATTCGACCTTTCAAAATGAATCACTTCGCATTTATCCAGGTTAAACTCCACCTGCCACTTCTCAGCCCAGCTCTGCATCCTGTCAATGTCTTGTTGTAGCCTGCAACAGCCCGAGACACTATCAACAACACCACTGACCTTTGTGTCATCGGCAACCCTACTAGCCCACCCTTCCACTTCTTCATTCAAGTCATTTATAAAAACTACAAAGAGCAGAGACCCAAGAACCGATCCTTACTGAACACCACTGGTCACCATCCACTACCACTTGCTGCCTTCTTTGGCTCGCCAATTCTGTATCAAGACAGCCAAATCTCCCTGTATCCCATACCTCCTAACTTTCTGAATGAGCCTACTGTAGGGAAACTTATCAAATGCTTTACTGAAATTCATATACACCACATCCATCACTCGACCTCCATCAACCTGTCTCATCACATCCTCAAAGAACTCAATCAGGCTTGTGAGGTTGGACCTGCCCTTCACAAAGCTATGCTAACTATCTTTAATCAAACTGTTTTTCCAAATAATCATAAATCCTACTCTCACTATTCTTTCCAGTATCTTGCTTACCAGACATAATTCCCAGGGATTTCCCTATTCCCTTTCTTAAACAAAGGAACAACATTTACCTCTCTCCAATCAACCAGTACGACTCCCATGGAGAGTGAGGATGCAAAGATCATCACCAGAGGTGCAGCAATCTCATTCCTTGCTTCCCGTAGTAAACTTGGATATATCTGGTCTGGCCCTGGGGATTAATCTATCTTAATGCTTCTCAGAATTTCCAGCACATCCACTTCCTTAATATCAGTCTATTCAAGCCTATTAACCTGGTCCACAGTGTTCTCACTACCAACAAGGTCCCTCTCTCTAGTGAATACTGAAGAAAAAATCTCATTTAGGGCTTCCTCTACCTCTTCAGACTCCAGGTACAAGTTCCCTCCACTATCCCTGATTGGCCCTACCCTCTCTGTGATCATTCTCTTATTCCTCACATACGCGTAGAACGCCTTTGGGCTTTCCCTAATCCTTCCTGCCAAGGCTTTCTCATGCACCCTCCTAGTTCTTCTCAGTCCCAGTTCTTTCCTAGCTACCCTTTAATCCTCTAAAGCTGTGCCAGATGCTTGCTTCCTCAGACTTAAGTAAGCTTCCTTCTTCCTTTTGATGAGAAGCTCCTTGCTCTTGTTATTCAAGGCTTCTTCACCTGACCATTCCTTGCCTGTCTCAGTGGGACAAAGTTATCCAACACTCACAACAAGTGCTCCTTAAATAGCCTCCACATTTCTGTCATGCATTTCCTGAGGGCCAATTGCTCCCAATTTATATTCCAAAGCAGTATAATTTCCCCTCCCCCAATTAAATACCTTCCCATACTATCTGTTCCTATCCCTCTCTATGGCTATGGTAAAGGTGAGGCAGTTGTGGTCACTGTCACCAAAATGCTGTCCCACCAACAGATCTGACACATGGCTCGTTGCCTAGCATGAAATCCAGTATGGCCTCCCCCTAGTCAACCTATCTACATATTGAATCAGGAATCCTTCCTGGACACACCTGACAAAAACGGCTCCATCCAGACCATCTGCACTAAGGCGGTTCCAATCAATATTGGGGAAGTTGAAGTCACCCATAACAACAACTCTGTTACATCTGCACCTTTCCATGATCTGCTGTTCAATCTGTTCTTCCATCTGTCTGCTGCTATTGGGGGGATCTATACAAAACACCCAATAAAGTGACTGCTCCTTTCCTGTTACTGACTTCCATCCATACTGACTCAGTAGACAAACCCTCCTCAACAACCTCCTTTTCTGCAGCTGTGATGCACTGTCCAATTAAAATACTACTCCCTCTCCTATTTTACTCCCATCCTTGTTCTTTTTAAAAGACCTAGATCTTGGGACATCCAGTAACCATTCCTGCCCCTGTGAAATCCATGTCTCCGTTATGGCCACAACATTGTAGTTCCAAGTACTGATCCATGCTCTAAGTTCATCACGTTTATTCCTGACACTCCTGGCATTCAAACAGACACACTTTAACCCACCCTTTTGCCATTTCAACTGTGAATCCTACCTGACAGATTCTTTGCATTCTATTTCTGCCCATTCAATGAACACCCTCTCCTCTGATGTGTAACTGGTTCCCATCCCCCTGCCAATCCTCTCAAAGTGCTGTAACAAATCTCCTGCCCAGGACATTGTTGTCTCTCCAGTTCAGGAGCAGCCTGTCTTTCATGTACAGAAGGTACCCCAATGATCTACATATCTGCAGCCCTCCCTCCTGCACCAGCCCTATAGCCATGTGTTTAGCTGCACTTGCTCTCTGTTCCTCACCTCACGAGCACATGGCACTTGTAGCAATCCTGAGATTACTACTCTGCTCATCCTGCTTTTTACCTTCCAACCTAACTCCCTGAAATCCTCATCCCTTTTCCTGGCTACGTCATTGGTGCCAATGTACACCATGGCTTCTGGCTGCTCACCCTCCCCCTTCAGAATCTTATAGACTCGATCAGAGACATCCTGGACCTTGGCATCTGGGAGGCAACATACCTTTTGGGAATGCTGTCCACGACCATAGAATCTCCTGTCCATTCCTCTAACTATTGAGTCTCCTACCACTCATGTTCTTCTATTCTCCCCCCCCTTCCCTTCTGAGCCACAGAGCCAGGTTCAGTGCCAGAGACCTGGCCACTATATCTTTCCCCTGGTAGGTCCCCCAGCCAACAGTATCCAAAATGGTATAGTTGTTATTGAGGGGAATGGCCACAGAGGGTCCTGACTGTAACCCATATACCTTTTCCTGTACCTGAGGTGAACAACCTCCCTGTAACACCTCTTATTTACCCCTTCCGCCTCCCTGCATGATCCAAAGTTCATCCAGTTCCCTGATGCAGTTTATGAGGAGCTGGAGTTGGTTGCACGTCCTGCAGATGAAGTCAGTAGGGACACTCGTGGTGACCCTTAACTCTCACATCTTGCAGGATGAGCACGCAACTGCCTTAAGATCCATTCCCACTGTTCTGAATTCCCAAAGAGACTATTGGAAATAAAAACTAGTCACCTTTCTGAATTGGTGCAGAGAACCTTTATTTTCATGAACCTTTCTTGAACAGCAGCATGTAGGTATGTAGACCACAGTGCTGTTAGAGGTAGAATTCCAGGATTTTGACCCAGTGACAGAGAAGGACAAGTTATATGGCTCCAAGTCAGGAAGGTGAGTTTCTTTGAGGGCAACCTGGTGGGTGATGGCATTCCCATTCATCTGCTGCCCTTATCATTTTAGGTTATAGAGGTCACAGGTTTAGAAGTCTGTGCCAAAGGACCCTCAGACAATTGATGCAGTGCACCTTGTAGATAATACACACTGCTGCCAACGTTCAACAGTGGTGAAGTGAAGGAAGATGAAATGTATTGAAAAGTGTGCACTTCTATGGGGGCTTATGTACCACGAGGTCCTTTGTCCTGTGGTGCAGAGCCTCGTGAGTGCAGTAAGATTTGCACTCATCCAGGTAAGTGGAGAGTATTCCTTCACATTCCAGCTACTTGCTTATCAAGAATCAAGATTTAGCTGGACATTGACATGGACAGCTTGAGCTCCTGACGAGTCGCAAACATTGCTCAAAATTGAGTACTCATCCCCACTTCTGACCTTACGGTAGACAGGTCATAGATAAAGCCGCTGAAGATGATTGGGTCGAGGACTCTACCCTGAGGAACTCCTGCAGACCCGTCTCGTGACTGTGATGATTGACTTCCAACAACCACAGCCATCTTCCTTTATATTACGCAGGAATCTAACCAGTGGAGTCTGATTCCCATTGATTTCAGTTTTGCTAGGAGTCCTCAACACTATGCTCTTTCAAATGCTGCCTTGACGTCAAAGACTCTCACTCTCACCTGAGCTCTCCAGTTTAGTTGTTTTGGTTCAGTTTTAGTTGAACCAAGGCTGCATTTGCCCCTAGATACCAGCAAATTCACCAGGAAAAGTTAGGGTTTATGAACTTAAGCAACATTTTAATATTACATTACATCTTAAATGCTGGCAAGTATATCTGGAATCCTATTTAATCAAATATTAATAATTGTAATGTTTAAAAATGAAAAATTACTTGCTTTTGCGTTTCTTTCTGCCTCTTGCATCTCTTGCTTTGTGTTTGTGATTTTACATTGAACGGAATATTCTAAGTTAGAAATTCTGTTTTTTTTATTTTGCACGTCTTAATAAAGTTGCATCATTTTCAATAAAGTGCACCATGTTGAAATGGTTACTTTGCTAGAAAACAGAGAGTTCTGGAAGTACTCATCAGATCCGGTATCATCTGAGGAGAGAAAAAGAGGGTTGACAAGTCATATGACTGTTCTTCAGAACTGAAGAATTCTAACATTCCTCAATAGAAAGGAATATAGGTTCATGTGATCTGATGACATGACTTGGAAGCAATATCAACAGGAAGGAAGGTAAGAAAGAAGCTGTGTAACTGGTAAACACAAAGGAGAGTTACAAACAGGAGCTGGAGGAGAAACTGATTAGCACACAGACGCACACTCAAAGACAAGACGGAGACACACAGAAAGAAGAACACAAGCATTTCTTGAGGAGTAGAAGCAAATTACTCTCAAGAAGACACTTTTTTTTAGCTTGGCAGGAGGTACTGTACAAGTTAGCCAAAAAAAGTCTTAGTTCTGGAAATGTTTGATTAGTTTTGAGACTCTAAATAAATGTGTTGTCCCAAAAAATTGGCCAAACTGTGAGCTGATGTGGTATTCGTTATTTAGTGGAAAAGAACCTTGGAAAATTATATAGTTGAGACTGTTGAGACTCGAAAGTAGGAATTCATATGAGTGTGCCTAGCTGGTGATAATGATACACATGAAACTGAAAAGGGAATGCTGCATAGGACTTCAGACCTTACTCCCAGTGAATAAATTACAAGATTTTGTGGAACTGCCTAGCTATGTGTGGGAAGAACATGAATACTTGTGCTTGCATAAGGCTTACTTTTATTGCATTGATTATTCAAAGTGCAATCTACCCTAACATAAACTTCATTTCTGAGATGTGATAACATATAAGGTGGACTCATGGTAATTTCTTTATTAAGGGTCATTAAATAAACTTGATTATTTCCGTTTAGTTTCCCCTTGGGGATTGCATCACACAAATAGCTCGTGCTGCGCTGAGGATGAGCGACTCTGTTGGTGGAACTTCCTTTCGGGACAAAGATTAAACCGAGGTCTCTTCTGAACATTTGGGTGGATGTAAGAGATCTCATAAGATGCCTTGTGGTGCTTTGAATGCATTCTGAACTTCCAAGCTGGAAGCTTTGGGTTCCAGTTTTACCTCAGGTAATTGTTGGCCAAAAAGAGTGGCCACAGCCAAGGAGGTGAGTCTCAAACTGTGAATCCATCCAACAGACATAAATTGAAAGAATGAGGGAGATTCATGCATGGTCAGCCCTGTGATGACAAGGTAGTCAGAGTTTCCATTGCCATTGTCCGTCTCCAGGTTGCAGCATTTATATAAAAGTACATGTTGGCACTGCAAATAGAACTCCCCAAGTGAATTGTAACACACCACCACTTAAAGACCCCATGGCACTATTTTGAGGAAGAGGAGGCCCTGGTGTCCTGGCCAATGCTTATCTTTCAATTAGTGTCAGAAAAAAAACAGAGGATCTGGTAATTTTCAACATTTGCAAATCTACATTGCAACAGTGACAACACTTCAGAAGTTCCTCATTAATGGTAAGGTCCTGGACAGTGTTGCTGAACAAAGAGACCTCGAGGTACAGGTTCATAGTTCCTTGAAAGTGGAGTCACAGGTAGACAGGATAATGAAGGAGGCATTTGATATGCTTGCTATTATTCGTTGATACATTGACTATTGGAGTTGGGAGGTCAGGTTGTGTCTGTACAGGACATTAATTAGGCCACCTTGGGAATACTGCATTTAATTTTGGTTTGCCTCCTATCGGAAAGATGGTATGAAACTTGAAAAGGTTCAGAAAAGATTTGCAAGGATGTTGCTGGGATTGGAGGGTTTAAGAATCTGAATAGGCTGGGGCTATTTTCCAGGTGAAAGTGAGGGTTATAGATGCTGGAGATCAGACTCTAGATTAGAGTGGTGCTGGAAAAGCACAGCAGGTCAGGCAGCATCCAAAGAGCAGGAAAATAGACATTTCGGGCAAAAGCCCTTCATCAGGCTAATTTCCCTGGAGCATCAGAGGCTGAGGGGTGACCTTATAGAGGTTTATAAAATCATGAAAGGCATGGATCAGGTACATAGCCAAGCTCTTTTTCCCAGGATAAGGGAGTCCAAAATTAGAGGGCATAGATTTAAGGTGAGGGGAAAGATCTGAAGGGAACCTAAAGGGCATTTTCTCCTATAGAGGGTGGTGCATGTATGGAATGAGCTGCCAGAGGAAGTGGTGGAGGCTGATACAATAACAGCATTGAAAAGATATCTGGATGGGTATATGAATAGGGAGAGCTTAGATGGATATGGGCCAAGTGTTGGCAAATGGGACTTGATTAATTCTGATATCGGTTAGCATGGATGATATGGACTGAAGGGTCAGTTTCCATGTTGGACATCTCTATGACTCTATGATTCTATGACATTAGCCATACAACATCTGTAGTGAAATGCATCATATAACTTAAAGTCTTTACTCCCACGTGAGTGATTCACAATGGCTTAACTTCTTAACCCACAAAATACAGAAATCATGTTAAGAAAAGAGACCAATGTGTATAATTGTGTCAACTGTTTCACTGTGGTAACTCTGATATGCTTAGGTTGTCAATCAAATTATACAACAATGCCTTCCCATTCTTTGCAATAAGTACCAAATTTCATGGAAAGGAGTGAGGCTGAAACAACGTCAAGATATGAATTTGTGAGCAAATTAATCTTTCTTTGGCCATTCACCCCTTTGTAAAAGTCCAGGATTTCTGGTTTATCCTTGGACTGTGCTTCATAGCAAATTTGCCATCTTACCTCCTGGCATTTCTCCATCACTAATTAATTCTGAAGATTCAGAGCTCTGCTCTCCACATGAAGTCTTGTTTGACAGGAGCACAATCAAAAAATCTGACTTTGAGGTCAGCGATCTGATTCATAGTCTGACAACCTTTCATCCATTTTGACAATAGAGGATCCAGTTATAGAGTCATAGTCATAGAGATGTAAAGTCACCCCTCAGCCTCCGACATTCCAGGGAAAACAGCCCCAGCCTGTTCAGCATCTCCCGATAGCTCAAATCCTCCAAACCTGGCAAAATCCTTGTAAATCTTTTCTGAACCCTTTCATAGAACATAGAACAGTACAGCACAGAACAGGCCCTTCAGCCCACAATGTTGTGCCAACCACTGATCCTCATGTGAGGTAAACCTAATGTACGAACCCTCAAATTTCTGTGACCATATGCATGTCCAGCAGTCTCTTAAATATCCCCAATGACCTCGCTTCCACAACTGCTGCTGGCAACTTATTCCATGCTCTCACAACTCTCTGCGTAAAGAACCTGCCTCTGACATCCCCTCTATACTTTCCGCCAAACAGTTTAAAACTATGACCCCTTGTGTTAACAATTTCTGCACTGGGATAAAGTCTCTGGCTATCGACTCTATCTATGCCTTTCATTATCTTGTACACCTTAATTAGGTCCCCTCTCTTCCTTCTTTTTTCCAATGAAAAAAGTCCGAGCTCAGTCAACCTCTCTTCGTAAGATAAGCCCTTCATTCCAGGCAGCATCCTGGTAAACCTCCTCTGAACCCTCTCCAAAGCATCCACATCTTTCCTATAATAGGGCGACCAGAACTGGACGCAGTATTCCAAGTGCGTATTTCAAGTTTCGCAACATCTTTCCGATAGAAAGGAGACCAGAATTGCACGCAATATTCCAACAGTGGCCTAATCAATGTTCTGCATAGCCGCTACATGACCTTCCAACTCCTATACTCAATACTCTGACCAATAAAGGAAAGCATACCAAACGCCTTCTTCACTATCCTATCTACCTGCAACTCCACTTTCAAGGAGCTATGAACCAGCACTCCAAGGGCTCTTTGTTCAGCAACACTCCCTAGGATCTGTATAAGTCCTGCTAAGATTTGTTTTCCCAAAACGCAGCACCTCACATTTATCTGAATTAAACTCCATCTGCCACTTCTTAGCCCATTGGCCCGTCTGGTCAAGATCCTATTGTAATCTGAGGTATCCCTCTTCGCTGTCCACTTTGGTTGAAACTCTACACTCGGAGTGTTCGATTGTTAAATTTAATCCACAATTTAAGAAGAGTAGCGACGATTTTCTACATTCAAAGCTAAGGATAAGCAGCAGTGAAATTTAACAGGCACACTGAAGCCTCACTACACCAAGCCCAACGATGACTGATAATGTATGCGCTGCTATTCACAGTGACCTCCTGAATGGAAACAATAAAAATGTCTTAACGCCTGTTAAGAAAAACAAAGCTACTTCACTGTCAGTGTCATCTTCATCACTGAACACAAGACTCCCAATGTGGAAATGCTAGCGGCTCTACACCAACACAAACAGTTCAGTGTCAGAAAACAACAAATGTTGGAGAGATCACAGCGGGTCAGGCAGAATCCAAGGAGAGAGAGCAAACTCACGTTTTGAGTCTCAATTCTTCATCAGCGTTGAAGTGAAGTGTGGATGGGGCATCATTAATGCTACAGTTAGGAATGTGGACTCTAGAGTGCTGGGAGAGAAAAGATGTTGATAGTTCAGATTAAGTGATCAGAATGTGAGAATGGCAGAACACTAACTGGATTAGTGGTGCTGGAAGAGCACAGCAGTTCAGGCAGCATCCGAGGAGCAGTAAAATCGACATTTCGGGCAAAAGCCCTTCATCAGGAATAAAAACTGCTTCCAGCAGTTTTTATTCCTGATGAAGGGCTTTTGCCCGAAATGTCGATTTTACTGCACCTCGGATGCTGCCTGAACTGCTGTGCTCTTCCAGCACCACTAATCCAGAATCTGATTTCCAGCATCTGCAGTCATTGTTTTTACCTAGAACACTAACTGCCAGAGTGGAAAGAACAGACAGTCACACTGGGGTGGGGGGAGGGGAAAGAGGTCATGGTGAGTGACAATGTATATGAGCCATGAGGTCAAGCTGCAGCGGTACAACTTGGAATATTGCGTACAGTTCTAGTCACTGCATTATCGGAAGGATATGGAAGTTTTGGAAAGGGTTCAGAGGAGATTTACTAGGATGTTGCCTGGTATGGAAGGAATGTGTTATGGGGAAGGGCTGAGGGACTTGAGACTATTTTCGTTAGAGAGAATAAGGTTAAGAGGTGACTTAATTGAGATATACAAGATAATCAAAGGATTAGATAGGATGGACAGTGGGAGCCTTTTTCCTCAGATGTTGATGGCTGCACCTGATGGGGACATAACTTTAAATTAAGGCATGATAGGTATCGGACAGATGTCAGAGCTATTTTCTTTACTCAGAGAGTAGAAGGGGCTTGGAATGCACTACCTACAACAGTAGTAGACTCACCAGCTTTAAGGTCATTTAAATGGTCATTGGATAAACATGTGGATGAAAGTGGAATAGTGCAGGATAGATGGACCTCAGATTGGTTCCACAGGTCAGGGCAACATCGAGAGCCAAAAGACCTGTACTGCACTGTAATGTTCTACATTTCATGCTCTTTGTTAGGTAAAGCTAAAAGAAAGGGAAGGAATGGAAATTGGTTCACAATTCAAAGGTATTGAACTCAATATTAAGTCCAGAGGTCTGTAAAATGCCTCGTCTGAAGATGAAACGGACTTGTCCCTTCTTTCAGGTCTGGCTGTTAGTCAATGTTCTGCCATTATCACATTCCAATCACTTAGTCTGAAGTATCAACATCTTTTCTCCCCCAATGACTTTACACCCCATTCCTCACCCACTCCCCCGCCTGTGAAAATATAACATAAATGCTGCCCCCTCCTCACTTTATTGTCAGCTCTGATGAAGAGTCATCCAGACTCGAAACATTAGGTTGTTCTCTCTCCATGCATGCTGTCTGACCTGCTGTGATCTCCAGCATTTGTTGTCCTCAGTGCAGATTCCAACATCTGTAGTAATTTGCTCCTACAATTCAGTTTCAGTCTGGGCAGAATGATCACTTGGAGGGAGCAGCCATCAGAAGTCCTTTCTGGTTTGGTTAAGAGAAGGTCTCTGCAAGATGCAGGACCCACATAAAGGATTTGAAGGTCGAAAAGGAAAGAGGTTTTGATTATGCACCTTCTGTCATGCTGTTAACAGGATTCCAGGTGCAAGCCCAGGATATACTGTACTGCCAACTCTCACCTGACAGATCCTGTGTGTTTTGGCAGCAGTGGAGATGGGAGATAGAGGAAGTATCCGATCTCTGGCTCCTCATCTTGCCAACACTTAAATGCAATATTGCCGTCAAGTTTCAGTGGGGATTTAGTAGTAGCCCCTAAATCCAATATCCTTTAATTTGCTAATTCTGTTCTGTCAAATTTTGGGCAGGAAAGCAGAGGTAAACTGAAAGTGTAATTAGTCTGCCTGCAGTGATTTTATAGTTCATATATAGTTACCCGAATCAATCATACTAGTCAATTTTCCATTAGCTCAAAATTTATGATTGTTTCAAGTATCACCAATTACAGTTAATGCTAAACCTTATCTTAATATAACACAGACACCTAGGTTCATGTTCAAGTCAATTTAGTTTCATTGTACTGATACGCAAATTACTTCATTTTTACATAATTTAAATGTAATATTTCTATCCATATAGATCAATTTTTATTGATAATTACTGATGTTATTTATTTTTCTACTAGTTTAACAGCAATT
This sequence comes from Chiloscyllium plagiosum, assembly GCF_037043375.1. Lineage (NCBI taxonomy): Eukaryota > Metazoa > Chordata > Chondrichthyes > Orectolobiformes > Hemiscylliidae > Chiloscyllium > Chiloscyllium plagiosum. The sequence continues at coordinate 16,913,186 of NW_028270155.1, forward strand.
ATGATACACAGGTCCTGTTCCATACAATTCTCATTTTAGGTCCTAAATCTTTTTTATGCCCGTTCCAATAACTACAAATTCTTGTGATGCCCAGAATTGAACACACAACTGAGGTCACACCAGTGTTGAATACAGGTTTAGATTAAATTAGGTTCCCTACAGTGTGGAAACAGGCCCTTTGGCCCAACAAGTCCACATTGACCTTCTGAAGAGCAACCACCCCCCTACATTTACGCTGACTAATCCACCTAATACTACAGGCAATTTAGCATGGCCAATTCACCTAGCCTGCACATCTTTGGACTGTGAGAGGAAACCGGAGCACCTGGAGGATACCCACACAGACATGGGGAGAATGTGCACACAGACATTTGCCTGAGGCGGGAATTGAACCTGGGTCTCTGCCACTGTGAGGCAGCAGTACTAACCACTATGCCACCCTAAAGTAGTTAGGGAACTCTTAACTTTCTTAGCCCACTGCCCTTACCTAAATTATATGCATTGCCTGAGCAGGGACTTGAACACTGGACCCTCAGATGAGACGTCTGATGGTCCACCGATTGAGCTATCCGGACCTTCATCATAACTTCTGTGTTTTTGTGCTCTTTGCCTCGATTTATCAAGCTCAGGATTATTTCCCTTTTTAACTGCTTGTTTAACCTGCGTCATCACCATCAATGATTAATGTTGGAGACTGTCAAATATCAGCTCATTTTTTTACAATATTAATATAAAACATTAAAAAGAAATTTTAAAATGACCCAATGATAGAATGTTTGATATCCAATCATCCATACATGTGATTTTTAAATTCTTTGGATGAATCAAAACCGCAAATCAAAACAGCACAGTTTTGTTACAGAATGTTTTTGTAAACTTTGAGCAGAAAGATCTATTTTCCTTTCTCAATCACTTCTAAACCATCTTTCTTAGATAGTAAAGTCACTAAAGTCCCAGAGGACCATAGGGCTGCTCTCTCATTAGAGAGACACAACTTGGCATGGTGACTCAGTGGTTAGCACTGCTGTCTCACAGTGTCAGGGATCTGGGTTCAATTTCAGCCTGGGTGGCTGTCTGTGTGGAGCTTGCATGTTCTCCTTGTGTCTCCATGGGTTTTCACTAAGTGCTATGGTTTTCTTGTAGCATCCAATCATGTACCGATTAGTTGGATTGGTCGTTTAAATTGTCTGTAATGTCCAGGGATGTGCAGGCTTGGTGGAATAACCATGAGAAATATGAGACTGGGTGGGATGTACTTTGGAGGCTTGGTGCAGACTTGATTGATTGAATGGCCTCTTTCTGCACTACAGAGATTCTATGATTCTAATTTCTGGTGAGGGACAAGATTGAGAAGGTGAGACTTCATGGTGACCTCAGCTGTAAGGGATTGAGCCCGCACTATTAGCGTCACTCTATATTGTAATCCAGGGTTTCTACAGCTAAATGATGTTGACATTAAGATCTAGCCACAACAAATTAACTTTAAAATCCACTACTCAATGGAGTAAAGGAGGGAATTTAACAAAGGCACATGCTACAAATAATACAATGGGTAATTGAAGTGCATCAATATGTGAAATGATCTCTTCAGAGAGTTATCTTACAACTCCTAACTAGATGCTATGATTGTTTGTCCACTTGCATAATTAGCACCTCAATCCCATGACTGATTAACAAGTATGTTACAGATAGCTTGTGGAGAGAGCAAAGAGGACTTGCCTTCATCTTTTGGTAGTTTTCCAGAAGTAATGATCTGGGCAGCCACAAAGCATAGGACAAGGAAATGTTCCACATGGATCCCTGCCCACCTTAATATAGCAGCTTCTTTTCAATTCCCTTCTGTACCTTCTGTGTTGACCCTTGTTCACAGTTGCATTATCCAGCTGACGCGGGTGGCACGGTGGTTAGCACTGCTGCCTCACAGCGCCAGAGACCCGGGTTCAATTCCTGCCTCAGATGACTGTCTGTGTGGAGTTTGCACATTCTCCCCGTGTCTGCGTGGGTTTCCTCCGGGTGCTCTGGTTTCCTCCCACAGTCCAAAGATGTGCAGGTTAGTTGAATTGGCCGTGCTAAATGCCTGTAGTGTCAGGGGAATGGGTCTGGGTGGGTTGTTGGTCAGTGTGGACTTGTTGGGCCGAAGGGCCTGCTTCCACACTGTAAGTAATCTAATCTGTTATTTGCATCCTTTATCTGCTTAATTTTACTCTTTCATCATCCAGGGATTTGTTTGTCTTATCTTACCACTCATGAGAATGTACCTGGAATGTACCCAAATAATCTTCACTTTCAATGTAGCCCATTCTTCTTTTGACTTTTAGCTGCCAATCTTTGCCTCCAATTTCACTGGCCAGATTTGTTCTCACTCTATTGAGGCTGACTGTCCTTTAGTTAATTATTTTCCCTCTGGATTACCTTCTGTTATTATCCCTAGCTAACCATAACTATGATTACTGGCCTTTAAATGTTCTACAAATTCATAAGTAAAACCAGATGCTGCCAAACTGATCTGAAGAAGGTTCACTGGACCCAAAATGTTGACTCAGCTTTTTTCCACAGATGCTGCCAGACATGCTCAGATTTTCCAGTAATTTCTGTTTTTGTTTGTTTCCTATAAATACTTAGTTCATTTGACCTACTTTAATCCCTAAACCCAGGTCTAACATGCCTCCTTGCTTTGTTGATTGGAAATAGTGATTGAGAAAATACTCCTAAACACTCTCGAGGTGTTTCTCACTCTCCCGGCCCTTTATACTATAAATACCTGAAATGCCTGCACAGTGGCTGGTATCCGAGACTAAGTCACCCTTTATTTACTGGTGCATAGTACACTGGCTGTGTCCACTCAGTTTGAAGTCATTCACTGAACTGAGGAGATTCTAATTCCCTTGTTTTATTTTGCTTGGGGTCAATCCTCAACTGAGAAGATTCTAATTTACTGGCTATATTTTTTTATCTATTTTACTTCTATTTTTCTTTGTACTTTCTTATTTCTCCCCAGCACCAACATCATGTGCGTGTAAGGTGTAGGACACAGAGTGCAGAAAACTTTATTCGTATTTCGCCACCAGGAAGAAAAAACACCCAAGTGGCCAGTGACAAGCAGTGCCCCGTTCCTTAAGGCCAATGCTTAGCTGAATGAAAAAGTGAAGGGGAGGGTAGAGATTAAATCAAAATAGAGTTACCTTTGGTTATATGAGTCAGTTTCCTGACTGGTCTAGGTTAACAAACGCAAACAAGGGTCTTGTAGTCAATGAGATCCACCAGGTTCCAATCACGACACTATCCAAGGCTGTATTAGGATGATTAAAGTTCCCACCCACTCCCTATTATATCTAATCAATAATTTCCTTGCAAATTTGTTCTCCTGTATATGTTGTACAGGTTCATAGCCAATGTTCCCTCTAAGTTGTGTGGCCATGCAGTTACTGAGAAGCCCCATGGATGTCAGTTGACATATCACTCAATGCCATCTGCCTTCTGAAGTCACTGCGACACTTGAACCCTGGCAGTCTGCACAGCAGGAAGAAGGATAACTGGGAAGTTGTAGAATGCACATATCTGAACTGAAATTACAAAAGTGACAGAATGAGAAAACGCCACATCAAACCTTAAAGGCATTGAAGAGAGAACACATTTTCAAAAAAAGGGATTTGCAATCTGGTTAACACATGATACAATTCTCGATATTATAAATGATAATAACCCACAAGGAAAAGTAATTTAGTGTGTTTAAATGATGATTATTATACATTGTACAAGCTTCAGTCTTGTGATTTAGGATGTCTTTTTAAATAATAGACTCGACAGACAACTTGAGGTTTTCTCAAATAAAGTAGCAAATTCCATTTCTTTTGAAATTAAACATAATTGACCTATTTTCGTTAAAAAATTGTGAACCTGGTGCTTTGACCTCAGTGGATACATCACTAACATATAAATCAATCAAATCATCATCATCATCATCAAATCACGACAGTGTAGAAACAGGCCTTTTGGCCCAACAAGTCCACACCAACCATCCAAAAAGTAACCCACACAGACCATTCTCTACCCTATAACTCTACATTTACTCCTGACTAATATACCCTACATGTCCCTGAACACTATAGGCATGGCCAATTCACCTGGCCTGCACATCTTTGGATTGTGGGAGGAAACCGGAGCAGCCAGAGGAAACCCACACAGACATGGGGAGAATGTGCAAACTCCACACACAGTCACCCAAGGTTGGAATTGAACCCGGGTTCCTGGCGCTGTGAGACAGCACTGTTACTAAATTTCATTTGTAGAACTGTCACATACTAAAATGTCACACAATAAAATGTTATGGCTACATTAGGTTGTTCTGGTGCACTAGGAACAAATTGTGACAATCTTGCCTTGCCACTGGATTTCTCCAGTTGTTCTGGTGCAGCTTCTCAACTAATCAATGTGAGTAAGATAGTTGGAGTGCTGCAGCGTATCTTTGTTCATTCTTCCCTGTCACCTGCTGTTTGGTTGGACATTGGATTTTGGCTATCAGGATTACATTCATGACCTGTATGCTTTGGACCCTGTGGAGCATGCAAACCCTTTGCCCCCACTTCATTTAAGTGACTTCTGCTTGTGTCCTGTGCATCTTGCACTGCTGGATGGCTGCTCTCACAGCTGGGGGCTTTAATTATGTGTGAGAAGAGCATGTGCTCTAAATCAAGAAACATGCTCTTCAGCATTAAGGGATTTAGTATAAATATCACGGGCAGAAGCTTCTTATATTAGGTTCTCAATTTAGCATCAGATTTAGAAGTTGGCATTATTTTTACTTGGGGACCGTGTCATGACTGACTGAGGTAGTGCACTGGCAATTAAACCCTGCTATCCCTGGAACTGTCACACAAGTTAAAGATTTTAAGGTAAGTGTACAGTTTACCTGATTTCCAACCAAGGCTGATAGAAAGCAGACCCCTCCATCGCCAGACCACAACAAAACGACGGTTGGAGGAAAAGCGCCTCATCTTCCGCCTAGGAACCCTCCAACCACAAGGGATGAACTCGGATTTCACCAGTTTCCTCATTTCCCCTCCCCCCACCTTGTCTCAGTCTAATCCATCGAATTCAGCACCACCTTCCTAACCTGCAATCTTCTTCCCGACCTCTCCGCCCCCACCCCAGTCTGACCTATCACCCTCACCTTGACCTCTTTCCACCTATCACATTTCCGACGCCCCTCCCCCAAGTCCCTCCTCCCTACCTTTTATCTTAGCCTGCTGGACAAACTTTCCTCATTCCTGAAGAAGGGCTTATGCCCGAAACGTCGATTCTCCTGTTCCCTGGATGCTGCCTGACCTGCTGCGCTTTTCCAGCAACACATTTTCAGCTCTGATAGAAAGCATGGACTGTTTTGTTTGTACTTTGCAGAATTACTATTTAATATGAGTAATTAGACTCCAGTTACAATGATAAACATTGGCATTGAGCACTACAAATTAAAACTTTAATCCTCTTCTGGAATCTCACAACACACACACACACACAAAGTCAAACAGGCAGGGAAAAATAGGTTCTGGGTCGTGGAAAACCAGGAGGCAGTTCACTAATTATAGAGTCATAGAGATAGACAGCAAACCAGCCACTTGAGGCCTCCTGCAAACCAGTGGAAATACCCAAAGAAAGAGAGCTGGAAAGCAACATTCTGACTAACAATAAGAATCATAAAATTAATCTCAGCAATCCTTGACTCCCTTACCAACTTGGTACACTCTCCACCTGACACCCGACCCAAGTGGGACCCTGCCCCATATCTACCTGACACCTGACTTACCTGACACCATACTTACTTGGCACTGTAAAACTTCTCATTCCACCCACTCTACACCCCACTCAGCATCCTAGCGCATACCAACTTAGAACCCCACAGGCACCCTTTACCTCACGTCCTTGCCTCCCAGCACTGTAATCTCATGTTTACCTCACACAATTACCCATTCATAGGAGTTTACAAAATGGCTGATTAATGATATGGACCTTTAACTTCCCAAATACAACAGCTGCCTGCCTTATAAAAGTGGATATGGTTTGCCCTGCTCCACACCATGAGGGACCTATTAGAGTAGAAGTACAACTTCACATTTATGAAGGAATTCTCATCTACATATCCTGCCAGAAACACGGAGTCCTTTTGTTCTTTTTAGTAAAGAAAATGCAAATTGGCAACGTGCAAGTGTTTGCCAGTCCTCAGAAAATCCAACACTTTGTTAATTCACTGAAATTGCTTTAGCAAAAGTCTTTTAACTATCCTACCTGTTAATTCAGCTGAAATAATTCACCGAGCAGAGATAGAGAGTTCCAAGACCACAATTCCTTCCCAGAGGCTCATGAACCTGTAGCAAAGGGCATAGAGCTCAGGCCTCAGAGCTGCCGAATGTGGCCAGGAACAGGAGAACATTTGTTTGTATATTTCTGTACTAATGCGCATTCATTCAAGTGTCACAACGAGGTGAGGAGGGCTGAAATGACTCCTCTCTTCTCCCACTCCTCATTCGACCTCAATATGATTTTCTAAATTCTGAGAGGATATGGTTTATCAATTATACCAGTGTCCCAGAGCTTACATTTTAAGGCTCTGAGGAATTGACTCAGACTGAATTCCTTAGTCTTAACAAAAACAAGTAAAGTTTATTGAAACTATTTTTCCCGGGCTAAGCAAGACTGGGTAACGTGACACTTCATACGATCACAGTCTCTCTCTCTCTCTCACACACACACACTCTCACACACACACACTCTCATACACACTGTCTCTCACACACACACTCTCTCTCACACACACTCTCTCTCACACACACACTTTCACACACTCTCACACACACTCTCTCTCACACACTCTGTCTCTCACACTCTCTCTCACACACACTGTCTCTCACACTCTCTCTCTCTCACACACACAGTCTCACACACACACACTCACACACTCTCTCTCACACACACTCTCTCTCACACACACACACAGACACTCTCTCTCACACACATACTCTCCCTGTCTCTCTCACACACACACACACTCACACACACACTCTCTCTCACACTCTCTCACACACACACTTTCACACACTCTGTCACACACACTCTCACACACTCTCTCTCACACACACACTCTCACACACTCGCTCTCTCTCTCTCACACACACATACTCTCCCTGTCTCTCTTACACACACACACTCTCTCTCTCTCACACACATACACACTCACTCTCTCTCCCGTACATGTGCGCGCACACGCACACACACACACACATACTGGCAGGGTAGGACAGCTAGGCTTACGAGGACCATGCAGTCCATGAAATTTAAAACAAAATGATTGTGGTTAGTTCTTCCTTGACTGTTCCTGTTGAGGGGAGTACAATGTTTAACTGCTTAGCCCAGCTGTTCTCCTGGGTACAGTTATACAGAGCAGATTTTCACATTATAATAGATCACAGACAATTTTCTCCCTGGTCTGATCACTTTTACAGGACCTGTCACCCACTTCCAAAGAAAAAGAGCGAGAAGACTAGAGAGAAAGAGATAGTTTCTCAGCCAGGTTTCAGTCTAACATTGTAATAACCTCTCTTGGCAAGGCCTTTGAGATACTCTGCTGATTTGTGTATTCAAGAGAGATTCTATGGCAATAAACAGTTATTTTGACGTCTCATCTCGGAACCATTTAAAAAACCTCTGGATGTTGTGAATCAATGGGAAGGGGTCTTTCATGATGTCCAGGAGTTTGATTGTTTACAGCTCATGTAGTGGAATGTAAAAGTGCAATTTGAAGTAGACAGTCTGTCTGGCAGCATCTGTTCTAAAGTAAACAATTGTGTGTAAAGTGTCTCAGTTTTTGTTAGCACAGCGAGATAGGGAAAGGAAAATTAGAAATTATATTTTGGAAAGAGAATATGTCTCTTAAGCTTGCCGTCTCTCTCATTCTTTTTGTAATTTTGTTGTAATGTATGCATGAGGAGTGACATATTGGTTATCAATTGCTTACATCTGTGTTATTTGCAAAAACATTTATGTATGTTTTGAGTTTTTAATAAAAACATTTAGTTACATAGACGTGAAATCTTCATTAACCCAATATAAATGTTGCAAACTTTGTTACTTACTGGTAAGGCTTTTGGAAGCACCCAAGCTACTGATTGTGATTTGTTCTAGAAACCTGTTGATTTCAGACCAAAGCAAAAAGTGTTGGAGGATCTCAACAAGTCTGTAGAGTACTTGGAGATGGTGCCCAAAGAGAGAGAAAAAAAGAGATACTGTAGGCAAGTACCCTATTCAATCCCCTCCCAGTCATCAACATAAATACCACCCTTTCCCAGATAATTTCAATTCTGACGAAAGGTCACTGGACATGAAACATGAACTGTGTTTTTGTCTCCACAGATGCTGCCGGTTGAGCTGAGGTTTCGCCAGTTTTTGTTTCAGATTTCCAGCATCTGCAATCCTTCATTTGTATTTTACTGTTAAATGTGATTGACAGCCATTTGAACCAGGAATTATTGTGGCAATTCTTTTCGATATTAAGGAACCGTAACTATTAGAAGCTTTGAGTCAATTTTCAACTCCACCAGATTTGTGGTTCAAACGTTACCACTGGGTAAGGAGCACAGAAATAAAATAACCAGTTTGCAAATTAATATTAGTTGCAAAATAAATTAAATGCAATGATTTGAAGAATTAGAAGAATTTCTACAGTATTTCGTTCTGTTTGCTACAAATTTGAAGGCGGCACTGCTTGATTGTTTGGGTTCTGGGTATTGAGTTCTCAGAGTTGAATTTTCATAAAAACTGCTTTGTAGCCATCAACGAGCTGGCTTGTGAAACCAATTCCAAAGTGATTCCTCCTCCAGCTCTTCTCATTTGGTCTGGAGAAATGTTGGCATCTGTTGAATGCAGTTGATGTACCACGCTGGTTCAATTGTTGTTACATTATCACATTGTTCAACCCAGGAGGGTTCTGAAAATAACAAGTGGTTACTCAGTAGAGAAAGAATCAGAAAGAGGTGGAAGCAGCTGGGATATTACTACTTAGTAAGAACATCTCACTTTGGTGTTTAGTTCTGAAAGGCACATAGCGAAACCTACGAATTGTCATTTATAAGGCAATAGTTGAAACTTTGCATGTTAATACGGCAGTTGCGTCATTTTTTCTCAGTCCTTCTAATATATTTGATCTAAGGAATTATGTAATCTTCATGTTTTATTTAGTAGAAGGTCATCAAACTCTTCTCTCAGTCTCTGCTCCTTTTCTGATTCAACCCCCTCTCTGAAGTGGTTAGAATATTTCATCATGTGCAATTGTTTTCAAACTGTGCAAGTTGTGGTTTGACTGGAGGAAAAAGTGGGTTAAAATTTCTGATTTAACTGTTCCTCACAATTCATACAGAAAAACCTGAACTTCTAAGAAACATGTAATGTGATCAGGTGGCTTTCATATTACTCTCACACTTTTAAGATCAAAGTTTGATTGCAGGCAAGACTGATTGAGTGAGCATTGAATTTACGAGGAGAAAGTGAGGACTGCAGATGCTGGAGATCAGAGCTGAAAATGTGTTGCTGGAAAAGCGCAGCAGGTCAGGCAGCATCCAAGGAGCAGGAATGAAGAAGGGCTCATGCTCGAAACGTCGATTCTCCTGCTCCTTGGATGCTGCCTGACCTGCTGCGCTTTTCCAGCAACACATTTTCAGCTCTGAGCATTGAATTTGTCACTTGACTGTAACAAATTCAATGAAAATTGAGCTCAGGTAATTTCAACTCAGCTCTTCATTGACATAAACCCAAATAGTGCAAGATTGACATAACATTGGGTTTAAATTGTCCTTCTCTCTCAAATACCAGTCAAAGAATAGAAGCAAGATGCTTGTACAATAGGAAAATAGGTATTAGAGCAGGAGTATGCAATTCAGTCCTTTGAGTCCACTCTGCCATTTAATGCAATCGTGGTTGATCTTATCTTGGTCTCAACTCCACTTTCCTGTCTGCTCCACATAGCCTTTTATCCCACTTTTCATCAGGAACATATCTGCTTTTTTCTTGAATCTGTTGATTACTTCTGCCTCCACTGCACTCTGAGGCAGTGAGTTCCACAGATTCACAACTCCCAGTCTGTTTTGAACCTTCCGTCTCCGTCTCCGTCTTCGTCTCTCCGTCTCTCTCTCTCTCTCTCTCTCTCTATATATATATATATCCCACAAGGTGGAGCATCTGTTGCACATTCACCATTTCATTGAAGAGAAAGAGGTGGCCTTGCAGTTTTATTGCTGGATTGTAAATCATAAAGCCCAGCGAATGTTCAGGGAACCTTTGTTCAAATCCTGCAATGGCAGAAGGTGGATTTGAATCCAATAAACATATGGAATTGAGAGTCTAATGTCATCCAATACCCATTGTTGTTTGTTGGGAAAAAACCATCTGGTTCACTAATGTCCTATAGGAAACATATAGGGAAGTTTCCTTTAGGGGAGGTGTAGTGATTGGAACCAAGTTGACCTCATTGACTACAAGGTCATTGATTGGGATTGTTAATTTGTGCCAAACTGGCCATAAACAGACCCAGGCAGCAGGCTGTGGACGGGGATGATTGCCTGCCCCTCTTCCACGGTTATGTCAGATCCCGGGTGTCCCTGGAGAAGGAGCACGCAGTGTCCACCAAAACCCTTGAGATTTTCAGGGGAAGGTGAGCACCGCAGGGAGTGAAGTGTATTATTTTCCCCTCCAACTCGATTTTTATTTAATCCCTGCCCTCCCATTCACTGTTTGATCACACAGCAATGCCCTTTGACGTGAAGGGCACTGCTTGCCACCCTGGTGTTTCCTTTCTTCCTGCTGGTGGAAATTGAATAAAGATTTGTACACTTGCGCGCGTGCACACACACACACAACATGGGTGGTGGGGAAAGGGAGAAAAAAAGAAAGAAAAAAATCTAAACAGGAGTTTTAGAATCTCCTCACGTTAGGGCACTGACTCTGCTGGCTGGTTTCACAGTCAGTGTGTTATTGTTGTTGTTAATTTTTTGGGGTGGGGGAAGAGAAAATTCTGATTCCTGATTCACTGAATTATATAACCAGTTTGTGAACTGGTGTTCCTTCTTTATTGAGTACTGAATTCTAAACTGACTGATCCACACAGTCAATGTGTTTCAGGTGTAATTCAATTCTCATTTGGGAATTGTTGTTTCACTGGCTGATTAAAGTTTGTATGTTACTCTTCTCTTTTATTTTGAGAAAAGGATAATGTTGATTTTTGTAGCAAGGCTTAGCCCTTGCACTCTAGTTTTCCTTTTTTTTGTATATGTCTTCACTGTTTTTTGGTGTTTGGACTGAGCCCTTGTGAGAAAATACATCTTACCAGATGAGCTGTTCCGGGGAGTAGACCTGGCCCTCTGTAAATACTAAACACCTGTGTGTGTGCTGAGAGGTGAGCACTTTTTGTATCCTGGAGTTTGGGAGTGGACCAAGCCCCTGTGAGTTAACTGCACCTTTACAATGTATTGTGTTTCTGTGAGTGGGCCCAAAGGATAAGCCAAAACTCTACAGAGACTGAACACCAGTGTGATGTGGGGTGTGCATTTGCTGCCTTCTGCAGTGGACTCTTTTTAACAATAGACTCTGCAGTTTGGAGTTGTCTGCATTTCTGACCATGCACTTTGTATAATGGAGTGGACTCTGTTCCTGGGAATGGATTCTACATTTTGAAGAGAACTGTTTATTGTAATGAACTCTGTAATAGAAGGGACTCTGTTTGTTGATAATTGACTTTGTCTTGTTGCTTGTTGGGTTTATCACCTACACTGTCGTGTGTGTCCCTGTGTCTGTCAGGTCTTACTGTGAGCTGGGAGGGTCATAGGCCATCCTGAGAGCTAGAGGGTGGGTAGGCTGCCCTGATGCCGGTCGCCCTGAGAGCCAAAAAGTGGGTAGGGTGTTCTGAGCGCTGTCTTTCTGTGAAGGGTAATCGGGACGGGCTGTCCTAGAGGTGGTTGGAAGGTGTGTCAGAGTGGCTGAGCGCCAGAAGGTGCATAGGGGCAGGCCAAGATGCAGAAGTCTTGTGGCCTTCCCTATGGGCTGTAGTCCCAGGGAAGAGGACAGGCTGTCCAAGAAGTGGCCAAAGGTGTGTAAGGGCAGGCCACAGGCCGGATTGTGTGTTGGTGTGAGCAAGAGCCAGATGCTACTTAGGAGCAGACAGAGCCGGAAGGCAGGTAGGCCGTCCTCAGCATTGTCATCCCGGGCAGATACAGGGGCAGGCTGCCCTAGAGGTGGCCAGAAGGTGTGTCAGGGTGGACCGAGAGCTGGAAGGGGCATTGGGGCAGGCTGCTTTAGTGGCTGGAAGGTGGGAGGAATGGTTGTGTTGCTGGGCATCTGTATTTTCTGCACTTATTAATGTAATTGGACTGTCTTTTATGTACTTGTCATTGTTACTGGTTTGTAATGATTGAAACTGGGATTTGAGGTTTGTCCTCATTTCCATGAAAACTGGTTGAATGGTAGGGTTTGGGGCCTGGCTTTGCTGTTCCTCTCCCTTTGTAAAATTGCTGTTTCTTTGTATACAACTGTTAATGTTAATTGTTTTGTAAACTGTTGTTTAATAAAATAAAAAATATAATAAGGAGATTAGAATCTCCTCTGATCAGGGGACTGACACTGAACTGACTGGCCGCAGCCAGTGTACTGTGCACTAGTAAATAAAGGGTGACTTGGTAATGGGATACCAGCTTCTGTGCAGGCATTTCAGTAACAATGGGAGAAAACAGAATGTGCCTGAAGAATATTCACTCACAACAGTCATCTTAGAGTTGTTGGAAGCATTTCTGGCATTATGCATTTATTTGGGAAGTCTGACTCATTTGACCCTGCTGTCACTCCAGCCATGATCTTATTGAATGGCTTGAAGGGCCAGATGGCCCACTCTGCTCCTGATTCTTATGCTCTTAGAGATTTAAGAACTGTAAGGTTACTTAGGATATTAGAGAGACTGATTGATTTTGTAAAGTTGTATATATCTGATCTTGTGTTTCAACGATAATAAACCAGGTCTCATTATTCGAGTAAAATAAGTCCTCAGCAAGAAAGTAGATCAGACCATACAAAAATGAAGCTAATAACATCCCATGAGTGATTTTTTAAAAAATGTTTTAAGGGTATGTGGTTGCTGCAGCATTCCTAAGCCTCTGACCTTCTCTTGCAGTCAATTTTTATGTTTGTGACAAGTCCAGTTGATTTTTCTGGTCTTTGGTAATCCCCAGGTTGTTGATTTGGGGTATTCAATGATGGTAATATTCAGTGAATATCAAGGGGTTGTAGTTAGTTTGCCTGTAATTGGAGATGGTTTTCATATGGAATGAATGTTACTTATCAGCCCAAGCCTGGGTATTGTCCAAATCTTGTCGCACTTAAATGTGGACTACTTTGGTATCTGAGTCGTAGTCATACAGCACAGAAAACAGCCCTTCAGCCCAACTTGTTCATGCTGACCAGATTTCCTAAACTGAACCAGTTCCACTTGCCTGCATGCAGCCCATATCCCTCTAAACCTTTCCTATCCATGTACCTGTCCAAATGACTCTTAAATGTTGTAATTCTACTCACCTCTACCACTTCCTCCGGAAGCTTGTTCCATACGTGCAAAGCTGACTAAAAAGGTTGCCTCTTGGGTCACTTTTTTAAAAAAAAAATCATTCCCTTCTCACCTTAAACCTATGTCCTCTAGTTTTGGACTTCTCCACTCGGGGGGGGGGGGGGGTGGGGAGAACCTTGGCTATTCACTTAAAACCTCTATAAGGTCACACCTCAGTCCCCTACAATGCAGGGAAAAAACTCTTGGCCCATCCAGCCTCTCCTTATAACTCCAACCTTCCAGTCTCAGTAACATCCACAGTGTTCATTTATCGCTGGCTGACCATCAATTATTGCCCTTTCATAGTTATCACTTGAGAAGGTGCTGGTGGACTGCTGCAGTCCATTTGGTGTCCATTATCCATCATGCAGTCAGAGGGACTTCAAGGATTTGGATTCAGTAACAGTGATCTATTTTCAAGTCAGGAAGGTGAGTAGCTTGGAGAATCAATATGTTACAACAGCATATTGTATTTTGTATTTTAATACTTTTCCTTCCTTTACAATAAAAAGTACATCACCACATATAAACTGCTATGGGAATACTAGAGGTCATGAGAGGTGCAAACTCATCTTTAAATATAAATTTCACTCATATGTATTGTATGGAGGAATTTTTTGTCAGATTATACTTTTGTATGCATGTCTGCGCTTTTGACACATGCTAAGAGCGTTGCATTTTAATACAAATGTTACTTTTATTGAATATTATTAAATGGTGCTGAGCATTGTGCAATCATCAGTGAACATCCCCATTTCTGACCTTGTGATGAAGGGAAGGTCATTGAGGCTGTTGAAGATGATTGGGTGTAGAACACACCTTTTTGAGGAACACCTGCAGAGATGTCCCGCAGCTGAGCTGACTGACCTCCAACAACCATCACCATCTACCAATGTGCCAGGTGTGGCTCCAGTCACTGGAGATTCTTCCCCTTGTATTTATTGATTCCAGTTTTGCTGGGCTCCTTGATATCGCATTCAGTCAAAATGCCTTTATGTCAAGTGCTGTCACCCTCACCACCTCTGGAATTCTGCTGGTTTGTCCATGTTTGAACCAAGGCTGTAATAACATCTGGAGGCAAATGGCCCTGGAGAAACCAAAACTGGGTGTCACTGACCAGGCTATTGGTGACCAGGTGCTGCTTGATAGCACTTTTGATGACACCTTCCATCACTTTATCATCATTGTGGGCGGCACGGTGGCACAGTGGTTAGCACTGCTGCCTCACAGCGCCAGAGACCCGGGTTCAATTCCCGCCTCAGGCGACTGACTGTGTGGAGTTTGCACGTTCTCCCCGTGTCTGCGTGGGTTTCCTCCGGGTGCTCCGGTTTCCTCCCACATCACAAAGATGTGCAAGGTCAGGTGAATTGGCCATACTAAATTGCCCGTACTGTTAGGTAAGGGGTAAATGTAGGGGTATGGGTGGGTTTCGCTTCGGCGGATCGGTGTGGACTTGTTGGGCCGAAGGGCCTGTTTCTACACTGTAATCTAATCTAATCTAATCTAATCTAATCTAATCTAATCTAATCTAATCTAACTTTACTGATGATCAAAAGCAGACTGATGGTGCAGTAATTGGCCAGGTTGGATTTGTCTTGCTTTCTGTGTACAGAGCATACCTGGGCAATTTTCCACATTGTTGGGCTGATGCCAGTGTTGTAACTGTACTGGAACAGTTGGGCTGGGGAAGCAGTAAGTTCTGGACCACATGTCTTCACTACTATTGCTGGAATATTGCTGGGTCCCATAGCCTCTGCACTATCCAGTGACTCCAACCATTTCTTGGCAATCATGTGGAGTGAATCAGACTGGCTTCTGTGATACTGGGGACCACTAGAGGAGGCAGAGACGGATCATCCACTCGGCACTTCTGGATTAGTGGTGCTGGAAGAGCACAGCAGTTCAGGAAGCAAACTGGACAGGAGGAAAGGTTGTTTGTGGGAGAGTCTAGAACCAGCCAGCATAATCACCGAATAAGGAATTGCACATTTTAGACATGAGGATTTGCATGAACGTCTAAAGCAGAAGGTTGGCACCAGGTAACAATCGTCGTTCAACAAGCTGGTCTCAGCACAATGGACCGAATGGCCTCCATCTGCACCATAACACTTCTGTAATTCTGTTATGGGGGGCATTAGAAGTAGAAGGGTTCTGATTTGAAAGATGATTCATAGCGATTGAAGAGGTAAAATTGATTTAAAGCAAAGCTTGACATGATGTTCGTGCCTGGTATTCTTGTGCAGTATTTATCCCAAAGACCATCTGTTGCAGTGCTGTCCAGTGTTGGACTGGGATATATAACATTAAAAGAGATTTACAAAGAGTTACGTAAGTGCCCCCTGCCCATCTGGGTGTACTTGCCTGAAATCCTATACTTTGTGCCATTTATGATTTGGATGCAGGGATGACGTTTCCCCTGGCTGTTGGATCATGGTCTTAGAACATGGGCTCGGCCATCTCAGAGCCGAGGTTAGGAAATATTTCTTCACTTGTGGGGGGCAAACCTGAGGAATTCTCTGCAGCAGAATATTTTTGAGGCCAACTCACTGAATATGTTTAAGAAAGAAATAGATTCTTACAGGCTTAATGGTGTCAAATGGGTATGGAGGAGTATAGAAATATAACATTGGGATAGAGGAACAGTCCTGAGTATTTTGAAGGCAGGACAGGCAGCGAGGGCCAAATGGCTTATTCGTCCTCCTACTTTCTGTCATTTATGCCCCTTCTCAATCTTCCATCCAAAATGCATCACAGCACACACTTCAAGGGGTTGTAGGCTAAAAAAACAATTCCAGGTATTGCGATTGAATCTCTTGACCAATAAAAATAAGTGTGATTTACAGTTGACTTGTTATTTGGAGCATCTCACCAAGGGGAACGCTGCCATCCCATCTGTTTTATCTCCGGTCCAACTTTGCCAAGAGGCGGAGGCACAGATGCAGTGAACCAGACCTCTCAACCAGAGTCAAACCATGGCTTTGCTTTTGTGGTTGGAAAAATACATCTCAGCCAGTATGCACAGTGAGTTAACAAAGGAAGGAAATGGTGGGAGCTGTCGCTGATAGTTGAGTTGAGCTGGTTTGGAAGGTGAGCAAAACTATATTCTGAGAAATGACCACTGTCATTTATTTAACAAACTAGTATTGTAAGTTTAGCTGAGAAACACATCTTTTAAATAAGAGCATAAAACATTACACAATCGCTGGAGCCAGGTTGCTTAAAGATGAAATGTCAGTGCAAAGTAATAACAAGTAGAAACTTGTCCTCCATAAAATGGATGGTATTAAATCAACTACTTAACCTTGACCAATGTTCAGCTCCATTGACTTCAATCACCAGAGGAATTATAGGTGCATCTGGTGTTATCACCAAAGATGAATTTCTACTCTAATGGGATCAATTTAAAAACCCACTACTGTTAAGTGTTCCCATTTGTTGGTTGCACTAGCCATAATTTCCCAACAGGCACGTTATGGATTTGATAAAATCATCCCTTTTTATGTAAGGAATTTCCCTGAAACTGAGTTGACTAAAGGCACTGAGAAAGTTGTACCACACTAGGTCATGAGGTCTCCAATAGCTTTGTGCTAAGCTGCTTGATTAGTGCAAACCTCCTGCTTGGGTTTATAAACTGTGATGTTGCAGCTTCTGAAGATTAGGTAAAAACAATGACTGCAGATACTGGAAACCAGATTCTGGATTAGTGGTGCTGGAAAAGCACAGCAGTTCAGGCAGCATCCGAGGAGCAGGAAAATCGGGCAAAAGGTCTTCATCAGGAATACAGGCAGAGAGCCTGCAGGGTGGAGAGATAAATGAGAGGAGGCTGGGGGTGGGGAGAAAGTAGCATAGAGTACAATAGGTGAGTGAGGGAGGGGATGAAGGTGATGGAGGAGAGTGGATAGGTGGAAAAGAAGATAGGCAGGTAGGACAAGTCATGGGGACAGTGTTGAGCTGGAAGTTTGAAACTGGGGTGAGGTGGAGGAAGGGGAAATGAGGAAACTGTTGATGTCCACATTGATGCCCTGGGGTTGAAGGCAGACACTGAGGAAGCAAATATGGCTGTAGTAGTGAGTCTGTTTAACCCCAGGGCATCAATGTGGACTTCACCAGTTTCCTCATTTCCCCTTCCCCCACCTCACCCCAGTTCCAAACTTCCGGCTCAGCACTGTCCCCATGTCTTGTCCTACCTGCCTATCTTTTTTCCACCTATCCACTCCAACCTCCTCCCTAACCTATCACCTTCATCCCCTCCCTCACTCACCTATTGTACTCTATGCTACTTTCTCCCCACCCCACCCTCTTCTCATTTACCTCCACCCTTCAGGCACTCTGCCTGTATTCCTGATGAAGGGCTTTTGCCCGAAACGTCGATTTTACTGCTCCTCGGATGCTGCCTGAACTGCTGTGCTTTTCCAGCACCACTAATCCAGCTTCTGAAGATTGTTTTGGAGTTTTCAATTGATGGCCAGAATGGGGAGAAAAAAAGAGCTTCCAGCCCAGCATAGCTATCCCTCATGAATGTCTTGTTGTGAGTCCAGTGTGAGAGCTGGAGTCCTGGTCCAGTTTAATCCCTGACTGTCCTTCCGAAGAGCATTTGGGAAGAATCCTTGATATAGTGCTTCCTGAACAAGTTGCATTGGCAAGTGTCCCAAGGACATTAGGTAAAAATAATGACTGCAGATGCTGGAAACCAGAGTCTGGATTAGAGTGGTGCTAGAAAAGCACAGCAGTTCAGACAGCATCCAAGGAGCAGGAAAATCGACGTTTCGGGCAAAAGCCCTTCAGCAAGAATTCCTGATGAAGGGCTTTTGCACGAATTGTCGATTTTCCTGCTCCCAAGGATATTTGCTTGTCTTTGGTGAGCCATCTACTTATGCCAGGTTGACAGTCACCTGAACAATCCTCACCTTATCCATTTCGCTATCACAAACTAAGACTTATTTGCACATAGTGTTCTTTTTCCCGAAGTGAATCTCTTCAGAAAGACGTTTTCTCCCTTTACTGTTCACACACGTGTATGTATTAGACTATCTTGTTACAAAGTAAGTGTTCTAATCAGTTTTGCATCTTCTTTCGAGTTTTGTTTCATAATAAATGAATAATGTTCTCTTCACTGCAGAAGAAAAGACACAGGCTTAAAGCTTTTCATCTTGCACTCACCATGACAATTAGTAGGGATATCAATTCCAGGGGAAAGGCAACATTGTTACTGCATGACAGGAGAGTGATGGTTAGTTGGCAAAACATCTCTAATTGGTAGAGGCATTGTCATGGAGAATGCACCGATTAATAACAATTGACAATTAACAGTCAGACTTTGTTTTAATTTTAGTCAGGTTAACTCTGGTCAGGACTTTGTCTTGAGAAACAAATCAGCAAATGACATTTACCCATTTGCTGAGATTAAACAGGCATAGGGTATGAAGAAGTTCTGTCTGCCTCTGTATTAATCTACATAGCTTCCAGTGCACACAAGTAAACCATGGTGTAATCTTGACTGATCACCTTTAATTGGTTGTGAGCACTCAGGATTATCCAGCAGATGCTGTCCACTTTCAAAATCAGATCTAATGTTAGTGCAAACGTCTGAGTGTTTTGCAAGTGCAGTCAGATATATTATGCCAATACATTGTTCACTGTGAACAGAGGAAAGAATGCATTGTTTGATGCAATCTACCAGTCCTTTGGATGTGCAGCCTGCAGCCATAATTGAAATCCATATATCACATTGATCATTTGTGTGATAGCTAGCACATCTTTGTTCCTTGATGTTAGCATCCTGTTAATGGGAATTCTATTTCAATTGCTACTGCACAACCGCACTGGGAAGCAGCTAATTTCACCTGTTATTGAAACTTTTGAGGTACCTGACCCTACGAGAGAAATCTAGGTAGGCTGCACACTTTTTCTCAGCCCCAAGAATGATTGCCTTAGGGTCATTCATGTATTTGCATGACTTACAGCAAGAAATTATTTAATCTGGGTGGCCAAGGGTAGTTTCAACACACCCGATTTCAGCAGCATGTTTGCACAGTGAACAAATGGGGGGGTACTAGTTCTTTAAAGCTCCCTAGAGGGCACCTTCCAAAACCATGGCCGCTGATACCCAGTAGGAGAAGGTCAACGGATACATAGGAACAGTGTTACCTGCAAGTTCCTCGCCAACTTTCTCACCATCTGATTTGGAAATATATTGCTGTTTCTTCAGTGTCATTGGGTCAAAAGCCTGCAACTCCATCCCAACAACATTTGTGGGGGGTTCCTGCTGTGGTTTAAAAAGACAGCTTACCAGCAGGTTCTCAAGAACAATTAGGGAAGGGGTAATAAATGCTGACCAGTTAGCTTAGCTCACATCCCCTGAAACATCTGAAAGAAAGATATTTGTCATTACAATTTCCATTTCACAAAGCCATGTTGACTCAGCCTTTTGCAAAGATTTTCTAAGTGCCATTCCATAAACTCCTCCATAATATATTCCAGCATTTGTTTTGACAGTTCTTAGCTTAACTTGTCTATGGTTTCATGCTCTCCATTTCTTTCACTTCTTTCTCCTCCTTTTGTTTCTCCTCCTTTTGTTTCTCCTCCCTTTTCTTTCTCCTCCTTTCTTTCTCCTCCTTTCTCCTTTTTTCCTTCTTCTGATGGGATATTTCCAGAATTTAGGGAATTCTTTGAAAATTAAACCCAGTGCACCTATTATTTCAACAGATTATTTTTGTGATCCTAGATTTAACAACATAGGACCAGGGTCTTGATGGTCTTTTATTCTAATAATTTTCCTGGTGTCTATTCCCTTTATGATTATAACTGCAATTGTCTTGAATTCCTCCCTACTGATCATCTTTAATTGGTTGTGAGCACTCAGGATTATCCAGTAGATGCCGTTCAATTTCAGAATTAGATCTAACGTTAGACATTTGCACTGAGTGTTATGCAAGCACAGTCTGATAAGACGATGTTCACCTCTAGTTTCTGATGTTACTGGTGTCATCTTGCATTGCAGACAGATACAAAATATCCTTTCAATGCAACTGAATCATTCCATTTTTAATTCCCAGATGGAATATTTGAGAACCAAAACTCTCTTTAGTTATTGGTTTCCCTTTTAAATACAAATAAGAAGTCTTGCTATTTGTTTCTTTTTCTCACTATCTAATTTCTCTTCATTTTTTCCATTTGTGTTTTGCCTTTCGTTTCTGTTTCTTATCCAATCTTCTTATCTGTGATTAATCTTGGAATTATACACTTGTTTTCTTTTGAATTTGGTTTAACTTTCTTAGTTAACCATTAGTTGGCTCATCCTTTTTGCTCAAGTGTTTCTTTCTCTTTTAGGAGTGCATTTTCCAATAAAGGTTAGGATGTCTTTGGTAGATTTGTCAGCACCAATCATTCATGCTGGCACCAATCTAGGCTACTAATGTGGGAAATGATGCCCACTTGATATCTTAAGCAGAAGATGGAATTGGTGTTAGTTAAACAGAATATGTTTACTGCATATTACTTACTATCTAGTTAGTTTTACATCACAGATACATGGTTGTCTCTTGTAAGATATTGGAATCAAATTAGGTGCAAGTCTACATTAGTACTTTAGCTATTTGTTATTAACACCAACAACAATCATTTGAGGCATTATATGTGCTCTGGTGAATACATGAAAACTTATAGGATAGTGAGTCACTCCTTCCAGGAGCAGTCATGAGTCATACAGCAGAGAAACAGACCCTTCAGTGCAACTCATTCATGCTGCTGATAATCCCAAAATAAAATAGTCCCACTTACCTGTGTTTGGCCACATCTTTCTAAACCTTTCCTGCTTATGTACTTGTCCAAATGTCCTTTTTATAAATGTTGTAATTGCACCTGTATCCAACACCTCCTCTGACAGTTAATTTCACATACAAACCAGCCTCTGTAAAAAAATAAAGTTGCCCCTCTCAAATCTGTCTGCCTTATGCAACATACTTTACCTGTCAGTTTTCTTCTGTACCCTGAAAACATCCAGTCCTACTTCATCAGTGCATCGCTCAACTGTTAAATAATCAAACTACTACTCCAGAACTAGATATGTGGAAAATTCCTCCAAATGAAAATGGGAAAGACTGTAGTCACTGTTTTTGATCCCAACTCCCTTCCAGTGACTACCAACTCCATCCCGGCCTTATCTGCAATGAGGCTATTCTGTTCAGAACTTCATTGCTACACGTTTAATTCCAAAGTGAACTTTTGACTTCTTGCCAATGAACTTGTTATCATCACCCCTTAACCTCATCTACTTTCACCCCTGATTTTACTCATTTGCTGCTGAAACTCTCACTACTACCTTCATGCCCTCGAGATAAAAATACAGGCTGATCTCCCATACTGTACCCTCTATAGATTTGAAGCCATCCAACATTCTGCTGCCCAGGTCTTAATGTGCTAATGATACTCTCATCGATTATACTGAATGGATTTCCAAGTAGATTCATAAAAATGAAAGCTCTGTAGTCACTTAAGAAGCAATTACATGTTGCAATGGAAGATTTGGAATTAAAATAGGTCTTTCTCCTCTGTTAATACCTAATGTCCACCTCAAAATTAAAATTAATCTGAGGATGATTCATTGATTTATTTTTATCATATTAGGAAATACTGTGTCTGAATATTGTAGAATAATGTTTTTAGAGTTTATTGAGAGTGATAGAAGAAAACATTCACAACTTCAACAAAAACATTTCACTGCATTCATTTTAGATTCCTCTATCTTCATGCGGTCTATATAAAACTTAACGGTGACAATGTTTAAAATGCACAAACCTTAACTTTTTTGCCAATACATCATTGGCCCAACTGAAAAAGGAGACCACAATTAATTTCCCCTCATTTTTCCACAATGCCATATTAAGTTTGAACAAACCACTGGACCAAAACAAAAGTGAAGTTCATGTCCTCTCAACGAAATTTGCTTCCCACACACGCAGTCTCAGCAAAGTTGGCTGCTGTAACCTAATCGTGACGTTGCAGTCTCTTCTTTGGCTTAGTTTCAGTGAATAGGGCGGTGCTTTAGACACTTTAATTCCCAAATTATATCTTATTCATAAAAATCTTTATATATACAGTCATAAAGGCAGTTTGGTTCTGTACAATAGCATATCAAGGAAACAAAAACATCAGAGATTGACTCTATCCAAACAACCAAGGGTATCGCTTACTTGATCAAGACTGTATTTACATACATTAATCGCATGCATTAAAATCAAACAGTGTAGGAGTGCAAACAGGATAGCAAAGCCCCACTATCATAGTCTATAAAAGTAATTTTACATTACATTTGACTTAAAACCTCTTATTGGTGATGTTCTGGACATGCTGAATATTTCTAACACTCTCTAAGTTTAAAAATCACACAACACCAGGTTATAGTCCAAAAGGTTAATTTGGACGCACTAGCTTTCAGAGTACTGCTCCTTCATTAGGACCACCTGATGAAGGAGCAGCGCTCTAAAAGCTAGTGCTTCCAAATAAACCCGTTGGACTATAACCTGGTGTTGTGTGAATTCTAACATTAAGCACCTCAGTCCAACACTGGCACCTCCAAATCCTAACACTTTCTATTTTTATTTCTCTCGGCAAGGCGTAGCGGGGAATGGAAAATAACCCAACTTCTGGCATTCTATGTAATTCTCTTCTCTTTTGATTGTTTCGTTTAGATTTTCTGGCAGGATTTATTTTAAACGAATCATTTGCCGTTGACACCATTAGAGTCTCCATTGAGCTAGCTAGCAGCAGCACAGTTCAAATTACACGATCCACTTTGCAAATAAGCACGTCCAGTTTAGTCTCAGTTTTCAATTGCAAATGTTCTTGCAGAATACAATCAATGGTCATTGTTCTGACAGGGGCAATTGGGCCTTTTTAAACCCTTGCTGGTCCTTACAGGAGCACCCTGGCCCTTTCCTCTTATCCCTGTGGATCTTCTCTTCAGGTGATTAGTCAATTCCTTTCTGAAAGTGACATGATTGCACTCAACATGTCTGCAGAGTGATCTATGTACTGTGAACTTTCATAATTCGTTTAGTTTCTCAAAAGTTCCAATTTAAGATTAGAAAACTATTCCTGAAAGTTGCTAAGCCAAAACTGGTACATTTCTTAGCTAAATAAAGATACAAATATTAAAATTAGGTATGCATAAAAGATATTTACAAGGATGAAAATAAGATCAAACTGTCATCATTGCAGGCCTGGCTGGCTTGATGATGTCTCTTTGCAAAGTGAAGGGTTGAAAATTAAAGTCAGAATTTAGGAGTTGTGATAGCTTCTCTATTCAAATCATTGGAGGTTGCTTCAACAGGTGGACTGAGTTCTGCAAGGGCACAAAGCCTCCTGTGTTCTGTTTTTATGCAATGCAAGTTATGGCACTAGGTAACTAAAGTAAAAAACTCAGCAGGTCTGGCAGCTTCTGTGGAGAGAAAGCAGAGTTAATGTTTTGGTCCAATGACCCTTCTTTCTGGTTTCTAGTATCCGCAGTCCTTTGATTTTTTTTTTAATGTGTGGCAGTTGGAAGCCTAGTTCAATACAACAGTCCCTGAGCTGATTCCGACTGTTTAGGTCTCCCAGTTGAGAACACTTTCTCTCTGATGCTGTCGTGAGGAGATGAAAGATTCCTGGAGGCTTGTAGGAATGTAGAGATGAGGTTAAAATCAAATCAGCTGTGATTATATTGAATGCTTGAACAGGTTCAAAGAGCTGAGGGGCCTATTGTTCCTTTTCCATATGTCTTTATTCTCCTGACGTAGTATTTCACTGCCCGACTCCTACAGAGTACAACTTAAAATGATTACTACCCCAAAAATGTTGCATCATCAGTCCATCATAAGTAACTGTGGAGTTGGCACGTTCTCCCTGTGTATGCATGGGTTTCCCCTGGGTGCACCGGTTTCCTCCCACAGTGCAAAAATGTGTAGGTTAGGTGAATTGGCCATGCTAAATTGCCCGCAGTGTTAGGTGAATGGGTAAATGTAGGGGAATGGATCTCGGTGGGTTGCTGTTCGGAGGGTCGGTGTGGACTTGTTGGGCCGAAGGGCCTGTTTCCACACTGTAAGTAATCTAATCTAACAGGCATATCCGATCTCTTTTAGTGAAGATAATTAATGTTTGACTTAATCAGTCATCAGTTCAGATGCTCCTCATTGTCATGTTGTGGTGAGCTAAAATGAGCTATTCACACCTCAATTCAGTGAGTATCTGTTTACCCTTGAGAATGTCCATTGAATTTTTTAAAAAAGCCTTGTGATTTCCTCGTGAGTCTAGTCCCAACACTAGTAAAATTGACAAGGGTACTTATGTGATTTCTTGGAGCCATTTTATAGGATACAGTGCCTAGTTTAAATATAAATGCAACTTCCTTACAAAATTCATCATGTTCTCATTATACAGTCAAGACAAAAACCATGATTAAATCTGCCTCCACTACAGGCTGTGCATTCTGTAGTTGAAAAATGTGATACTGGAAAAACATAGCAGGGTAGGCAACATTCGAGGAGCAGGAGAATCGAAGTTTCGGGCATAAGTCCTTCTTCAGGAATGTATTCTGTACCCTAATACCATAGATGGTTGTTGATTCTTTCATCAATCATATATTGACATCCTGTGATTCTCGACTCCTCTGTCAGTCAGAACAGTTTCTCCCAATGTGCTCCTTCTCGATCTGCCATCATTTTGTATGCCTCTATCAAATTTTGTGTGAACATTTTTTCCTCCAAGGAGATCAACCCCAGTTTTTCCATTTAATCAATGTAACTGTAAGTCCCTCATCCATGAAACCATGCTCATAATTTTTTCTGTACACTCTCTCTTAATTCATCCTTAGAGTGCAATGTCAGGAACTGGACACAATGCTTTGGTTGAGGCTGAATTGGTCTTTCTAGAGTTACATCATAGCATTCCTGGCTTTTTAGTATGATTTAGGGGTTGTGCCATCCTGTCTCCACTCATTCTATCCTGTTTATTATTAGGTGCATGTAGAGGAGAGTCTTTTGCTCTATATCTCTAATTGGAAACACCAAAAGTTGACATGCCTTTTTGTGCTGTTCTTTCCACTTCTGTCCCAAACTTTCCCTCTGAAGTGGACCCTTTATATTGTCTCTCGTTATTTATCCTGCCCCAGTCTGAAATAATGTACCTGCCCATTTGAGTAACCTGTCTATCTTCTCTTGAAGTCTATCAGTATGCTCTTCACTTGGCACAAATTTCAAAAGTATTGTGAAAGCTGTCAAGTTACAATTGTGCCCTATGTATCCAAGTTTGGATCGTGGATATATTTGAAGATGAATACTGCTGGGAAAGCGCATTATATACAATTGATGTGAAACAATTATTTCAAGCATTCCATGTCTTCTCATTCAGGGAACCTCCTGTCCATGCTGTCCATTTTATTTCATAGGTCTGTCAGATAAGTTAAAGCTGATTATACAGCAATTTACAAAATATCTTTTGTAAATCATTTTGCAATGCTTCAACTGCATGGCCTACATCCACACTCTTTGGATTTTTTTTAATGTAGAAACAATCAAGTTAGTCAAATATGATTTTCCCTTAACAGATTCAAGCTGCCTTTCTTCCAATGATCCACATTTACGTTGTTAATTTTGTCTCATTTTTTTATCTACTCATATCCTCCTAAGCAAAAACATTTGATGGGTAAGTATAAAAGAAATTGGACCTTAACAAACATGAGCTTTGACAGAAATTTATCATGAGCAAAGTCACTTTAAAGAATGTAAGAATGGTGAGTCTAGACACTAAGTGTCAATATGCTACCTCATAAAGTCATAGAGATGTGCAGCACGGAAACACACTCTTTAGTTCAACTCGTCCATGCTGACCATGCTATCCTAAACTACTCTAGTCCCATTTACCAACACTTGGCCCATATCCCTCTGAACGCTTTCTATTCATATACCCATTTCAGATGTCTTTTTAAATGCTGTAATTGTGCCAGCCTCCACCACTTCCCCTCGCAGCTCACTCTATACACAGCTGAAAATGTGTTGCTGGAAAAGCGCAGCAGGTCAGGCAGCATCCAGGGAACAGGAGAATCGACGTTTCGGGCATAAGCCCTTCTTCAGGCTTATGCCCGAAACGTCGATTCTCCTGTTCCCTGGATGCTGCCTGACCTGCTGCGCTTTTCCAGCAACACATTTTCAGCTCTGATCTCCAGCATCTGCAGACCTCACTTTCTCCTCATTCTATACACACACCATCCTGTGTGAAAACGTTGCCTCTTACATCCCTTCTATATCTTTGCTCTTTCACCCTAAACTTAAGCCCCCCTATTTCTGAACCCCACACCCCCAAACCAGGGAAAAGACCTTGTCTATTTATCCTATCCATGCCCCTCATGATTTTATAAACCTCCATAAGATTAACCACCTCAGCCTCCAATGCTCCAGAGAAAACAGCCCCAGTCTATAGCTCAAACCCTCCAACCCTGGCAACATCCTTGTAAATCTTTTCTGAACCCTTTCAAGTTTCACAACATCCTTCTAATAGGAAGGTGACCAGAATTGCATGCAATATTCCAAAAATGGGCTCACCAATGTCCTGTATAGCCCCAACATGACCTCCCAACTCCTGTACTCAATGCTCTGGCCAATAAAGCAAAGCATACCAACATCACCTTTATTCTCAAATTATATTATGCTTTACATTATGCATAATCAAATGTATTTCTAGGAGGAGTTGGTGGTTTATGAAAGGGAAATCATGTTTTTGGAGTTTTTTTTTTGAGGATGCCACGAGTCGAATGAATGAGAGAACCAGTGGAGGTGATGTATCAGATATTCAGGAAGTGTTTGATAAAGTCTCACTTTAGAAATTAATGTGCAAAACCAGAACACAAGGGATTGAAGGCGATATACCAGCATGGATTGAGAATTGTATGGCAGACAGACAACAGTGTAGTTTTGGATGAAAGATGCACCAAGTGGAGTACTGCTGTGTTAGTGCCGCAGCTGGTCATGTGCAATGTGTTTGCCAAATACATGGTGGTCACATGGTGTCCATCTCCTTTTGACAGCTAACGCTAACACTAACAAACATGTCAAGCTCCTGGCTTTGTATCTACGCTGGATAGCAAGACAGTACAGCAATATTATGAGCCTTTAAAATCTGGCTGAGATCAGCAGAGTGCAAAAAGGCAAGGCAGGGATCCTGTGAGCATGCAGATATGTGCTGAGTGAGCACTAAGCGAACAAGCAAGCAGCCCTGAAGCACAGCCCATTCCAGTGTGTGAGCTGGGTCTCTGCTCTGTGTGCAAAGTGTCCTTGCAGCAACCTTTCAATTATAGGTGGCAATGCACCTTGAAGTGCAGGCTAAGAGTGCTGAAGCTTATTTTTAAAGTGGATTGAGGAGTACTGTGATGTGCAATGGCTGGCAGGTGTCAGATACCAGCGCCCGTGGACACATGGTCTGTGCAACCACTGTCCACAGGGTGTGCGATGAGATATTGGTCCTGGGTGTCACGTTGACCTTTTAACATTATTTATTTACTTTTCATTAAGAAGGACTTTAATGTTGAATTTTTAACTTTTTATTTCCTTGTTTTTCTACCTTTTGTACATAAGATGTGTTGAGAATGGTGACATTGTTCACTTTTCACTGCACTTCTGTATCCATGTACTTGAGTGCATGTGTCAATTAATTTTAATTCATTTGGTGGTATAGTGGAGCAAAAGGTGAGATGTTTTTGTTCCTTCACAGATGTGGGTGTTACTGGTTGGGCCAGCATTTATTGTTCATGCCTAACTCCCTTTGAGAAGGTGGATATGAGCTGCCTTCACGAACCACTCCTGCCTATTTGCTGCAGTTAGATCTTGTCAGGCAGCATCTGTGGAGCAAGTGAGTTGACATTTTGGGCTTAACCTCTCATCAGGTCTGGGGTGGGGAAAGGAGGGTTGAGAAATAAATGGTGGGGGCCTGGGTTGGGGCTGGGGGAAAGGTAGACAAACCTATCACAATCACCTCCTATCTTCATCCACCTATCGCCATGCCAACTACCTTTTTCCCCCAGCACCATCCCTCCCTATTTTATTTCTCAGTTCCCTTCCCCCTTCCCAGTCCTGATGAGGGATTATGCCCGAAACGTTGACTCTCCTGCTCCTCAGATGCTGCCCAACTTGCTGTGCTTTTTCCAGCACCACTCTTTATCAACGCTGACTTCTCCAGCATCTGCAGTGCTCACTGTCTCCATTCGGGAAGGAGCTTCAGAATTTTAACCAATGACAGTAAAGGAGCAGAAACAAATTTGCAAGTCAGGATGGTGAGTGGCTTGGAGGGGAACTGATGCTGATGCTGCCCTTGTCCTTCTGGATGGTGCTGGTTGTGGGTTTGGAAGGTGAAATCGAAGGAGTCTTGGTGAATTTCAGCAGTCCATCTAGCAGATGGTGTAGAGGTGCTGGTGTTGGATTAGGGGGTGGACAAAGTTAAAAATCTCACAACACCAGGTTATCGTCCAACAAGTTTATTTAGAAGCACTAACTTTCAGAGCGCCGCTCCTTCATCAAGTGGCTGTGGAGCAGGATCATTAGACGCAGAATTTAACCAAAGCCTGCAACCCATTCTAAAAGATGAAAGACTTAACAGCAATCTAGATTCATTCAATATATTGTATCAATTGCATGACACTGACCTTTTGCTATAAATTCAGTACTGATAAATCTGACAATAACTTAACACCCGTTACTACTTGCAATAAACATTGAAAGAAAGGGATTAGAAAAAATAATAAACATTAATTCACATCAGCTACTCACTGACTCCTTATTACAAGCACTTAATGTTTTTACTGATTCAATCTGCCAGTTGTAAACACTTAGTCCCTGGATAACAATACTCACCAAAGCTAATCAACTGATGACTTTCCCCTGATGTCTTACCTTTATTTAGAGTCATAGAGATGTATAGTATGGAAACAAACCCTTCGGTCCAACACGTCCATGCCGACCAGATATCCCAACCCAATCTAGTCCCACCTGCCAGCACCCGGACCATATCCCCCCAAACCTTTCCTGTTCATATACCCATCCAAATGCCTCTTAAATGTTGCAATTGTACCAGGCTCCTCCACTTCCTCTGGCAACACCTTCTGTGTGAAAAAGTTGCCTCTTAGGTCTCTTTTATATCTTTCCCCTCTCACTCTAAACCTATGCCCTCTAGTTCTGGACTCCCCGGTCCCAGGGAAAAGACTTTGTTTATTTACCCTATCCATGCCCCTCATAATTTTGTAAACCTCTTTAAGGTCACCGCTCAGCCTCCAACGCTCCAGGGAAAACCAGCCCAGCCTGTTCAGCCTCTCCCTAAGCTCAAATCCTACAACCTGGCAACATCCTTGTAAATCTTTTCTGAACCCTTTCAAGTTTTGCAATATCTTTCCGATAGGAAGGAGACCAGAATTGCATACAATATTCCAACAATGTTCTGTACAGCTGCAACATGACCTCCCAACTCCTGTACTCAATATTCTGATCAATAAAGGAAAGTATATCAAATGCCTTCTTCACTATCCTATCTACCTGCAACTCCACTTTCAGGAGCTATGAACCTGCACTCCAAGGTCTCTTTGTTCAGCAACACTCTCTAGGACCTCACCATTAAGTGTATAAGTCCTGCTAAGATTTGCTTTCCCAAAATGCAGCACCTCGCATTTATCTGAATTAAACTCCATCTGCCACTTCTCAGCCCATTGGCCCATCTTGTCCAGATCCTGTTGTAATCGGAGTTAACCCTCTTTGCTGTCCACTACACCTTCAATTTTGGTGTCATCTGCAAACTTACTAACTGTACCTCTTATGCTCGCATCCAAATCATTTATGTAAATGACAAAAAATAGAGTACCCAGCACCGATCCTTGAGGCACTCCACTGGTCACAGGCCTCCAGTCTGAAAAACAACCCTCCACCACCACCCTCTGTCTTCTACCTTTGAGCCAGTTCTGTATCCAAATGGCTAGTTCTCCCTGTATTTCATGAGATCTAACCTTGCTAATCAGTCTCCCATGGGGAACTTTGTCAAACATTTCTCCACTTCTGACCTGATGATTGAGGGAAGGTCATTGAGGAAACAGTTGAAGGTGGTTGGGGCCAAGGTCAGTTCCTAGCGTAACTCTTGCAGAGATGACCTGGGCCTGAGGTGACTGAGCTTCAACACTCATAGCCATTCTCTCTTCCTCCTAACTTGCCATAGCATTCCAGGAGAGGTGGTGACGTAGTGTTGACGTCACTGGGCTCGTTATCTAAGTTCAAATCCCACAATAGCAGATGGTGAAATTTGAATTCAATCAAAAAATTTGGTATAAAGTCTGAGCTCCAATGGTCCCTTGTCGATTGTTGTAAAAACCCATTGGTTCCCTCATGCCCTTTAGGGAAGGAAATCTGCTGTCCTTATCCGGTCTGGCCTCTATGCGTTTCCAGACCCACCACAATATGGTTGACTCTTGCCTGTCTCTGGGTAATTAGGGCTGGCCTATTTTTAAAAAAACTGGCTTTGCCAGTGACATTCTGTAAATAAAGAAAAAAGAAATTGGAGTTATTGAATCAATATTTGCTGTATTTCCTCAGTCACCTATGAAATGCTCAAATCATCTATTCTGGTTGCTTCCCTTCAAGTCAACAAATCTGTGCTGTTCTGTTCTACTTTCTGGGGTCATCAATCGTTGAGCCCTTCTAGATGATAAATTTCTGTGTATCAAATAGAATCAGTGTATAATCCACTACCTGCCTCTCTTTGTTTGGTATTGCTTTTATTTACGTGGCATGTCTCTTCTGAAGAAAAATAAAGATGGAGGAATATATCTGAAAGGAACCTCACACCTTGCAGTTCTGTTTTGGTGACCAGTTATCCAGATTTAGCCCACCTAGCTATGATGCTGATATTTCAGTATAATTCATTATGTTTGTGCATAGTAGGCTGGATCAGAGAGAAGTGATGAAGTGCTGCATGTTCTGTGATTTGGTGCAGTAGATTATTATGCTTGCATTGTGTGGCACAATTCACTGTCCAATTACTGTAATTTTGTACACAAAATCCCCGAGGCAGTGAAAATGATGGTCCATGAACAGATCCTGTGTAGATGCTGCAGTGTATTGTTGCAAGTCAGTAACACATTTAAAGTGTTGTCATGACACCATAAAGCAAAAAGGAAAAGGTCAGTGTCTTCTCAATCCTGATCACTTTTAGTCCTTGAAGCACTCGCTTGAGCTCAACATATTCTAAGTCGTGCTTTTGACCCAAATCCATCTTTAACCGGTTGTCCTTTTTGTTTTGCTTTGTCAGAGGCAGATGTGGAAGTGGACAGGAACAGATGGCAAATGACCACAACTAAATCGCATAGTTTCTCACCATGTAATTCAAACCACCATTTCAGGTTTGATTTTTCTAATCAGCCTTCCAGAGGTGTTATTCTACACCTCTAAAGCAGGTGAGACTTTGAACATGGGCCTTCTGGCTCAGAAGTAGGGATACTATCACTGCACCACAACAGCCCTCATAGTTGGTTGTATTTCAATAAAAGTAAAGGGTAATCAGGAGCCTTCATAACAGCACAGATAACAGGTAACAGCCAAACTTAATCATAGTAATTGTACAGTACGCAACTTTTTCTGTAATCCAGGTTGCATATATATGCCACTATTTGAAACTTTTGGATCAAATCTGTTGGAATATTAGTATGTGCAGACACTATGATGTAAATCGCATGTTGTTTTGAGGAAATTTGTAAAATAACATCCTGTTCCTGGATGTAAATGTAAATTACACTTGCAGGAAATTGGGAACATTACACAATCCAACTCCTTCAATATTTCAACATTTCTGCCTTTCAGACCCTCAATGTTTATCCCATTGCTGTGAAGCTGTTTTATCGATTTCTGAAACAGATATGGTTACAAGCTTGAATTTTCATCAGCCTCATTGACACTTTCTCTTTATTAATTAATTAGGCTGCTGTGTGTTGCTGTGAGGTCATTGTCTTGCATTAACATCAGAGCACAAATTCCACCAAATATTTTACCTAACTTCTGAACTTAATTCGCATTGTGTCCTTTAGAAAAAAGGACAAAGAAAGGACTTGCACCATTTTTGTCAGTAAGAAAGGAAATTTCATCTGTTTTCCCCTCCAGCTGAACAGACCGTTCTTGCAGAATGCTATACCAACACATTCCAGAAGCTGGTGATAAAACTATGGGTGAGGTTTTCCCCACCCTGGTGTGTCGTGAGCTCTGAGAAAGGTGCAAAAATAAGGAGAGAGTGAAGAAAGTCAGAATCTTGATGTCGAGGAAGATTTTTGTGACCATTCCCTGAAGACTTGAAGGACAACTTCAGGACTGAGTCTGCTATAACACATTAGTTGCATTCTCATGCAAACCTGTGTTATAAAAAAGTTGCATAATTGCAGCACCATTGAAATTAATGGGACTTAAATCGCGTTATAACTAGTACATGTTTTAAAAGTTCACACTGCAGAAACTTATTTCCATGCATTTGCATTTCATTAAAGCCACAACTTGCCTTCTTATACACCACTTCCAATTCTCCATAAGATATGGCATCGGAGCAGATGGAGGCTATTTAGCCCATTGAGTCTGTTCCGTCACTTCATGAGACCATGGCTGATTTGATAACCCTCCTCTCCATTTACCAGCCTTTTCCCTATAACCCTTGTTTCCCCTACTGGTTAATAATCTGTCTATCTCAACTTTGAATATATTTAACAGTACAAGTTTAACACACCCCTATGGTAAATAATTCCAAAAATTCCCTACCCTCCAAGAGAAGAAATTTCTCCTCATCTCGGTTTTAAATGGGTGGCCCCATGTTCTGAGATCCTGCCTTCTGCTCTTGAGCTCTCGCACAGCTGAAACAACCTTTCCCCATTTACCCTGTTAAGCTCCTTAAGAATCTTGTGTGTTTCAATAAGGTCGCCCCTCATTCTTCAAAATGCCAACGGTTACAACTCAACCTCCCCTCATAAATGAATCCCTCCATACCCAGCATTAGCATGAACCTTCTTTGGACTGCATTTCAAATTTAAATTGCATTGTGTCCTTGAAATTAAAAGGACAAAGAAATGACTTGCACCGTTTTTGTCAGTAATAGAAAGAAAATACATCCGTGCCAGTTAAATGCCAGTTAAATCTTTCCTTAGATAAGAGGCCCAGAACTGCTCACCACATTCCAGTTGCGGTCTGACTAA
The DNA here is from genome assembly GCF_037043375.1 of Chiloscyllium plagiosum. Taxonomy (NCBI): domain Eukaryota; kingdom Metazoa; phylum Chordata; class Chondrichthyes; order Orectolobiformes; family Hemiscylliidae; genus Chiloscyllium; species Chiloscyllium plagiosum. Next base: position 16,947,040 of record NW_028270155.1, read on the forward strand.
TGCATTGTACAATTTTAACAAAACCTCTCTACTTTTATACTTCATTCCTTTTGAAATAAAGGCCAACATTCCATTTACCTTCCCGAATACCTGCTGAACTTCTATGCTATCTTTTTTGTGATTTATGTATGAGACTCCCAAACCACTGCACTTTAGCTTTCTGCAGTTTTTCTCCATTTAAATAACCTTCATCTCCTCCTCTTCCTGCCAAATTGCATAACCTCACACTTTCTCACATTATATTCCATCTGGCAAGTTTTTATCCCATTCACTGAATATATCTGTAACCCTTTGTAAACTCTTTATGCCAACGTCACCACTTGCCTTCTTACCTACTCTTGTATCATTCACAACTTAGCGATAGGACAATCTCTTCTGTCATCCTAATTGTTAATATATATTGTAAATAATTGTGGCCCCTCCACACTGTTCCATGTGGCACACCACTCATTATAGATCACTCTTCTGAAATTGCTCCCCCCCCCGGATTCGTCTCCCCTTTCCTGAGAAACTACACTCTGCAAATTCTCGAGATGGAAATCTTGTGGAGACTTGATGACAGGCAGCTCACCAACTGTTTGTCTTGGCTTGTGGCCAACTGCTTTTTCACAACAATGTCACGACAGCAAGCACATTGAGAGGAATCCTGAGAAATCTCCTTTTTGACCCTTCTATCATCAATCATCCTTCAATGTTTCATAGTGGGGTGCAGACTGCCAAATTGTCCTGAAATGCTTGAGAATCATTTCGGACAGCATTGAGCCTGTGAGAGCCCATTTCTGCTGACCCATGTAAAGAAGTGGGTTTATGAACTGCCTATTGCATGCCTCCAGCCTTGGATGACAGTGTGCTGCCTTGGAAAGTTCATACTTACAATTAGTTCTTCCCTCCAGAGAGAATGTGGAATCATCAGTGAGTCCGTACTTTCACTCTCAAGATGAGAATAAGTGTGGAATGATGTGTGCAGAGCAGGCCTTGGCACATGCCCTGCATTTAGCTTCAGTGCTGCCCATATTAGAGGGCAATGTCTTGGCTGCAGTCGTCAATGTCATGGTGAAAGGACACCCGATGTCTGAGGTAATCTGCTGCCAAGGAGCCAATTGCTTGTGAAAGCAATGTTTAGTCGTTGCAGGATCTTTCAAAGCTGGGATGCCCAGACAGGCAGCTCACGTCTCTCTCATGGGAGAGATTTAACCAGGCTGACAACATCCACCAGAGCAGACATTTTGACCATGTAAGTGAACGTACATTGACAAAAGTAAAAGGTGTTTCACCGATGCCTATCTTGCTCAGTAAGTTTTCTTCCTCCTCTGTCTCTCACCACAGCCGAGTGCAGTCCTCCCCTTCTACAGCTGAGAGACAATGCCCACTCTGCAGTGGCCAGCGTTGACTTCAAAGACGAAGGTGGTTATCCCAGAGAGGGCCTTCGTGATCTACAGGGTCCGGGACATCTGACTGTTTGTTTCCTGCCCAAAGGTAGCCTCACCTTCTTTGATTTGATCACCTGAAGGCAATAGGTATCATAGTCATGGGGTAGGGAGAAGGGCCGGGTACTGCTGGTGTGTCCTGCGGAGAAGCATCTTGGGGTCCTGTGTGCAGGCACCCTCCTTTCACCCTGAGTGAATGGGTTAGCTTGAGTGAGGTCAAGGTCACTCAATCTCCTCTCGACTTGCCATTGATGCTGAGCACTTTAGGCTACAGCAGTGGAGTACAGGTCTGTGTACAGCCACTGAGGGTGCTGGATCCAGGCTGTGACCTGGCGGGTACTGCAGATTGCTGGAGATAGTCAAGATTAGAGTGGTGCTGGAAAAGCACAGCAGTCAGGCAGCATCCAAGGAGCAGAACAATCTGTTTCAGCCCTTTTCCTGATGAAGAGCTTTTGCCTGAAATGTCGATTTTCCTGCTCCTTAGATGCTGCCTGACCTGCTGTGCTTTTCCAGCACCATTCTAATTTTGTCCATGAGAAAAGCCAGACACACACTTACTGAAATCAACATGGTGCTAAGAACTGGTGGACCCCTCTATACCCCGATTGAGGTAATTAAGTGCCTCTGACAAACCTGCCTGATTGTGATGAAGTCACAAATGACAGAGAATAGAGGATTGTTGTGCGACAGTCTACTGTGTACAAATAGCTAATAAGAATATTTTAGTTAATTTTTTTCTAGCTCTTTTCTACTTGCCAAACAGCCTGAGACAGTACCTTGCTGGAAAAACACAGCAGACCAGGCAGCATGAGAGGAGCAGGAGAATCGACGTTTCAGGCATAAGCCCTTCAGGAATGAGGCTGGTGTGCCAAGTGGGCTGAGATAAAAGGTAGGGGGGAGGGAATTTGAGGGAGGGGCACTGGGGATATGATAGGTGGAAGGGGGTGAGGGTGATAGGCCAGAGAGGGGGTGGGGGCGTAGAGATTGGGAAGAAGATTGCAGGTCAAAAGGGCGGTGCTGAATCCGGGGGTTGTGACTGAGATAAGGTGTGGGAGGGGAAATTAGGAAGCTGGAGAAATCTACATTCATCCCGTGTGGTTGGAGGGTTCCTAGGCGGAAGATGAGGCGTTCTTCCTCCAGGCGTCGTGTGGTCAGGGTCTGGCGATGGAGGAGGCCAAGGACCTGCATGTCCTTGGCGGAGTGGGAGGGGGAGTTAAAGCGTTCAGCCACGAGGCGGTTGGGTTGGTTGGCTTGGGTGTCCCAGAGGTGTTCCCTAAAACGTTCCGCAAGTAGGCGGCCTGTCTCCCCAATGTATAGGAGGCCGCATCGGGTGCAACAGATACAGTAAATGACGTGTGTGGAGGTGCAGATGAATTTGTGACGGATATGGAAGGATCCATTGGGGCCTTGGAGGGAGGTGAGGGGGGAGGTGTGGGCGTAAGTTTTGCACTTCTTGCGGTTGCAGGGGAAGGTGCCGGGAGTCGTGGTTGGGTTGGTGGGGGGTGTGGATCTGACGATGGAGTCGCGGAACGCTGATAGAGGTGGGGAGGGAAATATATCCCTGGTGGTGGGGTCTGTTTGGAGGTGGCGGAAATGACGGAGGATGATACGATGTATCCGGAGGTTGGTGGGGTGGAAGGTGAGGACCAGCGGGGTTCTGTCCTGGTGGTGATTGGAGGGGCGGGGTTCAAGGGAGGAGGTGGGGGAAGTTGAGGAGATGCGGTGGAGAGCATCATCAACCACATTGGAGGGGAAATTGCGGTCTTTGAAGAAGAAGGCCATTTGGGTTGTTTGGTATCGGAACTGGTCCTCCTGGAGCAGATGCGGCGGAGGCACAGGAATTGGGGATATGGGATGGTGTTTTTACAGGGGGCAGGGTGGGAGGAGGTGTAGTCCAGGTAGCTGTGGGAGTCGGTTGGTTTGTAGTAAATGTCTGTGCTGATTCGGTCGCCCGAGATAGAAATGGAGAGGTCTAGGAAGGGGAGTGAGGAGTCTGAGACGGAGTCTGCAGCTACACTGGCACCACCCCCCACCTTTTCCTCTGCTACATCGATGATTGTATTGGCGCTACCTCATGCTCCCACGAGGAGGTTGAACAGTTCATCCACTTTACCAGCACCTTCCATCCCGACCTCAAATTTACCTGGAGAGAGAACTCCCTCCGCGACTCCGTCGTCAGGTCCACACACCCCCCAACCTCCACTCCTGGCACCTTCCCCTGCAACTGCAGGAAGTGCAAAACTTGTGCTCATACTTCCCCCCACCCCCCTCCACCTTCCTCCTAGGCCCCAATGGACCCTTCCATATCTGTCACAAATTCACCTGCATCTCCACACACATCATTTACTGTATCCGTTGCACCCGATGTGGTCTCCTCTACATTGCGGAACGTTTCAGGGAACACCTCTGGAACACCCACACCAACCAACCCAACCGCCCCCTGGCTGAACACTTTAGCTCCCCCTCCCACTCTGCCAAGGACATGCAGGTCCTTGGCCGCCTCCATCGCCAGACCCTGACCACACGGCGCCTGGAGGAAGAGCACCTCATCTTCCGCCTAAGAACCTTCCAACCACACGGGATGAATGTAGACTTCTCCAGCCTCCTCATTTCCCCTCCTCCCACCTTTTATCTCAGTCCCAACCCCCGCATTCAGCACTGCTCTCTTGACCTGCAATCTTCTTCCTGACCTCTCCGCCCCCACCCCCTCTCCAGCCTATCATTCTCACCCTCACCTCCTTCTCCTGTTCCTTGGATGCTGTCTGGCCTGCTGTGTTTTTCCAGCACCACATTTTTCGACTCTGGTCTCCAGCATCTGCAGTCCTCACTTTCTCCTGAGACAGTACCTTTCCAACCCTTGACTATTTCCATCTGGAAGGATGAGGGCAGCAGCTATATGGGAACACCCCCATCCCCTGCAAGTTTCCCTCCCAGCCAGTCACCATCCTGACTTGGACATGTATCACCATTCTTTTACTGTCACTGGGTCAAAATCCTCAAACTCCCTCCCTCATGGCTGTGGGGTCTCTGGGCAGCATATGGGCTGCAGCGGTTTGAGAAGGCAGCTCATCTCCACCTTCTGAAGGATAATTGGTGGCAGGCAATAAAAGCTGGGCAGCCAACAATGCTCATGTCCGAAGAGTGAATAAATAAAAGGTGCAGATTTCTGTTAATGTCTTAATGATTGGTGGCAGTAGTTTACGGAATATTCTTTAGGTATCTTATCAATGCCAAGAAAGGCAAGGAAGCCAAAAAAAACAGTCAGCTCAACACAACATGTTTAAAAAAACACTCACAGCCGCAAACAAGAATTTCTACAACAGAAATAGAAGTTGCTGGTAAAACCCAGCAGGAGAGACAGCTGAGTTAAAGTTTCAAGTCCAGTGACCCTTTTTCAGAGCTCACTGTCTTCTAACAGCTGGCAGTAGATGTGCAGAGATATGGAGAAAGCTTTACCCTCTCTCGAATCCCTGAGTGCATGTGAAAACCCACATCCTGGCCATAAACCGAATCAACTGCACCATCAATTTCAACCACTGCCTCATCACTTCTGGGCTCAAGGAGAAACCAGATGAGGGATCAAGACAATGTGTTATTATCGCACAACCAAAGACATGTGAGTGTCGCAGCTGGTTTACACAGAAACTGTTAGATATGCTTTGACTCCTACTTTAGACTGAACCGTGACCCTGATAGAGAATGGAAAATATTAGATACAGTCACCCAAAGCTGCAGGATGTATCAATTTGATTCCTTTCAAAATGGTTTCTCTTGGCTGTCAGTTGACAGGGAGCACCCACCAATGAGCAGGCAGGATTTGGCAGTGCACAGTCAAGGCCAAAGTTGGAAGTTTCCATTTTGGTGCGAAATGATCTCATCACAGTCAGGCCTATAAACACAGTGCCAAACATGCCACAGGTGGAGCAGTTTTGTACAGCCTGGCATGACAAAAAGCTTTCAGCTCCCGCTCAACAATTTAAAGGTACATAACTCCTAACATCAGCTTCTAAAGGACCAGGAAAGCTCCTTGGATATCAATTGCAGGCAGTCCCTGGGTTGCAAATGAGTTCCGTTATGGAGTCAGTTCACATGTCGATTTGTATATAAGTCAGAACAAAATTCAGGACAGTGGAAAACAGCCATACCTAAGGACAGGAAACATTCATTTGTCAGGTCTTTACATTTTAAAACCATGTATGGGATCACATTCATAAATATGAGCGTTCATTTTAAATCAGGGACTCCCTGTGCTTTATTTAACTGAGGTCTCAGAATTCAAAAGGTTCTTTTTTGACAGCTGGTTGATGTCCTTACAATGGTGTTTAAATTGGATATAGGTGAGGGAGGAATCAATTCTCTCTAAGTTTCTCTGACCATTCTCCTTTCAACTTGATGACAATGAATACCTTCCACTCGGTGCAATGGCAGAAGCATAAAACATTTCAGTTTAATGGGAGAGTGGTCACCCATGTTTTGTCTCTAATTCCTAATCAGTGGTGCTCTTTGCTGAGTTGAAAACTTGCGTGGCTTTGAATTTTCTTTATTCTTCAATGCACAAGAAACTCAACTTGACTTAATGTGTTGCGAATCACTGTTCATTGAAGAAACTTCGTATGTAGGACCACAGAAGAATATCGTTGATCTTTCATTTTCCTTTGAAGGGCGGCGCGAAGAAGCCAGAAAGAAGAGCATGAAGAATGAAGGTGACCCACGACAAGATTACATACTAGCCCTTAATTTGCAGTTTCAGGGAAAGGCGAGAAAGAAAGATGATCCAAATGCTACTGATACTGATGAGTAGTTGCAGGAAGAGATCCTTGCTTTACATTTTGTGGATACCTTCAACAAGGTCAACCTTGATATCTATGCCAAGAGAGGTCAAGGTCAAAATGGTTTTTACGAAAATGCAAATCAGTCAGGCCATTCTGCATTCTGCACCAATGACACGCCATAACATTAAAAAATCCATTTTGTCAACTCTTCTTTGTGAAAACAAACCACAACCTTTCCCTGCAGGAAAATCATCTTCAGAATACCTTTTTATTCTTGACTTTGGTCATCTCATTCACTCATGAATGAGCCATTGCATTACTGTTCATTTGTTACAGCAGGAGATGATGCAGTGTAACCATTCTTCACAGGAACAGGTAACAGGTTAACCATGCCAAAGTACGTCAGAAAGAAGATGAAAAACAAAGCAAAGAGTGGATGAAAAATCTCCACCTATCTTCTTTCCATAGTGTTTAAGACACAGAAATCTCAATCTGCTGTGACTTATGTGGAAAAGGTAGTTGAGACCATACATCCTCCTGAAGAGCAAAGAAAACACTTGGAGGTTGATGCTTTTAGGAGCATGGGACTGTAGAGTTGGGTGGGGGCGAGGTTGTGTATAGTAGGACTGGAATAAAAGTGTGGTTTATGGGTAGAATGAAAACCATGAGGGAGGTGCAGCATGATACTTACCTACAAGAGCAGGTTGGAGCTGCTTATTCTGTGGTGAGTATCTCACCTCCTGACTCCTCACAGGCTCTCCACCATCTACAAGTCAGGAGTGTGATGGAATAATCCCTACTTGTCTGCTTGAGTGAAGTTCTAAAACACTTTGGAAGCCCCATATCATCCAGGACAAAGTCAGCCCATTTGTTGGTGCCCTATCCACCAGCTTCAACATCCACTCAGTCCCCCATTGGTGGCACAGTGGCAGCAAGGTGTACCGTCTACAAGGTGCAGTATAACAACACACCAAGGTTCCTTAGCACCTTCGAAACTCACAAGATCTACCACCTCGAAGGGGATTTCACTACTTGCAAATTCTGCTTCAAGTCACACAGCATCCTGTATTGGAAATATATCACATTCTTTCACTGTCACTACAATAAAACTCTGCAATTCCCTCCCCAACAGTACTGTGGGTCTTTCTACACTGTGCTATAGTGGTTCAAGTGCCAACTCAATTGAAGACATGCAGGCCCCACAGGTTTACTTATAATTAATTTCTCAGGAACACAGGTTAACTTGTTCCCTTCTCCTGTCTCCTGTTCATTCCTGATAAAGGGCTTTTGCCTGAAACATCGATTTTCCTGCTCATTGGATGCTGTCTGACCTGCTGTGCTTTTCCAGCACCTCTCTAATCTTGATCCCATTCAAGGTATTAGCACACAGCGGATGGTATTATCTTCTTCAGAGCCTGGAAATGCAATCAGAGTCCTATCTTTTTCAGTTGTGCCTCTTGTGGAGACAGTTACAATGTAAGGTCATTTATGGACATTGTTTGGCAGTTAAAAAAAATTAATAACACATCTAGTCATAAGAAATGTGATCTGACGGCTATGCACACTTCAGGTTGTGAGCAAGATGGGGCTGAGCACGCAGCAGATTGTCATGTCGGAAGAAATTAAATAAGTCTGGCTGATCAGCAACACAACTGTGTGCTGGTAACCTGTGTATCACAGAATATTAGAAGCTAATGTTAATCGAACACCTGCTAGAGCACAGTGAACACTTCCAGTGAGTTGCCGAGTCGCATAGACCCGAAACATTCTGGGAAATAAGTCAACCAGCAATAATTGTAATAAAATAATTATTTGAGCAAAGAAGAGGAAATTAAACAATCTAATAAAAGTAAAATACTATAGATGTTGGGTATCTGATATAAAAACAGAAGGTGCAGAAGAAACTCAGCAGGTTGAGAAATGAGAGACAGAAGCAAAGTTTGGTACCCAAATGGATCAACTTGGGAATGCCAATTAAACAGTGATTGAACCTGCTGTATAAAACTATGAAATGATTAATACTGAAGAATGTATTAAGCACTGTCCAGTGTGAAAATATATGGACTCAGATGGGTGAATAGATTTGACATTTGTTATGAAATTGAAGGCAGGGACTGCAACTTTAACAGAGATTGAATGCTGTTCAGAACAGAGATCTGACAAATACCTGTGTGATATAACTAGATGGCAATCTCAGAGTGTACTGGAAAATTGAAAATATGTAACATTTGCCTGTGAAATGGATACTTGAGTTGGTTGTTGTTTTGACAACAATTTGAATTTAACCAATCAGTTTAAATTATTCCCCAGGATACTAAAATCCAATCAAGTTTGAATTTATTGTTTTTGCCAACATCGAACCAATGAGATGATCTGATGTTGAAGATATACAAAAGGCAGGTATTTTGAAACTTGGAAACAGAACAACTGCCATCATCACAGATCCAAGAAATTAGGAAACACTCTCTATCAAAGGCACCTTTTCATAAGTAACATATTCACAATAAAAGGAAAGAAGACTACCCAGGGAGATATTCAGCCGAAAGAAGAAAGACACCAATAAGGAAAGCCACTGCATGGGTTTGTAATTAAGTTGATGTAATTTTAATAAGTGCCTTATTGGAACAGTATATTGTCATAGAGTTGGAAGCAGGTAATAAGCAGCTAATAGAAAGGGGAGCTTAGAATTGTAAATAGTTGTTTAATGTTCACTTTAGAGTTAAAGAACAAATTGATATTATTTTCTTCAAATAGTGGAATTTGGGAGTTCTCTGTCACTCCTATTTTAACAGATTGAGATGAGGTGAGCTCTTCTGGGTGTTTGGTTTAATTAACAGAAGGGTTCATCGTCATGTCATAACAGTTTGGTGGCTTGGGTCTGTGATTTGGACAGGTTTAGACAGATCCAGTCTGAGATTTAGACAGATTTGAGCAGGTTTGGGGTATAAAAGATCCTAACAGATTTAAATACTTGCTGATTAATGTCCTAGCTCTTTAAAATAAAATGTAGGTGAGACAATTTTTTTAATTTCAGTTACTTGTGGTTGGTTAAATTAAAAGTGAGGGAAATGTCTCTTTAGATTGCTAAAGAGATCCTGGGGTTTGAAGATGCTTCCCAAATATGTCAAGGAAGTTTAGAAAGACAGAGGAAGAGCATAGAATTAGCAAACAGGTTAGAATTGGGTTTAACCAGGGACAAAAGGAACGCTGAAATTGTAATGGAGTTTGTCAAGCACCTGGGTGTATCAGACAAACAGACAAGTGCAGTAGAGTAAGAAAAATGTAAATTACAATTGAGGCGAATGGAGTTAGCAGGTAGGGAAAGAAGAGAAGGAGAAGATTAGATTACTTACAGTGTGGAAACAGGCCCTTCGGCCCAACAAGTCCACACCGACCCGCCGAAGCACAACCCACTCAGACCCATTCCCCTACGTTTACCCATTCACCTACCTCTACAGTCAATTTAGCATGGCCAATTCACCTAACCCACACATTTTGGACTGTGGGAGGAAACCGGAGCATCCCCATGCAGACACGGGGAGAATGTGCAAACTCCACACAGTCAGTCGCCTGAGGCGGGAATTGAACCCGGGTCTCTGGCGCTGTGAGGCAGCAGTGCTAACCACTGTGCCACCGTGCCACCCAGGAGAAAGAGAGAGAAGAAAGTGAGAAGAAAAAGAAAGGGAGAGTAGGTTCTTAGCTGAACAAAGAGAGAGAAAGGGAGAGAGAATTTGAACTTCAGAAGTTGCAAATTAGTCAATAAAGTCATGTATAAAAGTATGTTAAAACATTGCCACGTTTTGATGAGAAAGATGTCAAAGCCTTCTTTATTTCATTTGAAAAATTGGCGAGGCAGATGGAGTGGCCAGAGAACTGGTGGGTAATGCTAGTTCAGACTATGCTGGTACGCAGAGCCAGTGAGGTATTTGCAGCACTGTCAGATGAAGAGTCAAAAGATTATGCAGGTGTCAAAAAAGCTATTTTGAGTTCTTATGAATTGGTACCAGAAGTGTATAGACAATGGTACAGAAACATAAAGAAGGAACCAGGTCAGACTAATGTTGAGTTTTAAAGAATTAAACATAGTCATTTTGATAGATGGGTGCTGGCCCTAAAAATAGATAAGACCTATCAGGCTCGAAGAGAGATTATCCTGTTGGAAGAGTTTAAAAACTCATGTTCCAGAGATAAGAATTCATGTGGATGAACAGAAAGTTCAAGAAGTGAGAAGAGCAGCAGTGATGGCTGATAAATATGCATTTGTGTATAAGGTGACATTTTGCTTCTGGCAAAAATGTCATCCTGTGAGGGACAAATATTGGGAGAAGGGGAGATCCCACACTACAAAACAGAGTAGAGAACACTGATAATAGTTTACCACACTTGGAAAAAGAACCCAAGAGGGTGAAAATGAGATGAAAGACCTCAGGTGTTTCCACTGTGGTAAGGTGGGACATGTCAAACCACAGTGCTGGTTGTTGAAGAAATGCGCTGTGGGGCAAGATATGGTAAAAGAGACTAAGCCAGTGGCATTCGTGAAAGTAGTAAAGGAAACCCCAAGAAAAGTCTAGGAGTTGCAGGAGGGTGCACGGTCTTGGCAGGGGCTGGATATTGAGTTTTGTGCCTGATCTCTATTAAAACTTCGCTTCTGTGGGGGAGGCTTACTCAGGAAGAACAGGGTGAAAAGGGAAAGAAGTTAGAATTTTGAGAGATACAGAATTTGCACTCTTTCTGACATGTTACCTGAGAAGCACAGGAAGCACATGAATGACCAGTGGGAGGTCACTTAGGTATGAGGAAGACTCAGGCTAAGGTACAAAAGCATTTCTATTGGCACGAACTACATAAGGATGTGGTTAAATTGTGTCCTACATGTCTTACATACCAAACGGTAGGTAAACCACAGGCGGTAATAAAACCAGCACCTTTGTTGCCAACTTCCACATTCGAAGAACCTTTCATGCGGATTATGTTTGATTGTGTAGGTCCCCTTCCTAAAACTAAAAGTGGGAACCAGTACTTGCTAACCATAATGGATGTGTCCATCAGATTTCCGGAGGCAATTCCATTATGGAGTGTTAACGTGAAAAGGGTGGTAAAGTAGTTTTCTTCATGTAGTATGGGCTGACCAGAAAGATTCAGTCAGACCATGTGTCTAATTTTACTGCTTTGGAAAGGTGGCATCAGACCCTGAAGACTATGTTGAGAGAATCCTGTCAGAATTACCCAAATGATTGGGATAAAGATATCCTATTCGTATTGTTTGCCATTAGAAATACCTCAAACAAATCTCCTTAGTTTACTTCCTGTGATTTAATATTCAGACATGAAATGAGATGGCCTTGGAAATAATTTTTTTTTAAATTGACAGGACCAAGTTTGGAGATCTCACACTTGCATTATGTAGGAGATTAAATTAGGCAGGCGAGTTAGCTAAACAACACCTAAAGAGGGCACAGTATAGAATGAAGCAGGTGGCAGAAAGAAACTCTAAACTTTGGACATTTTCCCATGGAGATGATGTATTAGTACTGCTACCAGTGGTGGGAGATCCGTTCAAAGCCAGGTTTAGTGGTCCCTCTCAAATTGAGAAAATATTAAATCAGGTAAACTATCTGGTAAAGATGCTGGATAAAAGAAAACTGTATCAGGTATGTCATGTGAATATGTTGAAACCTTTTTATAATAGAGACTGGGATCTGGAGAAACAGATGTTAAATACTGCCCCGCAGAGTGAGGAATCAAATCCAGATGTCACGGAATTTGATGTGCCTGAAAATGTGTTAAACAATGAGGAAGTCCTTGAAGAGTGGGGTAGATTAGTGAACTATCTGTCTCAGGAGCAAAGAACCCAGTTTAAAGGTTTGTTGCAGTAGTATGCAGACCTTTTAGAGGAATAAAATGGTGAGGACTCCTACTATTGTGCATGACGTGGAAGTAGGGAATGCTGTTCCGATAAAACAACACCTCTACAGGTCCAGAAGGAAGTGAATGTGATGCACATTCCAAAGACTCATGAACAGAGTTGTGGCTGGATTAACAAATGGTGCAGTTTATCTGGATGATGTAATGATCTTTAGTGAGTCATGAAAAGATCACATGATACAGTTGGCAGAGCTCTTTCAATGATCATGAGAAGCAAAACTGGTAATAAACTTAAAGAAAACAATTCTCGAAGGCAGAGATAACGTTCTTGGGACATAACATCGGTCATGGATGGTTGACCCACAAGGAACGTGAAGACGAAGGCCATCGAGGAATTTCTACGACCAACCTCGAAGAAAGAGGTGCTTTAATTTTTGGAACGAAGCGGATTCTGTCAGAAATTTGTTCCAAACTTCAGCAGCATGGTGACACCCCCAGCAGATTTACTGAAGAGGAATTACTGAATTTCAGTGGACAGAACAATGCGAGGAGGCATTTGAGAATTTAAAAGCAATATTAACCACCGCACCAGTTTTATTTAAACCAAATTCTTTGAAACCCTTCAAAGTTGCAGTAGATGCTAGTGATGTAGGAATTAGAGCTGTACTGCTACAGGAAGATGATGATGGAATTGAACAGGCAGTTGGCTTCTTTTCAAAGAAACTCAACACTCACCAGAGAAAATACTCTCCCATTGAAAAAGAATACTTGAGTTTGGTATTGGACCTACAACATTTTAATGTTGGTGTGATGAACAATGTGCCGGAGACAGTTGTGTACACGGATCATAATCCTCTTATATTCTTGGAAAGATTTAAAGACAAGAAAATGAGACTATTTTGTTGGAGTCTTAAGTTACAGACTTTTAATTTACAAATTTGTACATGCTGCAGGTCGTAAAAATGTGATTGTTGATGTATTATCGTGGATGTAAAGGAAAAAGTATAGATAAGATTGGATAGATTCCAACATTATATATAATGTGCAAAAATTAATATGAACTTAGATTAGCATATGGATGATGATGGAATAGTGTAGGGTGATGAGCTTAGATTAGTTCACAGGTCAGCACAACATCGAGGACTGAAGGGCCTGTTCTGCACTGTTCTATAATGTTCTATAATGACCTATGTATTTCATTGTATTGGGATTAAGGAATAGGAAAAAAAGAAGCAATCTTTTCATTATGACGGTTCATTTTTTCTTAAATGTGGAAGTATTATGAAGTTGAAGGAGTGAACTGTACCTTTTAAGAGCGAGTGAATGGTGTTCAGAACTGAGAGCTTACAAGCACCTGTGTGATATGACTAGATGGCAGTCTGAGTGTATTGGAAACTTGAAAATACGTAAAATTTGGCTGTGAAATGGATACTTGAGTTGGTTGCTGTTTTGACTATTTGAATTTAACCAATTAGTTTAAATTATGCCCCAGGATAATAAAACCCAATTGTGTTTGAATTTATTGTTTTTGCCAACATCGAACCAATGAGACGATCTGATGTTGGGGATATACAAAAGGCAGGCATTTTGAAACATGGAGACAGAACAGCTGCCATCAACACAGATCCAAGAAATTAGGAAACACTCTCTATCAAAGGTACCTTTTCATATGAAACATATTTGCAGTAAAAAGAAAGAAGACGACGCTGGGAGATCTTCAGCCGGAAGAAGAAAGACACCAAAGAGGAAAGCCTCTGCATGGTTTTGTAATTAAGTTGATGTAATTTTAATAAGAGTCTTACTGGAACAGTATATTGTCATAGAGTTGGAAGCACGTAATAAGCAGTTAAGAGAGAGTGGGGAGGCTTGAGTTGTGAATAATTGTTGTTTAAGAGTTCACTTTTAGAGTTAAAGAATAAATTGATATTATTTTCTTTAAATAGTGGAATTTGGGAGTTCATTGTCACTCATATTTTAATAGATTACAAGGTGAGGTGAGCTCTTCTGGGTGTTTAGTTTAATTAACAGAAGGGTTCACTGCTGTGTCGTAACATGTTGATGATGTAAGCATTTGTCTCAGTGGTACAGGTTTGGTCAAGAGTGGTGATGGGAGGGTCACTGGGGTGGGGGGAGATTGGCATGGAACAGAACAACCAATTCCTGTTCCTGATTGTTATCTAACGATTCCAGATGCAAAGTTAGTATAAAAACTGTGTAACCTGCCAATACATTCCACAACTCACCGGGGTTCCCCATTGGAAGTCAAACCCTGCTATTCCTAATTATAAAAATTATTCAAAGGTGCTCAACCTACATGTTTTGCACTCAGAAAGCACAGACCAGGTTTCTGTCCTGAACAAAATGACAATCATTACAAGAATTTAAATTCTAGATAAAAGTAAATTATTATGAACATTTGTATATAATTCTACAAATTCAACCCTTTATAAATCCCTCCTGCACAAAACATGCACACACAACAACACATACTGACACGCACAGATAAGAAAGATACCAAAGGATCACTGAGAAAGCAGATCAGTGGTTCCTGTTCCCAAAGGTTATCGCGATGATTCATTTGAATCTTATGCTAGTCAGAATGCTCCACCTCAGTCGTCCTTCTCCAGATGCTTCCAGTGGTTTGCAAGGGGCACAGGTTGGCTGATTCACTTATCTGAGGATCTCTGATGGTTCAATTAAAAGTCACAGCTTACAACAACTTCTGAGCAAAGAGATATTGATTTTCTTCAGGCTTATTGTGAATTACTGCAGTAGAGTTCTTGGCTGGTTAGGACCTAGTGGCTTCTCTGCTTCTTGTTGCCAGCCCCAAGGTTTTTATTTACCTGAGAACAAAATACACGGTTTTTGGTAGGCAGAAGGCTATTGTCATCAATAATTGGTCACTAGTTCATAGACCAATCAACTTCTTGTTGCCATCCATCTACCTGTGCATACCCCCTCTGTTCCAGTTTTTCCACAAACGCTGATGTAACCCACAGCTGTATAAAGTGTTCACCATACACATCAAATTACTTGCTTTCAAATACCATCCCTGGTTTTCTCATTTCAGTTTAAAATTAGAAACAAAATTAAAACAAAACAGAATAGTCTTTATAACCTTCAATGCCTTAAAAACATTTAGAACAGGAAAAGGCCATTCAGTCCCTCAGACTGATTTCCATCATTCAATTAGGTCATGGGCAAATTGCACTCCAGCCCATTTACCATATCCTTTGATCCCCATTCTTAATCTGTTTATTGCAGTGTTGATAACTTCAACTTTTGCATTTGTCACAATGTTTCAGAGAAAAGAATTTCAGATTCCTGCCCAAAAGGAAAAGCCAGAAACACACCAGTAATACTTGGCAATAAACATACTGGTCAAACTTAAACTCTATTTTGTCATTCGGGAGTTGGACCAGGATGACTCATTCATGGGTTTTAATGATTTTAACTATTACATTGTGTGAAAACAATTCAGTTCACCCCAAATAGGCTCTAACATCCCATTATTCTTGATTCCCCTGCTATAGTTTCTGCATAGCTACCCTACCAAACAATCTTATCCTTTTATACTGTTCAATAAGATCACTCCCCAGTCCTCAGTGCACAAGGAATTTCCCTCCCATTTGTGCCTCTGTTTGTAGTTTGCAATCCCCATGAAAACAAAACAACACAGCCTCTATTAGCAATTTCAGGGCAGGAGAAAAGTAAAGGTAAGCGAAAAGTGCCTTAAAGGAAGGAGAACTTATCGTAGAATTCAAGCATTTATGATAAGCACCGAATTTGTTTTTGTGATGTATCATCTCAACAGGAAAATCCAGTTTCGGACTGACTGCTTTCAACTTGGCTAAAGAGTAGTTATTTATTGCTCTGGTGAGATCATTAAGCAAGCTTTTGTTCCAGATGATGCCATGCTGCTTGTTACTACAGGCGAAAACACACAGAGGCAGCTTAAATGGCAACACAGGAAGGCTTTATAATTAGCTGTGTCATGAAACAGGTCTTTACTAGCCATTAAAACCAAAAAGGAATTTCTTTAATGAGTGTTAATACTTATTCCGCATTGAGGTGAAAAATAAACAGAAACGAGCCCCCAGTTTCTTTGAACAATTCTGTCAACAATAAACAGCAGGACATCGTGTACAGGAGCACAGGCCATTGCAACTGATGGTCATTTTGACAGCTTTATGTTCACAAAAAGAAGGGCTTTGAACCACTGTGAAAGACTTAATTAAAAACAAACAGGGTGGGATTGGTTTATCAAAGCTGAGGTTTTTGTCGTCAAAGCCAGAATTGTTCTTCATAGTAACTCATTTGATGTGAAGCAGTTTCAGGCGCTTAGAAGATTCGATAAGGCATTTTAAGAGTTCATTTTGTCATTTTATTCCCCTTGTTTACTTTCCTTCTTGCAGATGATGATATTTTCTCTTCTTTCCTTGAATGTAATTTTCTGAAAATTGAAATGAATAAACCACGATATTGTAAACATGTATTCACAATATTCATGATTTAATCCCTGAAACATACCAGCAAAGATTTCAGAGATTAAAGAGCTGGCTTTCTGTGATTCACTTGAAGACATGTGGATGTGGCTCAGAAGTGAAGACGACACGGTCTTTCCCATTTAATGTCAAGTAAGTCCAGCTTGCATTTTGCATTGAGTATAAAAGGCTAAGTGTATGACTTGATCCTTTTAAAAGTGAAGTAATTTCTCACAAACAGTGACATACATTCAGAAACAATAGTCTCCAATAGTCTTTCAGGGCAATTAAATTGTTCGCAAGGACATTGTTGGTGCATTAGAATTTAGAATTTATTTTTACAATAAAATTACAATGAAAGTGTTCAAAGTCGCCCTACCATTGGCGTCTACAATGTCTGAAGTTGTTGTAAATTCACAAGTTACAAAGTTAAGTAAATATAACACAAAGTTCTTCAGTGTCCACTTAAAGGCTCCTGGTCTCAAGGAAAGCCAATCAAGAGATGACAGACATAGCAGGAATGAGAATAACACCCACACTGAGAACGACACGATGGAACACAGACCAAAACGCTGGCTCGCCGAAAGCCTCTGAAGAAAACCCGCCATCAGGAACACCATTTTAAAAAAAAACACAGGGCACTACCCACGGGTAAAAAGAAACGCCGAGATGTCAGAATACCAAGTCTGAAGCACTCACCGTCGATATCACAAACCGGGACAAACCGCTCCAACAGAGATTGCTCTGCAGGCTGAGACCAACATGTTGAGAAAGACCGCCACTTCGGACTGCTGGAAGCAACCACCACTTGGGAGAAACTGAATCTTTTAAAGTGAAGGTAAGCTGAATTTGATGTTGTTTATTCTATATATACTAACTGAAAAATATTAAAAATATTTTTAAAAAGTAAAGGCGAATGGAGTAGATAAGCAATAGGCTCCTGGGCTGGGGAGTCTGCACTATACACTGCTACTGTGCTGCTACCAGTTTAAGTAAGAGCATTGAGGTCTGGGGAGACTGGAGAATGGAGCTGTGGTGAAGATCAGCCTGATCTAGTTCTACAGAGTACACCAGTGGGGCTGAATGGTCTATTCCTGTGTTGTAAAACCAGAAAATACTCAACAGAGGAGTGGATAGTGGAGTCGCATAGGAACATATGAAATTCTAACCGGATAAACACAGGATAGAGAATTCAGAACCAGAGGTCACAGTCCAGCGATACAGGGTACACAATTTTGGAATGAGATGAGGAGAAATTTCTTCATCCAGATGGTGGTGAGTCTGTGGACCTTTCTGCCACAGAGGGAAGTTGAGACCAAAACAGTGGATGTTTTTAAGAAGGAGTTAAATATAGTTCTTATGGCCCAAGGAGTCAAAGGGTACTGGGAGAAAGCAGGAAAAGGATACAGTGTTGGATAATGAACCATGACTATATTTTCGGTTTAGCCTGTCTTTTGTTTAATCTGCATCAATTTCATGAAACTTGACCAGCCTGTTTGGTCAGCAGATGCCTGTGGCCCTTTCCCATCAGTGTTTTTGGTCTCTTTTTAAAACCATCTTAGTCCATGCAAGTTGCAGGTATTATATCAGACAATGGAATTCAAAGATTGAAAATACAAATTTTGGATCATTGTGACAGTGTTATAATTGTTTTTGTATCCAAACTAGCTGAACTTTAACTATTTTAAAAATGCAATGCAATTCTAATCTAACTCTCCACTGGATCACCTCTCCCTCCACACCACACCCTTTGATGATTTCAGTTACTTTGGTGAGCCAAATAAGTAATGTTATTATTAACGCTGACTTTGTTTCCATTTTGGGATATACAGAATTGTTGGGCTTCATTTTGTTTAAAAACTTCCTCCAAACCTTTTTCTGAAATTATGACTTAACTCCAACTACAAACCTGTCTTCTGATTTTTGGCCCCTTTTTAACAACAGCCAATGCTAATGGTGTCCTTGGACAATATGTCAGTATACCTTTAAGAGACATTGCTGATGATGTCATCATTACATCATAGCATGTGACCTGGGGGTATAAAGATCTAATATTCAATCTTATCTGGGATCACTTAAAGCATGACAGTCTAATTGAAGAATGCTTTATTGTTGTAACCTAAAACATAGCAATAGTCGAGACATATATGTGTCTGAGGAATGTAATGTTTGTACATAATAGTGAGCTGTACTAAATGTCTGTTGGATTCTTTAATACCACATTATCTGGCCCCACTTAGTTATTTTATAGGAGATAACAGAAGCATTGTCTTACCAGCTAAAACACCCTGCTGGAAGCATTTGGGATCTCTTAGAGGTTCTGATGCACTGACTGTCCAGGAATTGCTCAGGAAGTTTAACTTTCCAAAGGGTAAATATCAGGAATCTGGAACACTCCACAAGAAATGTATGACTCTGGACTAAAATTGATTTCAAATGGCTCTGACTCACTTTCAGGAGTGGTTACCCAGGAAACATGAGCGAAATTGAAACTTGCAAAAACTCTCAGCAAGTTTGAAATTGAATTCCCCAACTCCCTCCACTCTGGATATCCCCTGACCCATTTGGCACCCTTTTGTCACCCTACCCACACCTACCTCCCTGCTACTGTATCTCCCATCAGACCTGTTAATTTACCCTCTTCACCAGCTTTGCTGCAATCCTGCCACCTCACTCACCCACTAGCCACCCATACCACCTCACCTATTTACCTTGTTCATTTATCTTCTCTTCATAGCTCGTCAAAGTTCCTTTGGGACATTTAAACCCTGAATACTGCAGTTACTGGTGTAAAAAGGTGGCATGGCTTGGTCTCCAAACCTGATCCATCACTGAAAGGCTCTCAGATCGTGTATCCTCTGCATTTCCTAAGAAGTCCAACTCTGAGGTCCAGTGAGAATCACAAAGCTTGGAGGAAAGGTCAGAGGAAACGAATGAAGTATTAGTCTGATGATAATTGACTCTCTTTTATGATTCGAACCAACATTTTCATTTCAACAATTTGACTTGATTTGGATCCAGAAATCCTATATCACCAAAGGCAGTGCAAAACCTAATATATATTCCAGAGTTAACATTTTGGCTTATTTGTTCTGATGAAGGTCACTGGAACCAAAACGTTAACTCTGCTTTCTCTCCACAGATGCTGCCAGACCTGGTGAGTTTCTCCAGCAATTTCTGTCTTTGTTTCAGATTTCCAGTACCCATAGTCCTTGGTTGGATCCTTCTCCCTGCGAAATGGTTCCTCTCAAATTTGAGTTGAGAAAGACAGATCCTAAAGACATGAATATAAAAGCAAAATACTTTGGATGCCGGAAATCTGAAATTAAAACAGAAAATGTAGCAGGTTTGTTACATCTGTGGAGGGAGAAGCAGAGTTAATGTTTTGAGTCTGGTATGATTCTTTGTGAAGGAGGAGAAAGTGAGGACTGCAGATGCTGGAGGTCAGAGTCGAGAGTGTGGTGCTGGAAAAGCACAGCAGGTCAGGCAGCATCCAAGAAGCAGGACTATCGACATTTCATGCCTGATACATCAATTCTCCCGCTCCTCAGATGCTGCCATGACTCTTTGTGAGAACTGAATGGGTCTGATTTATCTCTTCCGAAAGGTTAGGAGTGAACAAATCCCACCCAAGAATTTTACTGTTCACTATGTAGCTCTTTTAACAAGTTTCAGGCAGTTATAAACATTCCAGAGATTATTGGGGGCCAGGTAATAACTCCACAGTAAGGTACTGTTCCATCAAATTAGATACAGAGTCAGGTTCAGGAATTAGTAAAACAGAAGATTACATGTCACAAAATAAGTTCTACAATGTAAAAATATTTATTAAAGAAGCAAACATGCAATTTAAAATATGGAGAAAATAGCCAATTGCAATGCTAAATCGTTCTCCGAAAAGATTTTTAAAAATGCAATCTTATTTCCATTAGAAGATCCAGTTTTTAACTTCAATTGTTGTTACAGTAAAATATGTTGTGCTTCTGTTCGCCGGGCTGGGAATTTGTGTTGCAGATGTTTCGTTCCCTGTCTAGGTGACATCCTCAGTGCTTGGGAGCCTCCTGTGAAGCGCTTCTGTGATCTTTCCTCCGCCATTTGTAGTGGTTTGAATCTGCCACTTCCGGTTGTCAGTTCCAGCTGTCAGTTGCAGTGGTCGGTATATTGGGTCCAGGTCGGTGTGCTTATTGATTGAATCTGTGGATGAGTGCCATGCCTCTAGGAGTTCCCTGGCTGTTCTCTGTTTGGCTGTTTGGATCGTTAGCTGTCTAACGATCCACATCCATGAACACCAACTAGCCACGAAACGACACGACCAGCTATCCTTAGTAGCCACACACGCAGATGACAAGCAACATGAATTCGACTGGGACAACATTACTATTCTAGGACAAGCCAAACAGAGAACAGCCAGGGAATTCCTAGAGGCATGGCACTCATCTACAGATTCAATCAATAAGCACATCGACCTGGACCCAATATACCGACCACTGCAGCGGACAGCTGGAACTGACAACCGGAAGCGGCAGATTCAAACCACTATAAATGGCGGAGGAAACATCACAGAAGCGCTTCACAGGAGGCTCCCAAGAACTGAGGATGTCACCTAGACAGGGAACGAAACATCTGCAACACAAATTCCCAGCTCGACGAACAGAACCACAACAACGAGCACCCGAGCTACAAATCTTCTCACAGAATTTGAACAGTAAAATATTTTAAGTAGCATACCCATTAATTTATTAAAGTAGGATTACCTTGATTCCCCCAGTAAAGAACTGAGTGAACAGGTAGGTGATCTTTGCTGAGCTTGAGTAGTTGCACCTTTACAACAAAAGATGTTGGAGTGAAGTCGGCAAATTTGGATATTGAATGTATGCTTTCAATACTTAGTGTGTCTCAGGCTGCATAATCAATTAAGTTCAGACATCTTATGCTCCATACATGGTTTCAATCAATTTAATTTTCAAATTTATTACCCCTTCTTAATTCTAAGAGTTTAGATGATTCTAAATTTCCATATTTATTGATTCATGAGAAGCTAAATTTGCTAGAATTCATCATAATCTATTTCATCATTAGTCATAAGCCTGTATTTTAAAATTATAATTTAACTGAAGGGTTGTAAAAATTCCAGTTGGCTGCAGAATAAGATTTTCAATATAAACTCAACTTATCAAGCCCTACATTTTCTGACATTTGCAACAAAATGTGTAACTGTGCAGGTTTTGGTATATGTTTCTTTTAGCAGAGATCAGTTTTTACTGCTCTATGAAGGCACAAGACACTTTACCAACAGGGAGCTGCGGTCAGGCATTGTCAACTGTATTTATCTTTTATATAAAAAAAGTCCTTTTTTAATATTTTAAGTCCTTACATATACATAGACCTCATAATCCCTCATTACAGCTGAATTTCTTTATTCTGATTCCTTCATGGAAATTCTGATATCTTAAAGTCATAAAACCAGGTCATTGGGAGTTATAAAGTAGCGCCAATTTATTAAATAGTCACATGCTCAGAAGCATTTTAACTAATAATATACAGACCTCTTTATCCTTCTGCGTGCCAGTATGTTGCCATTTTCACACAAACATTTTTATGTGTTGAAATGCATATACTGTTTTGCTATTGCATTTTCTCAACACTCCAATTAGTCACTATCTGGTAGTTGGTGCTAAGAACAATATTCTCTTTTGCACATTTCACTTGTCCAACTTAGAATCATAGCTTCCTGAGGAATTCTTAACAACTTAAATATCTTTTGATTTTTTTCCCCCCTTTTACTTCTGTATGAATATACAAAGAGTTTGAATACACCAAGGCTTAGGGGGTTGCTGATATTCATTCAGCTCGCATCCTACAACACATACCACCATCATAAAACAAAAGACAACCCAAGAGATTTGGTAAAAATCACGATTTGCTTGTTTTCCCTGATGTTACAAAAGTTACCATCCAAGGGAGACAGTTCCAGGATTTTAACAGTTGGCAGTGGTGAAACAGCAATGTATGTCCAGTTCAGGGTGGCAACAGTTTGTTGTATTATCGTTGGACCACTAATCCAGAGACTTATGTAAGGTTCTGGAGACCCAGGTTCGAATGCCACCATAGCAGATTTTGAAATTAAGAGTCTAATAATGACCATGAAGCCATTGTTGAAAAACTGGTTCACTAATGTCCTTCAGGAAAGGAAACTGCCATCCTTAGTTAGTCTGACCTACAAGTGACTCCAAACCCACAGCCATGTGGTTAACTCCTAACTACCCTCTGGGCAATTAGGGATAGGCAATAAATGCTGGGCTAGCCAGTGATGGCCTCACCCTGTGAATACATTTTTAAAATGGTAGTTTGCAGGGAAGCTGATATGATCTGATGTTCTTTCATTGTACTCAATGGGAGATGTTATGGGTTTGGAAGATGCTGTCAAAGAAGGTGAGATTCTGCAATGCATATTTCACGTAGTAAATGCTGCCATCGATGTCTGTCAGTGATGGGGGTGCTTTGATGGGGGGACTATCAAACAGATTGCTTTGGCCTGGATAGTTTCTGGTAAATGATGATGCCCAGGATGGTGATATTGGGCGATTCAGTGATGACAATGCCCCTGAATATCAAGGGACAGTGTTTAGGTTTTCTCTTGTTGGAGATAGTTATTGCCTAGCACTTGGATGACACAAATGTCATTTTGTCAACCAAAACTTGAATGTTGTGCAGCTCTTGTTGCATATGGACACAGACTGCTTCAGGGGTGATCTGTGAAGTAGCAAATAGTATTCAGCATTGCACAGTCATCAATGAACTTTCCAGTTCTAATAGAAGCAACCAAGCATGGTTTCGCCTAGGACATTATCCTGAGGAACCACTGCAACATTAGCCCAGGACAGAGATAGAGTTATAGAGCCATACAGTATGGAAACAGGCCTTTGGCCCAGCTCGTCCATGCCAACCAGGTTTTCTAAACTGAACTGCTCCCATTTGCCTGCATTTGGCCCCTCTCCCTCTAAACCTTTCCTTTCCATGTACGTCCAAATGTCTTTTAAATGTTGTCATTATACCTGCCTCTATCACTTCCTCTGGCAGCTGGTTCCAAATATGCCCCATCCTCTGTGTGAAAAAGTTAGACCTAAAGTCCTATTTAAGTCTATCCCCTTGTGCCTTAAACCTATGCCCTCTAGGTTTGGACTCCCCTACCCTGGGGAAAAAACCTTGGCTTATCTATTCACCTTATCCATGCCCCTCAACTTTTTGTGAACGTCTATAAGGTCAGCCATCAGCCTCCGATGCTCCAGAGAAATAAATCCCAGTTTATCCTGCCTCTCCGAATAATTCAAACCCACCATTCTTGGTAACATCCTTGTCAATCTTTTTTACACCCTTTACAGTTTAATAACATCCATCCTATAGCAAGGCGACCAGAATTTTGTGCAAATGTGCTCTGACTAATGTTTTGAACAGCCGTAACATGACCTCCCAACTCCTGTACTCAGTGCTCTGACTGATGAAGACAAGCATGCCAAACACCACCTTTACTACCCTGGCTATCTGCAATGCCATTTTCAAGAAACTGTGTACCTGCACCCCCAGGTCTCTCTGTCCGACAACACTCCCCTGGGGCCTACTATTAATTGTGTAAATCCTGCCGTGGTTTGTCTTGCCAAAATGCTTTTATCTAAATTAAACTCTATCTGCCATTCCTTGGCCCACTGGCCTAGTTGATCAAGATCCCATTGTGCTATTGGGTAACCTTTCTCACTGTCTACTACATCACCAATTTTGGTGTCATCTGCAAACTTACTAACCATACATCCTATATTCTCCATCCAAATTATTTATATAAATGAACAACAGTGAACCCAGCACCAATTCTTGCAGCACACTACTGGTCACAGGCCTCCAGCCTGAAAACAAGCCTCTACCACCATCACCAATTTTGGATCTAATTTCTTGGCTAGCCCTCCCTGGATTGCATATGATCTAACCTTACTAACTAGTTTACCATATGGAACCATGTCAAAGATGATGGAGACTCTAACAACTTGATTTTACTTTTGCATAGGATATGGGTGTTACTGACTGCACCAGCATTTGAACAGAGACGACAACTCTTTTATTGTGGGTCTGGCGTTATATGTAGACCAGACTAGGTAAGGTTGACAGATTTCCTTTCTTAAAGGACATTAGTGAACCAGATGGGGTTTTGTGACAATGGTTAAATAGCCATCATAAAACTAACTTTCCTTCTATTTTTTGACAAAGTTGAATTCAATTATCTGCTGTGTTGCAATTTGAACCCCTGACGAGGACATTGGCTGGGGCTCTGGGTTGCTAGTCCTGTTACATTACCTCTTCCACCACCTCCCAATAGTTTGGAAAGGTCCTGGACATAGATATTTCTCCTCAATTCCTTACTGTATTTATTAGAGGCTATTTTATATTTATGAACCCTAGTTGTGCTCACCTTGAAAATGGAAGCGCCTTCTCTATGTCTGAACCATATAATATACTTTCATAATCTTACAAACACTTGTCAGCTCATGCCTGTGGCTTCACTCCTTAAATGTCAGTTATTTAGCATCTTTCACAACCACAGGATATTCTAAAATGTTTTGCAGTCAGTGAGACACATTTGAAGCATAGTCACTGTTAATTTGAAGGATGAAAGAGAACAATGGACATATGGAAGAAAAGTTTATTTGGCTGGGATAATCTCTTCCCTGATAATTGTCACAGTTTGCATCACTTCCCAACTTTCTCAGTTTTGCCACAGTTGACAGTTCCCCGCTGCTACATGGAACTGCAAAGTAAGAAATCCAGCCAAGCTGGCATTTCCCACTCCGGCTTTCAGTACTCTAGATCAAATGGAGTTCTTTTACTTTAGGCATGAAAACATGTATCCACTCGTTTTGGGTTTTCAGCCAGATAGAGAGCTTGTGATGACCTATGATGTGTGGAGAGATCACATAATCTTTACGTGTCTATCAAATAGCTGGCCTTCAGAGTACTTCATGATGATTATAAGGAGTCTGCAAGTTTGCCAGGAAACAACATTTCAAAGACAGGAAGCATCCCTGATGCAATTAAATTGCAATGATTATCCTTAGGAAATATCATGGTTACTCAGCAGCCCTTGTAGATTGTTATATTATATAGCTACATACTGATATGCATTGTTGCTTGAACTCACTGTCATCCACTATTAAATGTAGTGGGCTGCACAGTGGTTAACACTGCTGCCTCACATTGCCAGGGACCCAAATTTGATTCCACCCTCTGGCAACTGTCTGTGGCAGAGTTTGTACATTCTCCCTGTGTCTGCATAGGCTTCTGTTGGATGCTCCAGTTTCCACCCACAGTCCAAAAATATGTAAATTAGATGGATGGCAATGCTAAGTTACCCATAGTGTTCAGGGATGTGTAGGATAGGTATGTTAGCTATAGGAAATGCTGGGTTACAATAATAAGGTTGGGGGATGGGTCTGGATGGGATGCTCTTTGCAGGGTCAGTGTGGACTTGTTGGGCTGAATGGCCTGTTTACACACTCTAGGGATTGTATTGTATTTCGATAAAGATATTAGTATCATTGAGTTATACAGCATGGAAATAGACCCTTCATTCCAACTTGTCCATGCTGACCAGATATCCTACATTAAACTACTTCCATTTGGCCTATATCCATCTAAACCCTTCCTATTCATGTACCCATCCAGATGCCTTTTAAATGTTGTAATTGTGCCAGCCTCCACCACTTCCTCTGGCAGCTCATTCCATACACCCTCTGCGTGAAAAAGCTATCCCATAGGTCCCTTTTAGATCTTTCTTCTCTCACCCTAAACCTTTGCCCTCTAGTTTTGGACTTCGCTTCCTTGGAAATGAACATTGGCTATTCGCTTCCTTGGAAATGAACATTGGCTATTCATTGCTCGTGCCTCTCATGATTTTATCAGGTTTAGAACTCTATAAGGTTACCCCTCAGCCTCCAAAGTTGCAAGGAAAACAGGCGCAGCCTACTCACAGACTTTGAGCAGCCTACTCAGCCTCTCCCTATTACCTCAAATCTCCAACCCTGGCAACATCCTTGTAAATCTTTTCTGTAACCCTTCAAGTTCAACAATATCTTTCCTATAGCAGGGAGACCAGAACTGAATGCAGTATTCCAAATATGGCCTTACCGATGTCCTGTATAGCCGCAACACAATCTCCTAATTCCTATACTCAGTGTACTGACCAATAAAGGCAAGAATACCAAACACCTTCTTCACTATCCTATCTACCTGCGACTCCACTTTCAAGGAACTATGAACCTGCACCCTAAGATCTCTTGGTTCGGTAACACTCCCCAGAATCCTAACATTTAAATATACAGAATTTATAGTTTTATTCCAACATAGGGAAAATAAACAGTTGACTAATTATAACATTTGTACAATTCATTCAAAGTTGCAAAAATAATTAAAATGAAGCACAATTAAAATTAAACATTTAGATGATAAGTTTTTAATTGATTCTGGTAAGAGACCAACTTCCCATATATTTGATTGTCTTGTGCATTAGGGAAAAATAATTATCTGATTTATTTAAGATCAATAGAATTAAGGGAGAAGTTAGAAGATCGTCTTTTTGAATCGAAGGGTTATTATGGTATGGGATGTTTAACCAGAAACAGTAGTGACAGCAGAAATGGTAATAGGCTTTAAACAGAAATTGGATAAATATTTGAGAGAGAATAATATAAAAGACAATGCAGAAAGGCAAGTGAATCGGACTACATGGGTAGTTTTTCTGGGAGCAGGTAATACTCTTTCTCTGCAGTCCTGAGTCATGCTGTCAGTGAAAACAGAGCAGGTTGGTTATATTAATGCAGATATTTCCAAACAATCAAAATCAAATGATGAAAACATCAAATAGAATTAGGAATATTTTCATTCATTTACTAAGATTAGTGGAAACATATCTCCATGGAAAGCTGCTTGAGGTTCAGATTTTTGGAGAGTTATTTAAGAAAGTCATCAAAGTAGGATGAAACTCTAGTCCCAGGCCTTCAGAAAGGTTTAAAAAAAAAAGTGATTTTTTTTTTGCCAAATATTGAGATAATAACAAGGTTACCACGCTTAAATCCAGAGGTGACATGCTGGCAATATCATAGTCATAAAATCACACAGCACTGAAACAGACCTGACAGTCCAACCAGTCCATGCCAACCCAATTTCCCAAACTGAATTAGTTCCAACTGCCTGCACTTGGCCCATATCCCTCCAATCATTTCTTATTCATGCATTTATCCAAATGTCTATTAAATGTTGGAACTGTACCCGTATCCACCACTTCCTCTGGAAGTTCATTCCACACAGGAATGACTCTGCCTAAAAAAATTGCCCCATTTTAAAAAATATCTTTCTTCTCTCTCCTTAAAAATATGCCCCCCAGTTGTGAAATCCTTCACCCGAGGCAAAAGATACCTGCCATTCACCTTCCTTATATCCCTCATAAACTTTTATAAGGCTAGCAATTTTTGAGAAGATTTGTAACTCAGATTGTATGTATGTATGTATGTATGTATGTATATATGTATGATTTGGAGACATCAGCGTTGGATTGGGGTGGACAAAGTTTAAAAATCACACAACACCAGGTAATTGTTTTACCTAGTTGATTTTAACCCTACTGCGAAACCTCTTGCAAGGATGCCTGCCTTGAAGTTTTCCTCCTCTCTCTACAAGAATCTCAGGGAGTCTCTCTCCCACTGCAACTCCCAGGTCATTCCTCTGCACTGAAGCTTTTCAACCATGTCCTGAAACAGACTCGCTACTACAGCCAGCTACCTTCCCCCACCCTCCTCCCTGACCTATCACCTTCATCCCCACCCCCATTCACCTGTTGTACTCTATGCTACTTTCTCCCCACCCCCACCCTCCCCTCATTTATCTCTCCCCCCTTCAGGCACTCTGCCTGTATTCCTGATGAAGGGCTTTTGCCCGAAACATCGATTTTCCTGCTCCTCGGATGCTGTCTGAACTGCTGTGCTTTTTCAGCACTACTCTACTCTGGTTTCCAGCATCTGCAGTCATTGTTTTTACCTAACACCAGGTTATAGTCCAACAGGTTTATTTGGAAGCACTAGCTTTCGGAGCACTGTTCCTTCACCAGGTGGTTGTCACAACTACCTGATGAAGGAGCGGCGCTCCAAAAGCTAGTGTTTCCAAATAAACCTGTTTGACTATAACCTGGAGTTGTGATTTTTAATGTATGTATGTAAGTTAGCTCACTGAGCTAGAAGGTCACAACTCAACCTCCTACATTCCAGTGAGAAAAAGTCCCAGCCTCTCTTTATAACTCAAACCCTCAATTTCTGGCAACATCCTGGTAAGTCTTTTCTGTACCTTCTCTAGCTATCTAATATCCTTCCTATAACAGGGCAACTGGAACGAGATACAGTACTCCAGAATTGTTTAACAGGAAATACCTCCCACGTGAACTGTTCCAATGATATTTTTCAGTGACGGTGCCTCTATGTGAAGACTTCTGTGGCATGAAGGACATGAATAGAGAGTCAGAGATTTTCAAAAAAATTTTCATCTCTGTTTCTTATCATACACACTCAGAGGAGACTTGCATCCTATCAGTTTGGTCTGGATTGGAAGACTGGCCCCTAAGGTAACAGGGAACCCTGTGAACCCCTGGCGCTGCCCAATTCTTCAATATCACTTTTGTTTTGGAAATGTGTCTCACAAAAAAGAATCATTGGTGAAATTCAAGACTGTTGGATTTAACTACTTAAATGGACGTTTGTTTTAGTGATGACTCAACAGTGTCTGCAAGCTACAGTTTATTTTTATCAAATTCAATACATTTTAAGATCCCCAAACTGCATATAACTCAGTTCAACATGACATTATTCCTCTTGAATCCAAGGAAACTTCTCCTAGATCATAGAAACCCTACAGTGCAGAAACAGGCCTTTCGGCCCATCATGTCCACACCATCCTTCTGAAGAGTGACCAACCGAGACTCAACTCCCCTCAATCCTATCCCGTAACCTTTCGTGTCCCATGACTAACCCACTTAACCTACACGTCCCTGGACACTATGGACAATTTAGCATTGCCAATCCACCAAACCTTCACAGCTTCGCACTGTGGGATGAAACCGGAGCAAACATATGCAGGCACAGGGATAATGTGCAAACTTCACACAGACAGTCGCCTGAGGCTGGAATCAAACCTGGGTCTCTGGTGCTGTAAGGCAGCAGTGCTAACCACTGAGCCACTGTCACTTTAGTATAAACTTAAGAAACGCGGTAGGGTTTCAAAATCCTGACACAGGTTTGCTTTATTTTGTCGATTCCTTTTCAACACGGGATGACATTGCTCCAGTTCAAGATATTGTGGCTGTCTCCATTGTGTGTTCCTAATGCCGATGTGGTACCTCGAGAAATCGATAACATGCTTGCAACAATTCATTGCTTGGGGTTTATCTAGTCTTAATGGGGCAGCCTGTTAAGAATTTGTTTTCTCCAAACCAAAAATGAAAAGAATTGGTACAATTGCAGCATTTAAAAGGCATCTGGATGGGTATATGAATAAGATGGGTTTAGAGGAATATGGGCCAAGTGCTGGCAAATGGGATTAGATTAGGTTACGATATCTGGTTGGTTCAGATGAGTTTGACCGAAGGGTCTGCACGTCTCTCTGACTCTAAGTACAGATGCTGCAAATCAGAAATTAAAACAAAACAGAAATTGCTGGAAAAACTCAGCATCTGTGGAGAGAAATCAGAGTTAACATTTCGGGTCCAGTGACCGCATCTTTTTTCTTATTGGCTGGAATATTGTATGCACCAATTTATTGATTTTGGACTATATCTACTTGACCTTCATAGATATTAATCATAGAGTACCTACAGCGAGGAAACAGGTCACTCGGCTCAACAAATCAGCACTGGCTCTCCGAACAGTAACCCACCCAGACTCGTTCCCCCTACCCTATTACTCTACATGTATCCCTGATGAATGCACCTAACCTACACATCCCTGAACACTATGGGCAACTTAGCATAGCCCGTTCACCTGACGTGCACGTCTTTGAACTGTGGGTGGAAGCCGGAGCACCTGGAGGAAACTCACGCAGACACGTGGAGAATGTGCAAACTCCACACAGACAGTCGCCCAAGGCTGGAATTGGAACCTGGTCCCTGGCGCTGTGAGGCAGTAATGCTGACCACTGAGCCACTGTGCAATGTTGAAAGCCTACAAGCCAAATGATAACTGTTGAAACTAGCCATCGACGATTGATTTCACTTCCACCAAACTGAAAATGATCAATGTTAAAAATGGTTAAACTAATTGTAAAGTTGGATTAAAGCCTGTTAGAAGGGATCAGAAGAAAACAATTTGTTATATATACCACCTCTCAAAACATCTGGATGTTGTCAACACACTTTGGGCATGATCGTGTCCATTTAATCTTGACCAGAATGGTGGGATGATCTCTGGATCTTAGCTAACTGATTTTCACACCTTGAGGTTTCTTTTTCCCTGAAAATAATCTAGTTGTCCTACAGCATCAGGGTTTCCAAACTTGGCAAGAAGCAGAGACTTGGTTCGGGGGGATGGGGGAGGAGATTAGACTGGTGGTTCCTCTGTGATGGCCTTTACAAAGGCAATGTACTCCTCACTTTGTGGCTGAGGTGACTTCATTGACATCTCACTGACCATGCCTGGAAATCTTCAGTGAAACTCATCAGTTTCACTGAGGAAAACACTCATTAATTACTTGCCTCAACATACTTATGGAAGAACCCAAAGAACCAGAAAGCTGCCCGATGAATGAAGAGAGCACGATGACATTTAGATCTTGGCTCAGTGTCATTTTCTGACACATTCCCACCGTGTGGGCAGCAGACTCACTTCTCCCTGGCTGGAAAAGCTGTGATTTTCATGGTCAAATGTATAGTTTTTGAGATTGTGCTGTAAGATCAGAATCAATCAGCCAAGCTATGCTCGGCAAAATCATAGAGACAACAATGGGATAATAACCAGTCAACCTCTTTATTTGTGCCGAATGCGAGAGAGAAGCTTGATTGGAGAACTTCACTGCTGTTTTTTGAATATTGTTGTGGGATCTTTTACGTCGACCCAATAGGGGCCTCCATTTTATTTCTCATCCAAGATGTGACATCTTTGACACTACATCACTCCCCCAGAAATCCATTTGGGAGTTAGGCTGTGCTATGCTTTCAAGCATAGCCTTCCTGATGAAGGGCTTTTGCCTGAAACGTCGATTTTCCCGCTTCTCGGATGTTGCCTGACCTGTTTGCTTTTCCAGTACCACTCTAATCTTGACTCTAATCTCCAGCATCTGCAGTCCTCACTTTCACTTATACTCTCAAGCATCTGGTGTAGGGTTTGAGTCCAGAAAGTATTGACTGAGAGCTGAGCAGGCTACCACTGAACTACAGGCTCTTTGTGCTCTTGTGAGGACTTGGCTGATAGCCTCCTGTCTGGTTTTGCAATCTGTTATTTTTTTTACTGATAAATGAAAGTCACTCCTCTGCTACAGTAACATTCTGTAGTATTCCTGGCTTCTGGCTTGATGTTAACAGAGAAAACTACTGACGCGTTTATTGCAAGTAGCAAAATGAGATGGTTGGGTCACCTATTATTTAGAGGTACCTTCCCTTTCCATCAAGACTGCCACTCTTCAGGACCTTTCGTGAGTTTGGGAAAGAACTGCAAGTAATGATTTCCCCATGACATCACCCTATCTAAGCACCAAGCTCACAGATGGATAGGTCTTGAGACAAAAATACAATAAAGATTAAAATTAGGGGCATCAACAACGTTGTTAAACTCACAAGTAAGTTGAGAACTAAGAAGGAATCTAACCAATTTCTCCAAGGCTTCAGAGCCAAGATCTTGCCTGCGTTCATTTCCAAATGTAATGATAGAGCTGACGTGAGACACTATCGCATGATCGAACTTTTATGAAAAATAAGATAGAACAGATCCACAACAAGGTTACTACTTAATGCTGTACACTGTAGGTCATAGAGTCATAGAGTTGTGCAGGAATGAAACTCCTCAGTTCACTCATTCATGCTAACCAGATATCCTAAATTAAACTTGTCCTATTTGCCAGCATTTGGCCTGTACCTCTCTATATTCTTCCTGTTCAGGTATCTATCCAGATGCCTTTTAAATGTTGTAATTGTGCCGCCCTCCACCATTTCCTCTGGCAGCTCATTTCCATACACACATCACCCTCTATAGAACATAGAACTTAGAACAATACAGTACAGAACAGGCCCTTCGGCCCACGATGTTGTGCAGACCATTTGTCCTAGCTTAAGCACCCATCCATGTACCTATCCAATTGCCACTTAAAGTTCGCCAATGATTCTGACTCTGCCACTCCCACAGGCAGCGCATTTCATGCCCCCACCACTCTCTGGGTAAAGAACCTACCCCTGACATCTCCCTATACCTTCCACCCTTCACCTTAAATTTATGTCCCCTTGTAACACTCTGTTGTACCCGGCTCAAGGGACATCTCTGTGTGAAAAAGATGTCCCTAGAGTCTTTTTTAAATCTTTCTCCTCTCACCTTAAACTAATGCCCTCTAGTTCTGGACTTGCCTTACACTGGGAAAAAGACCTTGACTATTCACCCTATCTATGCCGTCATGATTTTAGAAACCTCTATTAGGTCACCCCTCAGCCCCTGATACTCCAGGGAAAACAGCCCCAGCCTGTTCAGCCTCTCCCGATATCTCAAACCCTCCAACCCCAGCAACATCCTTGTAAATCTTTTCTGCACCCTTTCAAGTTTTGCAACATCTTTCCTCTAGCAGGGAGAACAGAATTGAAGACAGGTGGTCTGAAGAGGTGGAAATTTCCTCAATTTGATCCATTCAAAAAGCTATATTTTTTCAATAGATAGCCGCATCATTGAGAATGCCCACTTTAAATGCCACCGCGCTATGAATAAATAAAAGTGGTTTGTTTGTACAGTCAAGGATGTCGCTAAACACATGGCAAATCTGTTTGAGTATGCTCTCTCTGAAAATGAAAAGGGCGGCAGAGTGTCACAGTGGTTAGCACTGCGGCCTCAGCGCCAGGGTCCCAGGTTTGATTCCAGCCTCGGGTGACTGTCTGTGTGGAGTTTGCACATTCTCCCCGTGTCTGTGTGGGTTTCCTCTGGGTGCTCGGATTTTCTCCCACAGTGGATGGTGAATTGGCTATGCTAAAATTCCCCATTCTGTTAGGTGCATTAGTCAGAGGGAAATGGGTCTGGGTGGGTTACTCTTTGGAGGGTCAGCGTGGACTGTTTGGGCCGAAGGGCCTGTTTCCACATTGTAGGAAATCTAAAAAACGTTTGCTCTTACAGTTTTAACTTTGGAATATCCTCATCCTGCATTAAATTGGAAGAGGCTTTTTCAGAGTTGGAGCTCCGTTGTTATCAGATATCTCACCATAATCCAACATTGAATGAGAATGCTGACATACTGAAAGCACGCCTAGCAGATTGGACATATTGTGAGATTAAAAGTTACACTCTATAATATAATGTTCTGATGAAAAGTCCCTGGACTCGAAACATTAATTCTGCTTTCTTTCCACAGATGCTGCCAGACCTGTTGGGGTTTCAAAAATTTCAGTTTTTGATGCAGATCTCCAGCATCTGCAGTTCTTTGTTTTATTTATGATGTGGAGGAGCTGGTGTTGGACTGGAATGGACAAAGTTTAAAAAAAATCACACAACACCAGGTTATAGTCCAGCAGGTTTCAGGTAGCTGTGGAGCAGGACCATAAGACGCAGAATTAATAGCAAAAGTGTGTCATGCAGCTGAAATGATATATTGAACAAATCTAGATTGCTGTTAAGTCTTTCTTCTTTTAGAATGGGTTGCAGGTTTTGGTTCATGAATATGTAAACCCAGAACTACTATTAAATCACATTCTCAAGATAACTTAAGGTTTTATTTTAAAAAGAGATGATGTCACAGCTACCCGATGAAGGAGCAGCGCTCCGACAGCTAGTGCTTCCAAATAAACCTGTTGGACTATAACCTGGTGTTTTGTGATTTTTAACTTTGTTTTATTTATTATAACATGAAGTTGCTGGTCTCCCCTGAATCATAACATACTTCACTTTGATTTGGAGGTGCTGGTGTTGGACTGGGGTGGACAAAGTTAACAATCATATGACACCAGAAGTCTATGCCTGCTGATCCTGCCCCAGCTGATGAATGAGCAGCGCTCTGAAAACCAGTGCTTCCAAATAAACCTGTTGGGCTACAATCTGGTGTTGTGTGATTCATACTTCACATTGGCATTACCATTTAAGACTGAGCTGAAAATGTGTTGCTGGAACAGCGCAGCAGGTCAGGCAGCATCCAGGGAACAGGAGAATCGACGTTTCGGGCATAAGCCCTTCCTCAGGAATGAGGAAAGTGTGTCCAGCAGGCTAAGATAAAAGGTAGGGAGGAGGGACTTGGGGGAGGGGCGTTGGAAATGCGATAGGTGGAAAGAGGTCAAGGTGAGGGTGATAGGTCAGACTGGGGTGGGGGCGGAGAGGTCAGGAAGAAGATTGCAGGTTAGGAAGGCGGTGCTGAGTTCGATGGATTTGACTGAGACAAGGTAGGGGGAGAGGAAATGAGGAAACTGGTGAAATCCGAGTTCATCCCTTGTGGTTGGAGGGTTCCTAGGCGGAAGATGAGGTGCTCTTCCTCCAACTGTCGTGTTGTTGTGGTCTGGCGATGGAGGAGTCCAAAGACCTGCATATCCTTGGTGGAGTGGGAGGGGGAGTTGAAGTGTTGAGCCACAGGGTGGTTGGGTTGGTTGGTCCGGGTGTCCCAGAGGTGTTCTCTGAAATGCTCCGCAAGTAGGCGGCCTGTCTCCCCAATATAGAGGAGGCCACATCAGGTGCAGAGGATGCAATAGATGATGTGTGTGGAGGTGCAGGTGAATTTGTGGCGGATATGGAAGTTTCCTTTGGGGCCTTGGAGGGAGGTGAGGGGGGAGGTGTGGGCACAAGTCTTGCACCTCCTGCGGTTGCAGGGGAAGGTGCCATTACCATTAAAGACCATGGTTCAATGATAATTACATTAGTTCAAAAAACTGGTATACTTTGAGAAGAATTTCCCAGAGCTATTATTTTTCTAAATTGTCTTCAAATTAGCCTTCCCGTTGTGGAATATGTGACGAATGGGTGTTGGAATGGGGAAGAGTGTCCGAGGGAGGCATGCAGAAGGTGTAAGATTTAATTATGTTGAATGGCAGGGAATAGGTAAGCCCAGAGCATCTCAGCCAGTGCAAATTCATACATAAGTACAGTCTGTGATAATTAATGATTCCTCTTGAATGGTGACTCATCATAACTTGAGGTGGTAGCAATCATCTTGTGATGCTAAAAATAAAAAGCTTGCTTCTCAGTGCTGACACTTCTCACTGTGCCGTAGCTCACCCAAGACTCCAGACAGTGCATATTTCTTGAATTTGCACTTTTACGTGTTGGAAGGTTTGCGCATTATCACAGCCTGCCAAAAGCTCAGCAACTGAACTTGTTTTGTGCTTGATTAATTTCAAAGACCGAGTGAAACCACAGCAGAGGCAGAGACCCAAGTCTCGCAGCCACTATGAAAAATGAACATCCCTCACTTACAACAACAGATACACGTGAACTGATAAGAAGCAAGATACGACAGTCCGACAAAAAAGATGTGGTTCAAATCTATTTCTGCTTATATTTTCCGAAATCAGTCTGTTTGATTTACAAATGGAAAACACCAAGTTGAACAGTGATGAATGAAAAAAATTGGCAAGTCGGTCTTTACATGTTTAGCAAAGTTAGGCAGCGGACACTGCAACTAACATTAAAAGTTTCATTTTGTTTTCAAACCACATCAATGTGTGAAGTAGAAATAAGCAGAAGTCATTTTCTGTGGAGAATAGATTTTATCTGTTTCATTAAAAGCTGTTGCATGACTACGCATTCAATTATAATAGGATCTCTATATCCTCGGAGTTAAAAATCACACAACACCAGGTTATAGTCCAACAGGTTACCTGTTGGACTATAACCTGGTGTTGTGTGATTTTTAACTTTGTACACCCCAGTCCAACACGTGCGTCTCCAAATCATAAATCCTCTGAAGCTGAGAAAGAAACACTTGAATTTATATTATGTCTTTCATGACTTCAGAATGTCCCAAGGTGCTTACTATTAATGACCTACTGACTTTTGAAGTGTGATCACTTAATTAATGTAGAAAATTCAGTAACTAGATTGATCATTGCAATCTCCCACAAATAACAGCCTGAAAATTAACATATTTATTTTTTGATATTCATTGAGCATTAAATATTGGCCAGAATATTATACACCCCTTTATATTAAGGGGAGGTGATGACCTAATGGTATTATTGCCATAATATTAACCCAGAAATAAAACAAGAACTGCAAATGCTGGAGATCTTAAAAAAGAAACAGAAATTGCTGGAGAAACTCAACAGGTCTGTTTAACTCTGCTTTCTTCCCACAGATTCTGCCACATCTGCTGAGTTTCTCCAAAATTTCTGTATTAATCCAGAGGTCCAGGTAACAAACAAAGAGTAAAGAATTGTACAGCACAGGAACCTGTGGCCCACTAAAATTGTGCTAACGCGTGATGCCTTTCTAAACAAACACTTTTTGCCTCTACATGGTCCATATCCCTCTGTTCTTTGCCTACTCATTTATCTGTCAAGATGCCTTTTAAATGTTGTTATAGTATCCTTCTCTACAACCTCCGCTGGCAACGCACCCAGGTCCTTACCTTCCTCTGTGTAAATATTTGTCTCTTACATCTCCTTTAAACTTAGTCCCCTTTACTTTAAACCTATATTAGCTTACTTACTTACAGTATGGAAACAGGCCCTTCGGCCCAACAAGTCTACACCGATCTGCCAAAGCACGGCCCACCCAGACCCATTCCTCTACAGTTACCCCTTCACCTAACACTACGGACAATTTAGAATGGCTAATTCACATAACCTGCACAGTTTTTCTTTAGACTGTGGGAGAAAACTCACGCAGACACTGGGAGAATGTGCAAACTCCACACAGAGAGTCGCCTGAGGCAGGAATTGAACCCGGGTCTCTGGCACTGTGAGGCAGCAGTGCTAACCACTGTGCCACCGTGCCACCCATCCTTTTAGTAATTGACATGTCTACCTTGGGAAAAGACTCTGACTACTATTCTATTCATATTCTATGGACCTGGGTTTGATTCTCCCCATGGTAGAAGAGGGAGCTTGAATTCAGTAAAGATCTGGAACTAAGAATCCATTGCTGACTATGTTGCCCTTGTTGATTATTGGGGAAAATCCCATTTGATTCGATAATGTCTTTTAGGGAAGAAAATTTGACATCCTTGCCTGGGTCTGGCCTATATGTGACTCCAGACCAGCAAGTTATTGATTCTTAACTGTCAACTGGGAAAATAAGAGTGAATAACAAATACAGATCCAGCCACATCCCATGAACTGAAAGAAATTGCACCATTTCAATGTCTCATCTGAAAGATAGCATCTCCAACAGTTCACTACTCCCCTGGATTTGACATTTCAGCATCAGACTTGGCTTTTGTCCTCAAGTATGCAGTGGATCTGAGAGGCACAAACCTGATTTTGAGGCAAGAGTGTTTTGCTGAGAGCCACAACTCACACTGAGCCACAGTGGGCACTGTTAAGGTGTTAATAACAGGAGACATGTAGACCACAGCGGAGAAATTGCAGGTTATGGAGCATGAGCAGAAACGTATTGCTGAGGAGGTGATGATTCCTCTTTCCTGCCTTCTGAAATAAATTAAGGCAATGCACAATACTGCTGTGTAATTATTAGTAGGTCAGGAGGAGTGGAGGGAGGGAACCAGATCAGACTCTATAGTGAAGCCAGTGAAGCTTGCAAGTTAATTGCATCTCCAATTCTCTCATGTTTTTCAGATGTTAGTGCATTCAAGCATGCAGTCTCCTATTGATGTCAAGGTGTTTGCTTGATGACAGCTGAGCTATCTGAAGGGTAAGACGGATTCAAAAACACTCAAAATCCATTCAGTGATCTGGAAGCCTGGGAATCCCAGGCTAGCTGCTTGAAAGGTGGAATTGATAATAACATGTTTATATCCTTTGTGTGAAAGAGTTGCTTTGATTACGGATGCCAGGAGTTTGCTTGGATTACTGCAAACACTGCCTTATTTTATTCTTCAAATTGCTTGCCTTAACCATTTATTCCTAGCAGTGTGATAAGGCATTATGGAGCAATTGAATTCCCATGTTACATTCCTTGAAGTCTCCGTTAAAAAGATTCTGAAAAGGACTTAAAATGCGTGAGGATTGATGTTTTTCCAGAGAACTGAATCTCTGGAAGTCGAATTAGGTACTTCTGCTCATTAGCTGTGTTTCTTTTGCATCAGTGTAATTAAAATGGATCACACAATTTGCCAACTGATTTTGGCTGAAATGATAAGCTCTCATATGAGAAGAAACAGAATATAAGAACATATGCATATGTCTGCACACAGAGAATCTGTAAGTCTGGAAGCAGACCACTCACCCATCAAGTGCACACCAACCCTCTGAGGAGTATCCCAACATGACCCACACCATCCTTATAATGCTGCATTTTCCATGGCTAGTCCACAAGTCCCTGGACACTATTGACAATTTAGCACAGCCAATCCACATAACCTGCACATCTTCGGGAGAAAACCAGAGCACCTACAGGAAACTCATTCAGCCACAGGGAAAGTGGGCAAACTGCACACAGACAGTTTCCCCAGGGTTGAATCGAATGCATGTCCCTGGTACTGTATAAGGCAGCAGCGCTGTCCATTAAACCACCATGCTGCCCTATATAGGTGCACACATGCTACCTTACAACATTTGCTCTGCAAATTGCATGTCAACAAAAATAAATATGACCATTCACTCACAAAAGGACCATTGTAGCAGCACAGGAACATGAGCAGGATATTAGCTTCCTTGTGCCTGTTCTGCCATCCAATGGAATCTCATAGGTTAATGAAAATGTGTCAGTCTCGGAGTTAAAAATGAACAATTGTCCGGCATCATTTATTGTTTGTGAAAGAGTGTTCCAAATTTCTGCCACCCTTTGTGCATATACATACTTACTAATTTCAACACTGATTTCTAGATTGTCCTATTTAGCCCAAGATTCCCCAGAGTACCCTACTTGTCCCATAATATTCTGAATGTAACAATCTATTTGTCTTCCAAATTATAGGGAATATATTGTACTTTGCAATTTCATTCCATGGATCTTAAATTTGGTCGAAGCCAATGGAGTCTTTCTTCACTATTATCCAATGACCTGAACTATATACTGTATTTACTTTGGTGTCTTTAAGAGGACAGTCCAAACTCCTGTGAATGAACTAATGATTTATTTATTGTCACTTACATTTTACAGTGAATAATGCAGTCAAATACAGTGAAAGGCTTCAACTGTCATCACTATCTGACTCTTAGCGAGCTTTGAGAATATTTGTAGCTCAGGCTGAGGTTCTGGATGTAGGTTTGCTCACTGAGCTGGAAGGTTCATTTCTAGACGTTTCGTCACCCTATTAGGTAACATCTTCAGTGGGTCTCCGGTCAAAGCACTGCTGATAATTCCTGCTTTCTATTTATATGTTTGGGTTTCTTTGGGTTGGTTATGTCATTTCCTGTTCTTTTTCTCAGGGGGTGGTAAATGGGATCCAACTCAATGTGTTTGTTGATCGAGTTCCAGTTGGAATGCCATGCTTCTAGGAATTCTTGTGTGTGTCTCTGTTTGGCTTGTCCTGGAATGGATGTGTTGTCCCAGTCAAAGTGGTGTCCTTCCTTATCTGTATGTAAGGATACTAGTGAGAGAGGGTCATGTCTGTTTGTGGCTAGTTGATGTTCATGTATCCTGGTGGCTAGTTTTCTGCCTGTTTGTCCAATGTTGTGTTTGTTACAGTTCTTGCATGGTATTTTGTAAATGACATTAGTTTTGCTGGTTGTCTGGATAGGGTCTTTCAAGTTCATTAGCTGCTGTTTTAGTGTGTTGGTGGGTTTGTGAGCTACCATGATGCCAAGGGGTCTGAGTAGTCTGGCAGTCATTTCCAAGATGTCTTTGATGTCGAGGAGAGTGGCGAGGATTACTGGACGTGTTTTGTCTGCTTGTTTGCGCTTGTTGCTGAGACATTGGCTGACTGTGTTCATTAGGTACCCATTCTTTTTGAATACACAGTATAGGTGATTTTCCTCTGCTCTGCATTGTTCCTCTATGCTGCAGTGTGTGTTGGCTCATTGAAATGTTCTGATGCAGCTTCGTTTGTGGCTGTTGGGATGATTGCTTCTGTAGTTCAATATTTGGTCTGTATGTGTTGTTTTCCTGTATATGGTGGTTTGAAGTTCCCCCTTGGCTGTTTGCTCTACTGTGGCATCTAGGAATGGCAGTTTGTTGTTGTTTTCCTCCTCTTTAGTGAATTTTTTTTATCAATAAGAGTATTATTGACGGTCTTGAAGGTATACTCTAATTTGTTTCATTTAGTGATGACAAAAGTGTCATCCATGTAGTGGACCCAAAGTTTGGGTTGGATGTTTGTTCGAGTCTCTGCATTACTGTCTCTGCTAAGAACCCTGATATCGGAGATCCCATGGGTGTTTTGTTTGTTTGTCTCTCGGTTTTGTTGTTGAAGGTGAAGTGGGTGGTAAGACATAGGTCCACTAGCTTGACAATATTGTCCTTGCTGATGAAGTTAGTGGTGTTTTGTGTATGTGTCTTTGGGTCTTCTAATGGTGTAGTCAGTGTTTCCTTGGCCAGGTTAGTGTTGTTGATGTAAACAGGGCTGTCACATCAAAGGAGACCACTATTTCATCCTCTTCTATCTTAGTTTCTTTGATAGTGTTCAGGAATTCTTGGGTGGAGTGGATGGAGTGGCGTGAGTTTTCTACTCAGTGTTTTAGTCTTTGGTGTCGCTCCTTGGCCAATCTGTAAGTTGGTGTTCCAGGTAGCGAGACTATGGTCTGGGGGGGTTCGTGGTTTGTGAATTTTGGGTAATCTGTAGAAGTGTGGTGTGTTGGATCCGTCTGGTTTCATTTTTTGGAAGTTGGTTTTATTTATTTCTCCAGATTTCTGAAGTTCTTTGAGTAGGGCTGTGATTCGGTTCTCTAGTTGTCATTTATAAAATACCATGCAAGAACTGTAACAAACACTACATTGGACAGAAAACTAGCCACCAGGATACATGAACATCAACTAGCCACAAAACAACATGACCTTCTCTCACTAGTGTCCTTACATACAGATAAGCAAGTACATCACTTTGACTGGGACAATACATCCATTTGAGGACAAGCCAAACAGAGACGCACACGAGAATTCCTAGAAGCATGGCATTCCAACTGGAACTCAATCAACAAACACATTGAGTTGGACCCCATCTACCACCACCTGAAGAAAAGATAAGGAAATGACATCACCACAGGAAAAGACATAACCAACGCAAAGAAACACGAACATATAAGTAGAAAGCAGGAATTATCAGCAGTACTTCATGTTACCTAGTATGGTGATGAACCTTCCGGCTTAGCGAGCAAACCTACATCCAGAACTATCTGACTCCATTTTGAATAGTTTAAGAATAAAAAGGGTAAAACGATATAAAGGAAAGAATGTCCTCCATGGCCTCATTGCTGCCTGTGCCTGAACCACCAACAAAGGAGTTACCACTATTCAGGTGCCATTTCTTCACCGCCAGGCTAACATCGCCAATGCTGAGTCCCATGCTAAATCCATGCTCACTCCGCAACTAGGAGTTCCGAGTTCTGCTGCCATGGCAACCTCGCCAACAGCCAGGAGTCTCTGTTCTGGGCATACAGTAACTAAGAGTTCCTGCACTGGGCCTTCTGTAACCAGGAGACCTTGAACTTGGCCTACAGTAACCAGGGTCCCGGCTCAGGGCCTACTGTAGCTAGGAACTTGTGCTCTGGGCCTACAGTATCCAGGAGTCAACGCTCTGAGCCTAAACTAACCAGGAATCCCTGCACTAAGCCTACACTAACCAGGAGCCCCTGCACTGGACCTACAGTACCCAGGAGTCTACAATCTGGGTCCACTGTAACCAGGAGTCCTTGCACTGGGCCTACTGTAACCAGGAGTCCTTGTACTAGGCCTACAGTAACCAGGCGTCCCCCCTCTGGGACTACAGTATCCAGGAGTCCCTGCTCTGGGCCTACACTAACCAGGAGTCCCTGCACTTGGCCTACACTGACCAGGAGTCCTTGCACTTGGCCTACAGTAGAGGAATCCCTGCTCTGTGCCTACAGTAACCAGGAGTCCCTGCATTGGTTCTATTGTATCCAGGAGCCCTACTCTGGTTCTACTGTAAGCAGGCTTCCCTGCTCTGGGCCTACTGTAAACAGGAGTCCTCGCTCTGGACCTTCACCAACCAGGAGTCCCTGCTGTGGGTCTACTGTCCAGGAGTCCCTACTCTGGGCTTTCAGTAACCAGGCATCCCATCTCTGGGCATGCAGTAACTAGGAGTCCTCATTCTGGGCCTTCTGGAACCAGAAATTTCTGCTCTGGGATGTCTGTCACCAGTAATTCTTGCTCTGGGCCAATTATAACCAGGGTCCCTGCACTGGGCCTACAGTGTCCAGGAGTCTACACTTTGGGCCCACTGTAACCAGGAGTCCCTGCACTGGGCCTACAGTAATCAGGAGTCCCTACTCTGGGTCTATTATATCCAGGAGTCCCGGCTT
Source organism: Chiloscyllium plagiosum (assembly GCF_037043375.1). Classification (NCBI taxonomy): domain Eukaryota; kingdom Metazoa; phylum Chordata; class Chondrichthyes; order Orectolobiformes; family Hemiscylliidae; genus Chiloscyllium; species Chiloscyllium plagiosum. The sequence continues at coordinate 16,990,370 of NW_028270155.1, forward strand.
TATGCCTACAGTAACCAGGCATCCTGTCTCTGGGACTATAGTAACCAGGAGTCCTCGATCTGGGCCTTAAATAACCAGGGTCCCCGCTCTGGGCCTTCACTAACCAGGAGTCCCTGCACTGGGTCTACTGTATCCAGGAGTCCCTGCACTGGGCCAACAGTAACCAGGAGTCCGTGCACTGGGCCTACAGTAACCAGGAGCCTCTGCACAGAGCCGACAGTAACCAGGAAAACCTGCACTGCGTCTACAGTAACCAGGAGTCCCTGCTGTGGGCCTACACTAACCAAGAGTCCCCGCTCTGGGTCTACTTTATCCAGGAGTCCCTGCTCTGGGCTTACTGAATCCAGGAGTCCCGGCTTTGTGCCTATAGTAACCAGGCATTCCGTCTCTTGGCCTACAGTAACCAGGAGTCCCTACTCTGGGTCTATTGTATCCAGGAGTCCCGGCTTTATGCCTACAGTAACCAGGCATCCCGTCTCTGGGTCTATAGTAACCAGGAGTCCTCGATCTGGGCCTTAAATAACCAGGGTCCCCGCTCTGGGCCTTCACTAACCAGGAGTCCCTGCACTGGGCCTACAATAACCAGGAGTCCCTGGTCTGGGTCTACTGTATCCAGGAGTCCCTGCTCTGGGCCAACAGTAACCAGGAGTCCGTGCACTGGGCCCATAGTAACCAGGAGCCTCTGCACTGGGCCGACAGTAACCAGGAGTCCTTGCACTGCATCTACAGTAACCAGGAGTCCCAGCTCTGGGCCTACACTAACCAAGAGTCCCCGCTCTGGGTCTACTTTATCCAGGAGTCCCTGCTCTGGGCTTACTGAATCCAGGAGTCCCGGCTTTGTGCCTACAGTAACCAGGCATTCCGTCTGTTGGCCTACAGTAACCAGGAGTCCCTGCTCTGGGCCCACAGTAATCAGGAGCCCCTGCACTGGTTCTATTATAACCAGGAGCCTAACTCTGGTTCTATTGTAACCAGGCATCCCTGCTCTCTGCCTACTGTAACCAGGAGTCCTCGCTCTGGGCCTTCACTAACCAGGAATCCCTGCTCTGGGCTTACTGTATCTAGGAGTCCCTGCTCTGTACCTACAGAAACCAGGAGCCCATGCACTGGGCCTACAGTAACCAGGAGTCCCTGCTCTGGGCCGACAGTAACCAGGAGTCCCTGCACTGCATCTACAGTAACCAGGAGTCCCTGCTCTGGGCCGACAGTAACCAGGAGTTTGTGCTCTGGGCCTGTTGTAACCAGGAGTCACCGCTCTGGGCCTACACTGACCAGGAGTCCTTATACTTGTCCTACGGTAAAGAGGAGTCCCCACTCTGGGCCTACAGTAAAGAGGAATCCCCACTCTGGGCTGACTGTAACCAGGAGTCCCTGCTCTGGGTCTACAATAACCAGGAGACCCTGCTCTGGGTCTACAGTAACCAGGAGTCCCTGAAATAGTTATATTGTAACTCTGGTTCTACTTTAAGCAGGCTTCACTGCTCTGGGTCTCCTGTAACCAGGAGTCCTCACTCTGGACCTTCACCAACCAGGAGCCCCTGCTCTGGGCCTACTGTAACCATGGGTCCCTGCTCTGGTTTTATTGTAACCAGGCATCCTCACTCTGGGCGTACTGTAACCAGGAGTCCCCGTTCTGGACCTTCTGGAACCAGAAATCCCTGCTCTGGGACGTCTGTGTCCAGTAATTCCTGCTCTGGGCCAACTTTAACCAGGAGTCCCTGCTCTGGGCGTACAGTAACCAGGAATCCCTGCTTTGGGCCTACAGTAACCACGAGTCCCTGCTGTGGGTCTACTGTATCCAGGAGTCCCTGCACTGGGCTTACTGAATCCAGAAGTCCTGGCTTTGTGCCTACAGTATCCAGGCATCCCGTCTCTTGGCCTACAGTAACCAGGAGTTCTCGCTCTGGGCCTTCACTAACCAGGAGTCCACGCTCTGGGCCTTCACTAACCAGGAGTCCCAGCTCCGTGCCTTCACTAACCAGGAGTCCCAGCTCCGTGCCTTCACTAACCAGGAGTCCCAGCTCCGTGCCTTCACTAACCAGGAGTCCCTGCTCTGGGCCTTCACTAACCAGGAGTCCCTGCTCTGGGCCCACAGTAACCAGGAGCCCATGCACTGGGCCGACAGTAACCAGGAGTCCCTGCACTGCGCCTACAGTAACCAGGAGTTTGTGCTCTGGGCCTGTTGTAACTAGGAGTCCCCGCTCTGGGCCTACACTGACCAGGAGTCCTTGCACTTGTCCTACACTAAAGAGGAGTCCCTGCTCTGGGCCTACAGTAAAGAGGAATCCCCACTCTGGGCTGACTGTAACCAGGAGTCCCTGCTCTGGGCCGACAGTAACCAGGAGTCCTTGCATTGCACCTACAGTAACCAGGAGTCCTCGGTCTGGGCCTTCACCAACCAGGAGTCCCTGCTTTGGGTCTACTGTATCCAGGTGGCCCTGCTCTGGGCTTACAGTAACCAGGCATCCCATCTCTGGGCCTACAGTGACCAGGATCCCCTGCTCTGGGCCTACTGTAACCAGGAGTCCCTGTTCTGGGCCTTCAGGAACCAGAAATCCCTGCTCTGGGACGTCTGTCACCAGTAATTCCTGCTCTGGGCCAACTATAACCAGGAGTCCCTGCTCTGGGCCTACAGTAACCAGGAGTCCCTGCTCTGGGTCTACTGTTTCTAGGAGTCCCTGCACTGGGCTTACTGAATCCAGGAGTCCCAGCTTTGTGCCTACAGTAACCAGGCATCCCGTCTCTTGGCCTACAGTAACCAGGAGTCCTCACTCTGGGCCTTCACTAACCAGGAGTCCGCGCTCTGGGTCTTCACTAATCAGGAGTCCCTGCTCTGGGCCTTCACTAACCAGGAGTCCTGGCACTGGGACTTTACTAACCAGTAGTCCCTGCTCTGGGCCCACAGTAACCAGGTGCCCCTGCACTGGTTCTATTGTAACCAGAAGCCTAACTCTGGTTCTATTGTAACCAGGCATCCCTGCTCTCTGCCTACTGTAACCAGGAGTCCTCGCTCTGGGCCTTCACTAACCAGGAATCCCTGCTCTGGGCTTAATGTATCTAAGAGTCCCGGCTCTGCACCTGCAGTAACTAAGAGTCTGTGCACTGGGCCTACAGTAACCAGGAGTCTGTGCTCTGGGCCTGTTATAACCAGGAGTCCCCGCTCTGGGCCTACACTGACCAGGAGTCCTTGCACTTGTCCGACAGTAAAGAGGAGTCCCTACTCTGGGCCTACAGTAAAGAGGAATCCCCACTCTGGGCTGACTGTAACCAGGAGTCCCTGCTCTGGGCCGACAGTAACCAGGAGTCCTTGCACTGCACCTACAGTAACCAGGAGTCCCTACTCTGGGCCGACAGTAACCAGGAGTTTGTGCTCTGGGCCTGTTGTAACCAGGAGTCCCAGCTCTGGGCCTACACTGACCAAGAGTCCTTACACTTGTCCTACAGTAAAGAGGAGACCCCACTCTGGGCCTACAGTAAAGAGGAATCCCCACTCTGGGCTGACTGTAACCAGGAGCCCTACTCTGGTTCTACTGTAAGCAGGCTTCCCTGCTCTGGCTCTCCTGTAACCTGGCGTCCTCGCTCTGGACCTTCACCAACCAGGAGTCCCTTCTCTGGGTCTACTGTATCCAGGAGTCCCTGCTCTGGGCTGACAGTAACCAGGCATCCCATCTCTGGGCCCACAGTGACCAGGAGCCCTTGCTCTGGGCCTACTGTAACCATGGGTCCCTGCTCTGGTTTTATTGTAACCAGGCATCCCCACTCTGGGCGTACTGTAACAAGGAGTCCACGTTTTGGGCCTTCTGATACCAGTAATTCCTGCTCTGGGCCTACAGTAACCAGGAGTCCCTGCTCTGGGTCTACTGTATCCAGGAGTCCCTGCTCTGGGTCTACTGTATCCAGGAGTCCCAGCTTTGTGCCGACAGTAACCAGGCATCCCGTCTCTTGGCCTACAGTAACCAGGAGTCCTCGCTCTGGGCCTTAACTAACCAGCGTCCCTGCTCTGGACCTTCACCAATCAGGAATCCCTGCTCTAGGCTTACTGTATCTAGGAGTCCCGGTTCTGTGCCTACAGTAACCAGGAGTCCCTGCTCTGGGCCTACTGCAACCATGAGTCCCCGCTCTGAGCCTACTGTAACCAGGAATCCCCGCTCTGGGCCTATTGTAACCAGGCATCCCCGCTCTTGGCCTACTGTAACTATGAGTCCCTGCTCTGGGCCTTCTGGAACCAGAAATCCCTGCTCTGGAATGACTGTAACCAGGAATTCCTGCTCTGGGCCTTCTGTAACCAGGCGTCCCCGCTCTGGGCCCACTGTAACCAGGAGTCCCTACTCTAGGCCTACAGTAATCAGGAGTCCCTACTCTGGGTCTATTGTATCCAGGAGTCCCGGCTCTGTGCCTACAGTAACCAGGAGTCCGTCTCTGGGCCTATAGTAATCAGGAGTCCCTGCACTGGGCCTACAGTAACCAGAAGTCCACGCTATGGTTCTATTGTAACCAGGTGTCCCCTCTCTGGGCGTACTGTAACCAGGAGTCCGTCTCTGGGCCTATAGTAATCAGGAGTCCCTGCACTGGGCCTACAGTAACCAGAAGTCCACGCTATGGTTCTATTGTAACCAGGTGTCCCCTCTCTGGGCGTACTGTAACCAGGTGTCCCCTCTCTGGGCGTACTGTAACCAGGAGTCCCCGCTCTGGGCCCACAGTAACCAAGATCCCCGTTCTGAGCCCACAGTGACCAGGAGTCCCCACTCTGGGCCCACTGTGACCAGGTGTCCCCGCTCTGGGCCAACAGTAACCAGGAGTTCATGGCTCTGCTGCCAGGCCAGGCCGCCTCTCAAAGATTCTGCCATCTCAAAGATTCTGCTGCAAAGAGTCCCTCCAATCTTTGGAGGAGCTTTGTTGCCACTGCCCCAAACTCCGGGAGGACGGCTTTGCTGCCGTTGCTTCTGTCTCCAGTCTATGTCTGGAGGAACCATGTCTATGAGCCCCCACCCCAACAACCGGGAGGCTGCCGCCATTCTGCAAATGGTCCGCTCTCGCTGCTATGTCAACGCTACTCACTTCCCTGCCGGGGAAAGAGAAACAAAAGACAAAAATGAAAGAAGAGCAGAGTTAAAAAGAGAAGAAAGAAAGGAAGCAGATTGGAACGGATGAGGCACGGTACACAGCTCATAAGTAACCCTGCTATTGCACTGCCATCTTGGAAAAAAAGGTTGTGTAATTATCAATATTTTATTCAGATGATGCTCATTGGAACCTTTTTTAAAGAAAAGTCCTGGAGTCCTCTTGTGGTGCCCTACCTGGAGGCCCAAGTTCAAGTCCCACCTGCTCCAGAGGTGTGGAATAACATCTCTTAACAGGCTGGTTAGAAAAATTGGTTAAATAAAATAAAACTCGCAGCACAATGGGAGTACCTACTTTTGAGCCAGCAGTTCAAACCCTACACATTCCAGTGGTGTGTAATAACATCCCTGAACAGGTTGGTTAGAAAATATCTAAAATAAAAATCTTAAATTACTGTTGTGTTATCCTTGCATTTTTTTTCTCTAATAGTTTTCTTTGTTCCTCCTTATATGTCAGAAGGTATTTATTCAGTCATCCAATCTCACTGTACACCAAAATGTTCACTGTGGCTAGAAACCATTCATTTGCTCCATTGGTCTGAAGGGATTCACTCAGTTATCCAGCGTGCTGACACAACAGCGGGTTCATACTGGAGAAAAACCATTCACATGTTCACAAATTAGAAGGGATTCAGTCACTCATTCAGCTTACTTAGACAGCCTCAAATTCACACTGTGGTGAGGTAATTTAACCGCACTTCCACGTCAGTGTGTTTCAACATCACGTGCAGGCCAGAGTTCATACTTGTGTTGAAGGGTCGTGATTAATGTTATTGTTATTGAAATGTCAGTTCTGAACTGGAGGAAAATGGAACAAACACAGAGAATGCTGGAGAAACTCAGCAGGTCTAGATCGTCTTGTGCAAAGAGAAACTGAGTAAACGTTCGAATCTGGTGTCAGAATCATAGAGTCCTACCAGTGCGCAAACAGGCCATTTGACCCAACAAGTCCACACCGACCCTCCAAAGAGTAATCCATCCAGACTCATTCCCCTACCCTATTACTCTACATTTCCCCCTGACTAATGCACCTAACTTACACATCATTGAACACTATGGGCAATTTAGCATGGCCAATTCACCTAACCTATACATGTTTGGACTGTGGGAGGAAATCAGAGCACCCAGAGGAAATCTACATAGACACAGGGACAATGTGCAACCTCCTCCACACAGACAGTCACCTGAGGTTGGAATTGAACACAGGTCCCTGATGCTGTGAGGCAGCAGTGCTAACCACTGACCCACCATTCCGCCTATCCCTGCCATTAATAACTGCAGAGGTATTAATGGAGGAATATACATTTAGTGATATAATTTACAATTAATTTGAACCCTTCCAAATTTGGAAAGGTGCTCCCAACTGGACAGTACTTTGGGCGACTTCTTCAGAACTGGAGGCAGAAAGCAATGAACATAGAGAAGCTGAAAGGTTAAGAGGGAAATCCTGTTGGAGAGAAGGGTAGAACTTCTTTAAAGTGGTCATATCTGGAATAAAGGTGGGAGTGAATTATACACTCGAAAGGGCCAATTCTGAGGAATAACCCTGGTTTGAACTTGACTGTGGGCTGTCCTCCAGCTGTGAGCAGTGACGGCATAGCAGTTCAGTGGTTAGTACTGTTGCCTCACAGCACCAGGGACCTAAGGCAACTGCATGGAGTTTGCACGATCTCCCCCTGTGTGTGTGGGTTTGCTCAGGATGTTTTGCTTTCCTCCCACAGTCCAAAGATGTGCAGGTTAGATGGATTAGTCATGGGAAATTGCCTGTAGTGTTCAGGGATGGGCAGGCTAGATGGATTATCCATGGGAAATGTAGGTTTATAGGGATAGGGTAGGGAAAAGGTGGGATGCTCTTCAGAGAGTTTGATGTAGATTCGATTGGCTGAATGGTCTGTTTCCACACGAGATTCTATGATGAACTTGCCAGTTTCACCACTGGTTCAGAAGGTTTGAACTCATTATCTCAGCACACACTCCATTGTAGTCCTGAGGAAATGTGCATTACTGGGATGAATGTGACCAAAAATGGAATATTTGTACAAACGTTTGTATTTTTTTCATAATTGTGTTTCTTAAAGTTTACAGTAGTTTTAAATGTCACTCAAAATAAGGGATTTATTCAAAAACCAACACAGCTAATAAGGGGAAATGGGGAGTCTGCACAAAGGACAAGTGGCTTGTATTTTGAAACAAATGTGTCATTATAATATTACATATTTTGATGAGGCAGCCAATCTGACGTAAAATTGACACGAGTGGAATCTGATAGGAGTCTGAGCAACGTCGGCTTTGGTCAGATTTGTAGCTGAACTGAGAGAGAAATATGGAGAGACTTATCTCAACATCAGGACTTACAGTGTGGAACCAGGCCCTTCGGCCCAACAACTCCACACTGACCCGCCGAAGCGTAACCCACCCATACCGCTACATTTACCCCTTACCTAACACTACGGGCAATTTAGTATGGCCAATTCACCTGACCTGCACATCTTTGGACTGTGGGAGGAAACCGGAGCACCCGGAGGAAACCCACGCAGACACGGGGAGAATGTGCAAACTCCACACAGTCAGTCGCCTGAGGTGGGAAATGAACCCGGGTCTCTGGCGCTGTGAGGCAACAGTGCTAACCACTGTACCACCGTACCGCCCAAACGCTGGATTTGAATACCATGTGCATGGTGTTAAAGTGCGGTTGCTGTCATTTTTAATGCTCATTTTCTGTTGTGTTCTATCTTTTGTGCTTTCGAAAGCGATGTGATGTGCCTCTCACTGTGCAGTGGTGTGTTTGCCAATTTAGTGAGGTTATTACCCGTCGAACATCTTGATAATGACTTAGCCCATCTCATTAAGATTCAGGTGTCTATCTTACCAAATGCCCCAAACAAGTTGGACAGCAAGAAGTTTAGACACAGAAACTAGAGTGGGAAACCTGGAGGATTCAGCTTGCCTCATGTTCCCAACAGCTGTTATTTGAAAACTGTGCACCAACATCTCAGGGCACTATCCATGGGCACCAGCCGCACACATCCTATGTTAATGGGCATTGGCAACATGTCTTGACCACTTGCCAGCTAATTGTGCACTTGAATGTTGCCCCGGTAACTCTCATGGTAATGCTACAGCTAGGACACTGTGCACTCAGGAAACATATACCCAGCTCATGGACTGACCAGGATATATTTCCTGGCTCTTCACTCACTGTCATAGTGCTCTGTGTGGTCACATTCTCACCTTGCAATCTCTTGCCTTGCATTAGATTATTAGATTAGATTAGATTACAGTGTGGAAACAGGCCCTTCGGCCCAACAAGTCCACACCGCCCCGCCGAAGCGCAAACCACCCATACATTTACCCCTTACCTAACACAATGGTCAATTTAGCATAGCCAATTCACCTGACCTGCACATCTTTGGCCTGTGGGAGGAAACCGGAGCACCCGGAGGAAACCCACGCAGACACGGGGAGAATGTGCAAACTCCACACAGTCAGTCGCCTGAGGCGGGAATTGAACCCGGATCTCTGGCGCTGCGAGGCAGCAGTGCTAACCACTGTGCCACCGTGCCGCCCACCATTGAGCTTAAACATTGAGCTTAAGCCAAGTGTTTGATATGGACTTTGAAACGTTGAAACAAGAGTACTCCCAACTGCACTATGACACTGAAAAGATTTAAAATAACCTGAACTTGTAAGTACTTTCACTGCATAGTGTTTAAATGTGAATGTACTAATTGAATATCTGGATTCAGAATTGGTTGGCTGACAGAAGGCAGAGAGTGGTTGTAGATGGAAAGTATTCTGCCTGGAGGTCAGTGTTGAGTGGGGTCCCGCAGGGCTCTGTTCTTGGGCCTCTGCTCTTTGTCGTTTTTATAAATGACTTGGATGAGGAGGTTGAGGGGGCGGGTTAGTAAATTTGCAGATGACGCAAAGGTTGGAGATGCCGTCGATAGTATCGAGGGCTACTGCAGGCTGCAGCGTGACATAGACAGAATGCAGAGCTGGGCTGAGAAATGGCAAATGGAGCTCAACCTGGATAAATGTGAAGTGATGCGTTTTAGCAGGTCAAACTCGAATGCTGAATATAGGATTAAAGACAGGATTCTTGAAAGTGTGGAGGAACAGAGGGATCTGGGTGTGCAAGTACATAGATCCCTCAAAGTTGCCACCCAAGGGGATAGGGTTGTTAAGAAACCATATGGTGTTTTAGTTTTCATTAACAGGGGGATCGCGTTTAAGAGCCGCGAGGTTTTGCTCCAGCTCTACAAGTCTCTGGTGAGACCACACTTGGAATATTGTGTCCAGTTCTGGTCGCCCTACTATAGGAAAGATACAGAGGCTTTGGAGAGGGTGCAAAGAAGGTTTACCATGATGCTGCCTGGACTGGAGGGTTTGCCTTATGAAGAAAAGTTGAATAAGCTTAGACTTTTCTCTCTGGAGAGAAGGAGGAAGACAGGAGACCTGATTGAGATATACAAGATAATGAGAGGAATAGATAGAGTCAATAGCCAGAGTCTTTTCCCCAGGGCAGGATTGACTGGTACGAGTTTGAAGATATTAGGAGGAAGGTATAAAGGAGATGTCAGAGGTAGGTTCTTTACGCAGAAAGTTGTGAATGCATGGAATGGGTTGCCAGCGGTGGTGGTGGAAGCAGAGTCATTGGGGACATTTAAGTGACTGCTGGACATGCACATGGAGAGCAGTGAGTTGAGGGGTGTGTAGGTTAAGTTACTATGTTTTACATTAGGATTAAACCTCGGCACAACATCGTGGCCAAAGGGCCTGTTCTGTGCGGTACTTTTCTATGTTCTATGTTTTATGAATAATTACAATGAGCTAATGGAGACTGCTCTGTCCTAATGCAAAGAGAGTCAAGTGACTTAAATATGTTTTGAACAACATATGAGTAGATAAAATTTGATACTGCCCGATCTCAAACTATTCACACCCAATATCAGTGGTCACCCCATCTGTGTTTGGTTTCTCCAATGTAGAGTAGGCCATGCTGGGTGCAGCGAATACAATCCACAAGGTTGGAGGAGATACAGGTGAATTGCTGCTTCACCTGGAAAGGCTGTTTAGGCCCTTGGATGGTGAGCAGGGAGGAGGTGAAGGGGTGGTGTTACACCTTCTGTGATTACATGGGAAGGTGCTGTTAGAAGGGAGGTGGTGTTAGTGGTCGAGGAATGGACTAGGATGTAGCAGAGGGAAAGATCCCTGTGGAATGCAGACAGAGTGAGTGAGGGGGAGATGTGTTTGGTGGTGGCATTCTGCTGGAGTTGTCTGAAATGGTAGGGAATGGTCCTTTGAATGCGGAGGCTGTTGGGATGAAAAGTGAGGACAAGGGGGACCGGATCACACCGCTATGAGTGATGGGAAGGAGAAAGGGTGGAAGCATGGGTGGTAGGTCAGATGCGATTGAGGGCTCTGTCAGCCACAGTGGGCAGGAAACCACAGTTATCGAAGGAAGCCGTGTTAGCAGTGCTGTTTTGGAAGGTAGCTTCGTCTGAACAGATAAGATGTAGCAAAGGAACTGGGAGAATGGGATGGAATCCTTGCAGGATGTGGGGTGTGACGAACTGTAGTGAAGGTAGCTATGAAAGTCAGTGACTTTATAGTGGATGGCATTGAACAGGTATTTCTCTAAAATGGAGACGGAGAGATCAAGTAAAGGAAGGAAAGTGTCGGAAATGGATGATGTAAAAGTCATAGAGGCGTGGGAATTGGAAACAAAAGGAACACATTTTTCAAGGCAGAAGCATGAAGCAGAACTGAAACAGTTGTCGATGTATTGCACAAAGAGTTGTGGGAGTGTGTAGCCCACATGTCTGTCCTCGGCATGCTGCTGTGTTCCAGTGAATCACAGCAACAACTGGAAGAACAACATCTCATCTTCAGACTAGGCACTTTACAGCCTTTTGGACTCAATATTGAGTACAACACCTTCAGATTGTGAACCAACTCCAATTCCTTTCCTTTTAGCTTTACATATTAAATTCTCGGTCACCATAACTTTTTTGCCCTCTCCCTACCCCAGTGGGACTGTCCGTTCTTTCCAGTCTGGCAGTTAGACGCACCATTGTTTTACCATTCTCACACTATGATCACTTAATCAGAACTATCAACATCCTTTCTCCCTCAGCACTCTACACTCCAACCCCTCCTCCCCCAATTATTGCATAAATGCTGCTCCCTCCACAATTCACTTCAGCTCTGATGAAGGATCTTCTAGACTCGCAACATTAGCTTGCTCTCTCTTCAAGGATGCTGCCTGACCCACTGTGATGACTTGCATTAATTGTTTTGAATGCACTAAATCTATTTGGTGGATAAAAGCAAATTACTGCGGATGCTGGAATCTGAAACCAAAAGAGAAAATACTGGAAAATCTCAGCAGATCTGGCAGCATCTGTAAGGAGAGAAAAGAGCTGACGTTTCAGTCTAACTGACCCTTTGTCAAATCTATATGGTGGTATGGTGGCTCAGTGGTTAGCACTGCTCCCTCACAGAGCCAGGGACCTGGGCTCAATCCCTGCCTTGGTGACTATCTGTGTGGAGTTTGCACATTCTCCCCGTGTCTGCATGGGTTTCCTCAGGGTGCTCTGGTTTCCTTCCACAATCCAAAGATGTGCAGGTCAGGTGAATTGGTCATGCTAAATTGCCCATAGTTGTTAGGTGCATTACTCAGAGGGAAATGGGCTTGGATGAAATACTCTTTGGAGGGTCAAGTTGGGCTGAAGGGCCTGTTTCCACACTATAGGGAATCTAATATACACTTTTTCAGCATTTTGGCATTCTTTAAATTGAGTATTCATTTTACACACTGACCTTGCGAACATGGTCTATTTTACAAATCATGTTACGAATACAAAGAAGCAGATTTTTCACTAGAACTTCAGGTCTTGTCTGACTGTGAGACACAAGAACAGTTGGTATTGACTTAAAAGAGGAAACAACATCACTGTTATTTGCTAAAGGCAAATAAATATTGATTTCTCAGAAAGATAGTATTCAAAGTGCTGCAAAGTCAATTGCAAAGGATTCTAATTTAATTAATATATCTAAACAATGAGTTGTGAACTGGGTCTCTAGTACTTAGAATGTGAGCTTCTAAAAATAATCCTATTCATGAATAAATCTAATTAAGAGCTTAGCCTGGTGCAAACCACGTCTAGCATGCTTATATTTGAAGTCAAGTGAGAAGTAGTAGAATTCCTGAGATTCATTATTCACCTGGGGTACGTTATCCTACATTATTAAATAAAGACTTGTTTCTATTCATGGGAACTAGTGTTTTCCCATGAGTTTAACAACAGACATTGAGAGAAAAGGATCTGTCATGCATTGAAATATAACAATGCTATCCTCTGGATGTGATGCTAAAGTAGATTTCCACTTTGCTTGTGATTTAAGTAATATTAAAGATCCCGTGGCAGTATTTAAAGAAAAGCAGGAATCCTATTCCTGATCAATAGTTCTCTCTTAACCAATGTCATTAAGAACAGCTTAACTGATCATTCTTCAGCTTATTATTGATAGACATTAATTACAATTGCATTTGTAAGATTTATTGCACTTGTGAGGTATTTCACTTTGATAGTCAATGTGCTTCTACAAGGAGCACAAATTTAGACTACAGGTATAGTCATTAATTAGGACAGCTAGCGATTTATTGTATTGGTTTTATTGCTGGGGAGCTGGATTATAAGAATAAGGAAGGCATGCTAAAATTGAATAAGACTATGCCGAGGCCAATGTGGAATATTGTGTGAAGTTTTGGTCTCATTGTTAAGTAACGATATACCTGCATGGGAGTTCGTGTACTGAAGGTTCACAAAAGGTGTTCCTGGGATAAGAAGTTTGTCCTACAATGAGAGGCTGAGTAAGTTAGGCCTATGATTCTCTGAAGTTTAGAAGAATGAATGGGGATATCACTGACACACACTAATTCACAAGGGTTTGATAGGGGAGATAGCAAGTGTTTGATTTCCATACCTGGGGAGTTTGCCAAATTGTGCTGGAGTTACAGGAAGCATTGTGAGTCATAGAGTCATAGAGACGTACAGCATGAAAATAGACCCTTCGGTCCAATCCGTCCATGCTGACCAGATATCCCAACCCAATCTAGTCCCACCTGCCAGCACCCGGCCCATATCCCTCCAAACCCTTCCTATTCATATACCCATCCAGATGCCTTTTAAATGTTGCAATTGTACCAGCCTCCACCACTTCCTCTGGATGCTCATTCCATACACATACCGCCCTCTGTGTGAAAAAGTTGCCTCTTAGGTCCCTTTTATATCTTTCCCCTCTCACCCTAAACCTATGCCCTGTAGTTCTGGACTCCCCGACCCCAGGGAAAAGACTTTGTCTATTTATCGTATCCATGCCCCTCATAATTTTGTAAACCTCTATAAGGTCACCCCTCAGCCTCCGATGCTCCAGAGAAAACAGCTCCAGCCTGTTCAGCCTCTCCCTGTAGCTCAGATCCTCCAACCCTGGCAACATCCTTGTAAATCTTTTCTGAACCCTTTCAAGTTTCACAACATCCTTCCGATAGGAAGGAGACCAGAATTGCATGCAATATTCCAACAGTAGCCTAACTAATGTCCTGTACAGCAGCAACATGACCTCCCAACCTCTGTACTCAATGCTCTGACCAATAAAATAAAGCAAACCAAATGCCTTCTTCACTATCCTATCTACCTGCAACTCCACTTTCAAGGATCTAAGAACTTGCACTCCAAGGTCTCTTTGTTCAGCAACACTCCCTTGGACCTTACCATTAAGTGTATAAGTCCTGCTAAGGTTTGCTTTCCCAAAATGCAGCATTTCATATTTATCTGAATTAAACTCCATCTGCCACTTCTCGGCCCATTGGCCCATCTGATCAAGATCCTGTTGTAATCTAAGTTAACCGTCATTGCTGTCCACTACACCTCCAATTTTGGTGTCATCTGCAAACTTCCTAACTATACCTCTTATGCTCACATGCAAATCATTCATATAAATGACAAAAAGTAGAGGACCCAGCACTGATCCTTGTGGCACTCCACTGGTCACAGGCCTCCAGTCTGAAAAACACCCTCCACCACCACCCTCTCTCTTCTACCTTTGAGCCAGTTCTGTATCCAAATGGCTAGTTCTCCCTGTATTCCATGAGATCTGACCTTGCTAACCAATTCCCATGTGGAACCTTGTCGAGCGCCTTACTGAAGTCCATAAAGATCACATCTACTGCTCTGCCCTCATCAATCCTCTTTGTTACTTCTTCAAACAACTCAATCAAGTTTGTGAGACATGATTTCCCACGCACAAAGCCATGTTGACTATCCCGAATCAGTCCTTGCCTTTCCAAATACATGTACATCCTGTCCATCAGGGCTCCTTCCAACAACTTGCCTACCACCGAGGTCAGGCTCACTGTTCTATATTTCCTTGGCTTGTCCTTACTACTCTTCTTAAAGAGTGGCACTATGTTAGCCAACCTCCAGTCTTCCGGCACCTCACCTGTGACTATCGATGATACAAGTATCTCAGCAAGAGGCCCAGCAATCACTTTCCTAGCTTCCCATAGAGTTCTAGGGTACACCTGATCAGGTCCTAGGGATTTATCCACCTTTATGCGTTTCAAGACATCCAGCACTTCCTCCTCTGTAATATGGACATTTTGCAAGGTGTCACCATCTATTTCCCTACAGTCTATATCTTCCATATCCTTTTCCACAGTAAATACTGATGCAAAAACTCATTTAGTATGTCCCCCATTTTCTGCGGCTCCACACAAAGGCCGCTTTACTTGAGGGGCCCTTTTCTCTCCCTAGTTACCGTTTGGTCCTTAATGTATTTGTAAAATCCCTTTGGATTCTCCTTAATTCTATTTGCCAAAGCTATTTCATGTCCCTTTTATGACCTCCTGATTTCCCTCTTAAGTATACTCCTACTTCCTTTATACTCTCATAAGGACCAAATCCTCAATTTCTTTATTCATCCAGCATTCCCTACACCTACCAGCCCTTCCTTTCACCCTGACAGGAATATACTTTCCCTGGATTCTTGTTATCTCACTTCTGAAGGCTTCCCATTTTCCAGCCGTCCCTTTACCTGCGAACATCTGCCCCCAATCAACTTTTGAAAGTTTTTGCCTAATACCGTCAAAAGTAACCTTTCTCCAATTTAGAACTACAACTTTTAGATCTGGTCTATCCTTTTCCATCACTGTTTTAAAACTAATAGAATTATGGTCGCTGGCCCCAAAGTGCTCCCCCATTGACACCTCAGTCACCTGCTCTGCCTTATTTCCCAAGAGTAGGTCAAGTTTTGCACCTTCTCTAGGAGGTACATCCACATACTGAATCAGAAAATTGTCTTGTACACACTTAAGAAATTCCTCTCCATCTAAACCCTTAACACTATGGCAGTCCCAGTCGATGTTTGGAAAGTTAAAATCCCCTACCATTATTCTTCCAGATAGCTGAGATCTCCTTCCAAGTTTGTTTCTCAATTTCCCTCTGACTATTAAGGGGTCTATAATACAGTCCCAATAAGGGGATTATCTTTTTCTTATTTCTCAGTTCCACCCAAATAACTTCCCTGGATGTATTTCGAGGAATATCCTCCCTCAGCACAGCTGTAATGCTATTCCTTATCAAAAACGCCACTCCCCCTCCTCTATTGCCTCCCTTTCTATCCTTTCTGTAGCATTTGTATCCTGGAATATTAAGCTGCCAGTCCTGCCCATCCCTGAGTCATGTCTCTGTAATTGCTATGATATCCCAGTCCCATGTTCCTAACCATGCCCTGAGTTCATCTGCCTTCCCTGTCCGGCCCCTTGCATTGAAATGAATGCAATTTAATTTATTAGTCCTTCCTTGATCCTGCCTGCCCTGACTGTTTGACTCGCTTCTGTTCTCAACTGTACCAGTCTCCGATTGATCTCTTTCCTCACTATCTCCGTGGGTTCTACCCTCACCCAGCCTTAATAATTTACATCCTCCCGAGCAGCTCTAGCAAATCTCCCTGCCAGTATATTAGTCCCCTTCCAACTTAGGTGCAAACCGTCCTTCTTGTACAGGTCACTTCTACCCCAAAAGAGATCCCAATGATCCAAAAATGTGAATCCTTCTCCCATACACCAGCTCCTCAGCCATGCATTCATCTGCTCTATCCTCCTATTCCTGTCCTCATGAGCTCACAGCCCTGGGAGTAATCCAGATATTACTACTCTCGAGGACCTCCTTTTTAAATTCCTGCCTAACTCTCTGTAATCTCCCTTCAGAATCTCAATCTTTTCCCTTTCTATGTCATTGGTTCCAATGTGGACAATGACCTCTTGCTGGCCCCTCTACCTCTTGAGAACATTCTGCACCGTCTTTGAGATATCCTTGATCCTGGCACCAGGAAATCAACACACCATTCTGATTTTTCGCTGCTGGCCACAGAAACGTCTGTCTGTACCTCGGACTAGAGAATCCCCTAACACAATTGATCTCTTGGAACCCAACATACCCCTCGTTGCATTGGAGCCAGTCTCAATACCAGAAACCTGGTTGTTCGTGCTACGTTCCCCTGAGAATCCATCACCCCTTACATTTTCCAAAACAACATACTTGTTTGAAATGTGGATAGCCACAGAAGACTCCTGCCCGAGGTGCCTACCTCTCTTACCTTTCCTGGAGCTAACCCATCTATGTGACTGTATCTGAGACTTTCCCCCCTTCCTATAACTGCCATCCATCACATACTGTTGCTGTTGCAAATTCCTCATTGCTTCTAACTGTCTGTCCAACCAATCCATTTGATCTGATAAGATTCACAAGCAACTGCATTTATTGCAGATATATTCTGCAGTAACCCTTAAACTCTCTTTCAACTCCCACATCTGACAAGAAGCGCATATCACTCCACTAAAGGCCATTTTTGCTTCTTCACAATCTACAGACCCAGAAAATAACACCGTCTTATTCCTGTACAAAACACTGCCCCAGGTTAAATTAATTGTTATGGCTTATATTTTAAGTTTAATCAAGAGGCATATCTCAAAAAACATATAATCAAGAAAGAACCCACTCTACTTACTACTGCAGACTTTCCGAATGTCACACTTAAAAACAACACACTTACCTGCTTCTGTGCTGTGAAATTCACCCAAACAGTTCCTTCCCAAGATCAGTTGTGAATTTCACTGTTTGTTAATTTTCCCAGACGCACTCTGATGTCCAACGATACATGAATTTAAACAGCAAAGGCAGTACTGTGCAGGTTCACTCTGGTGTTAGTTTCTTTCTCTCTCTCTCCTGCACTGACCTCACCATGTGCTTTCTTTGTTTGTTCTTCTCCCTTTTAAAGCTGCTGTTGATTTGACTTTTCTTTTCCAAAGTTCCAAAACAGTGCAGCAGCATATAAAACAGTAATTGTTGCGCCTGGAATTCGAGGAAATCACCTCCAGCACCTAAAATACCTCAATAAAGGAGCAGCTGTAACAGCCAGAAATTTTTCCCCTCCTCCATCTTGGATTACCCAGAATCCATGCCCAACACTATGTGCAATTTAGCATGATGAATTCACCTGACCTGCACATCTTTGGATTGTGGAAGGAAACCGGAGCACCCAGAGGAAACCCATACAGACACAGGGAGAATGTGCAAATTCCACACAGATAGTCACCAAGGCAGGGATTGAACCCAGGTCCCTGGCACTGTGAGGGAACAGTGCTAACCACTGAGCCACCATAACCACCATTTTTTGGAATTCCCCACCTCTGAAGACCATGTGTGCTCCATTGTTGGATGGATTTGAGATTGAGATAGATTCTTGGTCTCCCAGGAAATTGAGGGAACACAGAGTACGTTTGGGAAAGCTGATAGTCTGCTATGATTGGATTGAATGCGTGAAGATGTGAGAGTCACATGGATTACTCCTGCTTCTATTTGTGCTCCTAATATGAATGCACTTTTGTATCAGCCTTTATAGTAAGAGGATTTGTGTACAGGAAGAAGGATGTCTTGCTGCAAATATTCAGGACATTGATGAACTCACACCTTGAATATTGTGTGCAGTTGTGGTCTCCTTATCTGAGAAAGGATGTTCTTGCTGGAGATGTTTTACCAAATGGATTCTTGGGATGATAAGGCTAATGTATGAGGAAAGATTGAGTTGGTTAGGATTGTACTCACTGGAGTTTAGACAGATGAGAGGAAGAGGGTTTCATAGAAACTATAAAATTCGAGCAGGACTGGACAGATTAGATTCAGGAAAGATATTCCCAATGGTGGGGGGAGTCCAAAACCAGGTGTTGCAATTTAAGGATAAGGGGTAAACCTTTTAGGGCTGAGATGAGGGGAAATATGTTTACCCAGAATCATCGAGTCTCACAACACAGAAACAGATTCATCGGTCAAACTCATCAATGCTGACCAGGTAACTAAACTGAACTAGTCCCACTTGCTTCCATTTGGCCGATATTCCTCTAAACTCTTCCTATTCATGTACCTATTAAAATGTCTTTTAAATATGTTAACTGTACCAGCTTCTACCACTTCCTCTGGCAGCACATTCCATACAGGCATCACATTCTGTGTGAAAATGATGCCCCTCAGGTCCTTTTTGAATTTTTCCCCTCTCACCTTAAAGGTATGACCTTTAGTTCTGGATTTCTCTACCCTTGGTAAAAGGCCTTGTCAATTTATCCTATCCATGCCCCTCATGACTTTATAAATCTCTATAAGGTCATCGTCAGCCTCCAACGCTCCAGCAAAAAAGTCCCAGACTTCCCAGCCTCTCCTTAATAACTTAAACCCTCCACTCCCAGCAATGTCCTTGTAAACTTTTTCAGCATCCTTTCTAGCTAAACAACATCCTTCCTATAATTGACCAGATATATATACTGTATTCTAAAAGTGGCCTCACCAATATTTTGTACAGCAGCAACATGACATCCTAATTCCTCTACGCAGTGCTCTAACCAATGAAGGCAAATGTGCCAAACCCCTTTCTTCACCAACCTGCCTATATGCAATGCCACTTTCAAGGAACTATACATCTGTATCCCTGGATTTGTCTGTTCAACAACACTCCCCAGGGTCTGCCATTAACTGTGGAAGTCCTGTACAAAATGCAACACCTCACATTTATGCGAATTAAACTCCATCTGCCACTTCTTGGCCCTTTAGCTCACCTAATCAAGATCTCTTTGGACTCGTGGATAGATTGTTGAGGCCAAAACATTAAATATTATCAAGAAGGAGGTAAATATAGCTCTTGAGGCTAAAGAGATCAAGGAATTTGGCGTGGGTGGGATTAAGGTATTGAGCTCAATGATCAGCCATGACCATATTGAATGGTGGAGCAGGCTCGAGGAATTGGATGGCTTACTCTTGTCCTATCTTCTCTGTTTCTAAGTATAGCAGTGTTACACATTGCAGTATTTACATTTAGCATTTCCATGCACTGTGGAATAATTGTGGGAGATTTAAAATTGTGTTTGACATGAATTCAAAACATGAAATATCTAAGCATCACCCCTCCATCAGTTAATTACCTAGGTCTCAGTCTTGTTGCTGGTTCTTCATCACTCACTGTCAATTAGGGTCAAGCAACCTTTGATCCATCTCTTTCTGCTTCACCCTCACCTCTATCAACAGACAGAAAGGTTAATTGTGGAATTGCTTCAAATCTTTTTCAGATTTACGGGAAAAAAATCAAGAAGTGGCGGTCACTGTTTAAAAATAAGAGGTCATCGAAAGATAAGGCCAAATTTTTATTTTCACAGAAGGTGGCAAGTCATTGAAATGCTCTCCCTTGAAAAGGGGGTGAGAATGGAATCTTCCATTGTTTTTAAGATTAAAGCAGATAGACCTTGTCGATGGAGGTGGGAACGTGGACTAATCAGATCAGGCATAATCTCATTGAATGGTTGAGGCGGTTTGAAAGGCTGGGTGGTCCACTCCTAATTCATACAAAGTGGGAGACTTCATTTAACTTACTCAAAAAAGCAAATTAATTATTATTTATTGTCAACGAGGGAGCATTATCAACAGACTAACTTATTATCATATGAGCCACTTTGCTTCACTTTTAAAATTGGATATTAAAATACTGATGGAAAAGGATACACTAGATCTAAAAGTTGAAGTTCTAAATTGGAGGAAGGCCAATTTTGACAGTATTAAGCAAAAAGTTTCAAAAGCTAATTGGGGGCAGATGTTCACAGGTAAAGGGATGGTTGGAAAATGGGAAGCCTTCAGAAATGAGATAACAAGAACCCAGAGAAAGTAGATTCCTGTCAGGGTGAAAGGAAAGGCTGGTAGGTATAGGGAATGCTGGATGACTAAAGAAATTGAGGGTTTGGTTAAGAAAAAGAAGGAAGCATATGTAAGATATAGACAGGATAGATCGAGTGAATCCTTAGAAGAGTATAAAGGCAGTAGAAGTATACTTAAGAGGGGAATCAGGAGGACAAAAAGGGGACTTGAGATAGCTTTGGCAAATACGGTTAAGGAGAATCCAAAGGGATTTTCTAAATATATTAAGGACTAGGGAGAGAATCGAGCCCCTCAAAAATCAGCAAGGAAGCCTATGTGGGGGAGATGAGCTGAAAATGTGTTGCTGGAAAAGCTCAGCAGGTCAGGCAGCATCCAGGGAACAGGAGAATCAATGTTTCGGGCATAAGCCCTTCTTCAGGAATGAGGAAAGTTTGTCCTGCAGGCTAAGATAAAAGGTAGGGAGGAGGGACTTGGGGGAGGGGCGTCGGAAATGCGATAGGTGGAAAGAGGTCAAGGTGAGTGTGATAGGTCAAACTGGGGTGGGGGCGGAGAGGTCAGGAAGAAGATTGCAGGTTAGGAAGGCGGTGCTGAGTTCGATGGATTTGACTGAGACAAGGTGGGGGGAGGGGAAATGAGGAAAATGGTGAAATCCGAGTTCATCCCTTGTGGTTGGAGGGTTCCTAGGCGGAAGATGAGGTGCTCTTCCTCCAACCGTTGTGTTGTTGTGGTCTGGCGATGGAGGAGTCCAAAGACCTGCATATCCTTGGTGGAGTGGGAGGGGGAGTTGAAGTGTTGAGCCACAGGGTGGTTGGGTTGGTTAGTCCGGGTGTCCCAGAGGTGTTCTCTGAAACGCTCCGCAAGTAGGCGGCCTGTCTCCCCAATATAGGGAGATACAAAGCAAATATTTTGCATCAGTGTTTACTGTGGAGAAGGACATGGAAAATATAGAATGTGGGGAAATAAATGGTGACAGCTTAAAAAATGTCCATATGACAGAGGAGGAAGTGCTGGATGTTTTAAAACACATAAAGTGGATAAATCTCCAGGACCTGATCAGGTATACCCTAGAACTCTATGGGAAGTGAGGGATGTGATTGTTGGGTCTCTTGCTGAGATATGTGTATCATCGATAGTCATAGGTGAGGTGCCAGAAGACTGGAGGTTGGCTAATATTTTGCCACCATTTAAGAAAGGTGGTAAGCAAAAGCCAGGGAACTATAGACCAGTGAGCCTGACATCGGTGGTGGGCAAATTGTTGGAGGGAATCCTGATGGAAAAGATTTACATGTATTTGGAAAGGCAAGGACTGATTAGGGATAGTCAACATGGCTTTGTGCATGGGAAATCATGTCTCACAAACCTGATAGAGGTTTTTGAAGAAGTAACAAAGAGAATTGATAAGGACAGAGGGGTGGACATGATCTATATGGACTTCAGTAAGGCGTTCGACAAGGTTCCCCATGGGAGACTGGTTAGCATGGTTAGAGCTCACAGACTACAGGGAAGCTAGCCATTTGGATGCAGAACTGGCTTAAAGGTAGAAGACAGAGGTTGGTGGTAGAGGGTTGTTTTTTAGACTGGAGGCCTGTGACCAGTGGAGTGCCACAAGGATCCATGCTCGTCCACTGCTTTTCGTCATTTATATCAATGATTTGGATGTGAACACAGGAGGTACAGTTAGCAAGTTTGCAGATGACACCAAAATTGGAGGTGTAGATCAGTTGTGCCAATGGGCTGAGGAGTGGAGGATGAAGTTTAATTTAGATAAATGTGAGGTGCTGCATTTTGGGAAAGGCAAATCGGAGTAGGACTTATGCACTTAATGGTAAGGTCCTAGGGAGTGTTGCTGAATGAAGAAACCTTGGAGTGCAGGTTCATAGCTCCTTGAAAGTGGAGTCACAGGTGGATAGGATAGTGAAGAAGGCATTTGGTATGCTTTCCTTTATTGGTCAGAGTATTGAGTACAGGAGTTGGGAGGTGTTGTTGCAGCCGGGATGGAGCCATTCACCGCCGCCAATTAGCCACTGCTCTTTCACTGCCGAGGACGCTTTGCCACTGCCCATTGGCCGCTGAGGACGATTTGCCACCGCAGGTGTTTGTAACTTGTATAAATAAAGGGGACTGAGAAGCTTCATAGAACAGGTGGGAGGGAAAACAATCAGTGCATATATATTTTTTCAGTGGTGATTAGTTTCCAGAGGTCAAACGACCCCAGTGGAGAAACGGTGGTGGTGAACCGGCAGTGGCTAATCGGCAGCGGCGAATGTGCCGCGGCGAATCATCACCAACCCTGTTGCAGCTGTACAGGACATTGGTTAAGTCACTTTTGGAACAATTCTGGTCTCCCTCCTATCAGAAGGAGGTTGTGAAACTTGAAATGGTTCAGAAAAGATTTACAAGGATGTTGCCAGGGTTGGAGGTTTTGAGCTATAGGGAGAGGCCAAATAGGCTGGGGCTGTTTTCCCTGGAGTGTCAGAGGTTTATAAAATCATGAGGTGCGTGGAAAGGATAAATAGATAAAGTCTCTTCCCCAGCTTGGGGCGAGTCCAGAACTTGAGGGCATAGGTTTAGGATGAGAGGCGAAAGATATAAAAGGGACCCACGGGACAACTTTTTTACTCAGAGGATGGTGCGTGTATGGAATTATTTGTCAGGGGAAGTGGTGGACGTTGGGTGTGAGACAACATTTAAAAGGCATCTGGATGGGTATATGAATAGGAAGGGTTTAGAGGGATAGTGGCCAAGTGCTGGCAAATGGGGCTAGATTAGGTTAGGATATGGCAGCACCATGGTAGCACAGTAACTCAGTGGTTAGCACTGCTGCTTCACAGGGCCAGGGACCCAGGTTTGATTCCAGCCTCGGGCGACTGACTGTGTGGAGTTTGCACATTCTCCCCGTGTCTGTGTGGGTTTCCTCCGGGTGCTCCAGTTTCCTCCCACAGTCCAAAGATGTGTAGATTAAGTGAATAGTGTAGGTTATTAGTCAGGGGTAAATATAGGGTAGGGGAATGGGTCTGGGTGGGTTACTCTTTGGAGGGTCAGTGTGGACTTGTTAGGCTGAAGGACCTGTTTCCACACTGTAGGGATCCTGATTCTAATCCTGAAGGGTCTGAAGGGTCTGTTTCCGTGCTGTACATCTCTCTGACTCTGTGAGATCATTGGATATTTAGAAAATTGTTGTCTGACTGGACAAAGTTAGCACAGATTTATGAATGGTAAATCACGTTTAGCAAAGTTGACAGAGTTTTTTTGAGGGTGTTACTAGCAGAGTTGATAAGCAGCAATATTAGATGTCCCACACAGAACGAGATTAAACAAAATTAAAGCATGTGGGGTTGAGTATGGATTGTGGATTGCTTAACAATCAGCCTACTCTACACTGGAGAAACCAAACGCAGATGGGGTGACCACTTTGCAGAACACCTCCAGTCTGTGTACAAGCATGACCCAACCTTCCCATAGCCAGTCATTTTAACACAGCATCCTGCTCACAAGCCCACACGTCTGTCCTCGGCATGCTGCAGTGTTCCAGTGAATCACAGCACAAACTGGACAAACAACATCTCAACTTCAGACTAGGCACTTTACAGCCTTCTGGACTGAATATTGAGTTCAACACCTTCAGAGTGTGAATCATCTCCCATTTTTCCCTTACATTTAGCTTTACTTGTTACATTCTCTGTCACCATGTCCTCTCTTCCCTCCCCCACCCCAGTGGGATTGTCTGTTCTTTCCAAAGCCCTTTCCAGTCTGGCAGTCGGACACACCATTGTTCTGCCATTTTCACATACCAATCTCTTAATCTGAACTATCGACGCCATTTCTCCCCGCCTCCCTCGCACTCCAAACCCCCCCCCCACCTTAACTATTTCACTTCTCTTCAGCTCTGATGAAGAGTCATCTTGACTCGAAACGTTAGCTTGCTGCCTGACCCGCTGTGATCTTTTGTTTTCAATACAGATTCCAGCATCTGCAGTAATTTGGTCCGAGATATAGCGTAGTTTTGGCAGTACAGCCTCATTGGGCTGAAAGGCCTCTTCTGTACAGTATGTCTCTGTGATTCTATGATTCGCCACAACATATAATTTCTGACCGCTGATGAGAACCGCTAATATTGGGTGCGAATAGTTTGAGATCGGACAGTATCAAATTTTATCTACTCATACGTTGTTCAAAACATATTTAAGTCACTTGACTCTCTTTGCATTAGGACAGAACAGTCTCCATTAGCTCATTGTAATTATTCATAGAACATAGAACATAGAAAAGTACAGCACAGAACAGGCCCTTTGGCCCACGATGTTGTGCCGAGGTTTAATCCTAATGTAAAATATATTAACCTACGCACCCATCAACTCACTGATCTCCATGTGCATGTCCAACAGTCACTTAAATGTCCCTAGTGACTCTGCTTCCACCACCACCGCTGGCAACGCATTCCATGTATTCACAACTCTCTGCGTAAAGAACCTACCTCTGACATCTCCTTTATACCTTCCTCCTAATATCTTCAAACTATGATTCCTCGTACCTGCCCTGGGGAAAAGTCTCGGGCTATAGACTCTATCTATTCCACTCATTATCTTGTATATCTCAATCAAGTCTCCTCTCTTCCTCCTTCTCTCCAGAGAGAAAAGTCCGAGCTTATTCAACCTCTCTTCATAAGGCAAGCCCTCCAGTCCAGGCAACATCATGGTAAACCTTCTTTGCACCCTCTCCAAAGCCAGTGGCCTCAACCGAACACAATATTCCAAGTGTTGTCTCACCAGGGACTTGTAGAGTTGTAGCAAAACCTCGCGGCTCTTAAACTCAATACCCTTGTTAATGAAAGCCAAAACACCATATGCTTTCTTAACAACCCTATCCAATTGGGTGGCAACTTTGAGGAGTCGATGTACTTGCACACCAAGATCTCTCTGTTCCTCCACACTTTCAAGAATCCTGTCTTTAATCCTATATTCAGCATTCAAGTTCGACCTTCCAAAATGCATCACTTCACATTTATCCAGATTGAACTCCATCTGCCATTTCTCAGCCCAGCTCTGCATCCTGTCTATGTCATGCAGCAGCCCGCAATGGTCCTTGATACTATTGATGACATCGCCAACCTTTGTGTCATCTGCAAATTTACTAACCCACCCCTCAACTGCCACATCCAAGTCATTTATAAAAACTACAAAGAGCAGAGGCCCAAGAACAGAGCCCTGCGGGACCCCACTCAACACTGACCTCCAGGCAGAACTTTCCATTTACAACCACTCTCTGCCTTCTGTCAGCCAGTCAATTCGGAATCCAGATAGCCAAATCTCCCTGTATCCCATACTTCCTGACTTTATGAATGAGCCTACCATGGGAACTTTATCAAATGCCTTGCTGAAGTCCATATGCACCACATCCACTGCTTGATCTTCATCGATCTGTCTTATCACCTCCTCGAAGAACTCAATAAGATTTGTGAGGCATGACCTGCTCCTCACAAAGCCATGCTGACTGCCTTTAATCATGCTATGCTTTGCCAAATAGTTATAGATCCTATCCCTCAGAATTCTTTCCAAAACTTTGCTGACCACAGACGTAAGACTGACTGGTCTGTAATTGCCAGCAATTTCCCTATTACCCTTCTTGGAAAGAGGAACAACTTTTGCCTTTTTCCAATCCTCTGGTACAACTCCCGTGGTAAGTGAGGAAGCAAAGATCTTCGCCAGCGGCTTAGCAACCTCCTTTCTTGCTTCCCGGAGCAGCCTAGGATAAATCTGGTCTGGCCCTGGGGACTTATCAATCTTAATGTTTTCCAAACCTTCCAGCACATAACTTCATCAATCTTGATCTGGTCAAGCCTGTATCCCAGCTCCTCAAAACTTTCAGAAGTGGAACAAAGTTTCCAGGTTATTTCTTAAATGATGCAAGATTGGAAAGGGGTATTGACCAAAGGATGTGGGTGTCCTTGCTGAAACGTCACTGGAAGTTAGCATGCAGGTGCAGCAAGTAATTAGGAAGGCAAATGGTATCTTAGCCTTTATTGCAAAAAGATTTGAGTACAGGAGCAAAGAAGTCTTGCGTCAATTCTACAAAACATTGGTGAGATGGCACCTGGAGTATTGTGTGCAGTTCTGGTCCCCACTCCTAGGGAAGGATTAACATACTGCAGAAGGAGTGCAGCAGAAGTTCTGTAGACTGATTCATGGGGGGATAGGTTTGACTTATAAGGAGAAATTGACTGGTCTGGACTTGTTCTCTTGACTTTAGACTTGAGAGGCAATCTCTTAGAAACTTATAAAATTGATAGACAGATCAACAAGATCAATACAGAAAGAATATTTTTTCTGGAATAAAGGTCTTGAATCCGGGGACAGGGTCTCAGAATAAAAGGCAAATCACTTAGGAATGAGCTGAGGAGAAACATTTTCATCCACTGAACTCTTTAAAATTCTTTTTCCCAGAAGGCTGTGGAAGTTTCGTCATTAAGTAAGTTACTCCTGTTCTTCTGTTCCTAAGCACTTATTTCAAACCCTGGGCACTTGCTAAAAAAAATTTGAAAACTTGCAATAAAAAGGTTTTGCCTCATCTCACTGTTGATTTTTTTAAAATCTCAGTGCCTTCTGGTTAACAATCCTTCTGATAATGGGAAAAGTTTTTCTCTGTCTAGTCTGTGCTCATGATTTTAATCACTTTTATTCTCCAAGGGCAAGAACCCCAACTTCTCCAATGTATCCATGTAACTGATTCCCTTCATTTCTGGAAGCATTCTTGTAAATCTTTTCTGCACTCTCTGTAATGTCTTCATATCCATCATAAAGTGCAATGCCTAACTTTGGACATAATGCTCTCGCTCAGGATGAAACAGCATTTTATAAAAGCTCCCCAGACTCTCATTGCTTTTGAGCTTGTGGAAGCTGCAGTGTGTTTGCGATTCCTCCTGACCAAAAACAAACTAATGATCTGACCATTTGTAAAAGTATCTGAATACAAACAAATTCCATCACCACCAGAGGGGCTCTCTCTCTCATGCTGTATTTTTAAAAATTCATATCTCCAGAAATATTAACAAGTTAATCTTTAAACCACTTCATGCATACATGCAAAAGCCCACATGGCACAAGATCAAAATCCATTCGGCAAAGAAAAGGACAAAATTGGTGATGGAGAGTTGGTTTTCAGACTGGAGACCTGTGACCAGCGGTATTCCGCAGGGATCGGTGCTGAGCCCACTGTTGTTTGTCATTTATATAAATGGTTTGGATGAGAATTTAGGAGGAATGGTTAGTAAGTTTGCAGATGACATGAAAATTGGTGACGTGGTAGATAGTGAAGAAGGTTATCTGAGGTAACAAAGGGATCTTAATCAATTAGGCCAATGGCCTAAGGAAAGACAGATGGAGTTTCATTTGGATAAATGTGAGATTTTGCATTTTGATAAGACAATCAAGGGCAGGACTAATACAGTTCAAAATAGGGTCCTGGATAGTTGAGCAGAGAGACCTAGGGGTTCAGTTACATAGTTCTTTGAAAGTTGTGTCACAGGTAGACAGGGCGATTAAGAAGGTGTTTAGCACACTTGCCTCCATTGCTCAGACCATTGAGTTCAGGAGTTGGGATGTCATGTTGAGGTTGTGCAGGATGTTGGTGAGACCACTTTTGAAGTACTGTGTACAATTCTGGTTGCTCTGCTACAGGAAGGATATTATTCAATTGGAGAGGGTTCAGAAAAGATTCACCACCACATTGCCATGACTGGTGAGGTTGTGTTATAAGGAGAGGCTGGATAGGCTGGAATTGTCTTCAGTGGATTATAGGGGGTAGAGGGTTGACCTTATGGAGGTTTATCAAGTTCTGAGGGGCACAGATAAGGCAAATAGCAAGGGTCATTTTCCTGGAGTTGGGCAGTTCAAAACTAGGGAGCATATTTTTAAGGTGAGAGGAGAAAGATGAGATTTATAAACAGTTTGAGAAAGTTGCAGTGGGGGGGGCATGAGAAAATTGCATGACACAGAATATGTTATCCATATCCATGTTGTCCAAAATGTATATGAATACCACTATGAAAACCAGGCATGATCTGCTAAAGTGGTCATCCTGATAAATTAAACATTTATATGTAAATAATCCAAACTTTCAAGTTGAAGATTTCAAGTGACGGATCTATAACTATTTATTTTGATACCTTGTTCCTCTTAGAAAGGGTTGCTAATGCATTATCTTGGAAACAAATAGTCATTGTACTTTGTGTGGGTGGCTACTTCATGTTTTGATATTTGTGATATAAACTGGTTTTTCAATATCATTTATTTAAAAGTTGTATTTTAAATTTTGAATTAGTAACATAGGTTTTCTGTTTATCTGAAGCTCATAATTAATTTGAATGCATTTCTGTAGACACGGTTATTCCTTTTAAAACAGTTTAAGAGAGTAATTTTGATAGCCTACTCAGTTTTGTTGACTTTATGATTTTA
This sequence comes from Chiloscyllium plagiosum, assembly GCF_037043375.1. Lineage (NCBI taxonomy): Eukaryota > Metazoa > Chordata > Chondrichthyes > Orectolobiformes > Hemiscylliidae > Chiloscyllium > Chiloscyllium plagiosum. The sequence continues at coordinate 17,019,197 of NW_028270155.1, forward strand.
CCAACAACGGGATACACAATTGTACCTCTAGGGTTTTGTTAGAAATTTCTCAAATGGGTGTTCTTTTTCAAACTTAAGAGAACACACATAGTTTAGAGGATAAGACATGCTGTTTCAATTTTACTTTATTGGAGCAATCTTGTGAAAGTCTTATTTAGATATGCATGTGTAGTGCAGTAATCTTGAGAAGCAGAGAATATAGTGAAACTAGATTACTTTAGAGGAAGGAGTTGCTGATAGTACAAGATCAGAAGTGTTGGGATAAGACCCTGAAGAGTACCTGAAGCTGAGTTTGTTTAAACTCAGGTGTATGGAATAAGCTGTCATTATTTCTAGACTAGAAGTTAATGTCGCAAAAATGTTAAACCATCAAGGGATTAGAGAAAATAATTGTGGTGTAGCACTGTACAAGGGTTGCTGTTGGTTACTCTTTAAGAAGCTCTTTTTTAATCTTGTAAAGGGGTAACTTGGAATGGAATTCTGCTTTTACTGCGTTCTTAAAACTCTTTGAATTTGTTTTGTAAATAAATAGATTGGTTTATTCTACTTTACCTTTCTTTATTTTGCTTAATAAACTTCTGTTTTATTGTTAGAACAGTAACTACAACATTGCATGCTTGCACGTCAGTGAGAGACCACCTTAAGAAACAAAACAATACATCATTTATCAAACCAGATTTCAATCTGGGCTCTTGCTTGTCCAGGAACAGTGTTAGCTGGGAACATAACACATTTCTGGACAGCACAAGGTACTTTCAATTCACTCCAGTCCAGTCTACATTCTATACCACTTTGTTGATCTATTTTGTTTTCACTCCTTTGACTCCAGAAGGACATAACTTTGATGATGGCTTATACTGATTGTAGCATTGTACAGCATACCTTTAAATGACTCAGATCTCATTGATGTCTCTCACCAGATACAGAACCCACATATGTTTGTGCCCAGTGTCCTTGGAGAAAGAGAATGCAGTGTCCACTAATGCTCTTGATGCTTTTAGAGAGAGCCAGGCACTACTGGGGATACAGCACTTTATTTCCCCTTCCAACTCCATTTTGATTTGGTCCTTCCTCTTCTCCCTACCCCCTACTTGCCCTCACCTTCCATGCTAAAATGACCGTAGTGTTAGGTGCATTAGTCAGTGGTAAATGTAAGGAAATGGGTCTGGATGGGTTGCTCTTCGGAGGGTCTGTGTGGACTTGTTGGGCCAAAAGGCTTGTTTCCACACTGTAGTGAATCTAATCTAATCATAAAATATCTTTATTATCTATCATGGGTGACATGGTGGCACAGTGGTTAGCACTGCTGCCTCACAGCGCCAGAGACCCAGGTTCAATTCCCGCCTCAGGCGACTGACTGTGTGGAGTTTGCATTCTCCCCGTGTCTGCGTGGGTTTCCTCTGGGTTCTCCAGTTTCCTCCCACAGTTCAAAAATGTGCAGGTTAGATGAATTGGCCATGCTAAATTGCCCATAGTGTTAGGGGCAGGGGTAAATGTGAGGGAATGGGTCTGGGTGGGTTGCGCTTCGGCAGGTCAGTGTGGACTTGTTGGGCTGAAGGGCCTGTTTCCACACTGTAAGTAATCTAATCTAATAGTCTCAATCATAGGGTCATAGAGATGTACAGCACGGAAACAGACCCTTCGGCCTACCTCCTTCATGCCTCCCAGATGTCCAAAATTAATCTAATCCTATTTGCCAGCATTTGACCCTTACCTCTCTTAACCCTTCTTGTTCATATACACATCCAGATACCTTTCAAATGTTGTAATTGTATCTGCATCCACTACCTTCTCTGGCAGCTTGTTCCAAACATGCACCAACCTCTGCATAAAAAAGTTGCCTCTTAGATCCCTTTTAAATCTTTCCCCTCTCACCTTAAACCTATGCCCTCTTGTTTTGGACTCTCCTACCCTTGAGAAACAGCCTTTACTATTCATCCTATCCATACCCCTCACGATTTTATTAATTTCTATATGGTCATCCCTCAACTACCGCACTTCAGTGAAAATAGCCCCATTGTATTCAGTCTTTCTCTGTAGCTCAAACCAGCCAGTGACAGTGAACCTTCGATGGTTTACATTGTCTGTAATGAGTTTTACTTGTCAATACTCAATTGGCTACATGGCTGTTTTACTGGCATTGGTTACTAGTTTAAAAAAAGTAAAACTAAAGTCATGGTGACCTTGGTGGTGGAAAGGTTGCATGTATAAGGATCTCACTGAAGATCCATTCTCCAGTGTTGGATGAACAAATGTTGGTAAGCTATAAACTGACATTTTACTGCAATACCAAAGATACCATGGCTATTATCTGCTAAATGTGGAATTCCCTATTGAGACTATTTTTAAGATTTTTAAGATTGTCTTATAACTTATTGAAGTTACTAAGCCTGTTATTACCTGGTTCTCTTGCCTCTTTTTAAAATGTAGAATAACATAAATATCTTGGGAAACAGGCCATTCCATCAGTATGTTTTTAACAATATTTTTAATGTCTCACTTTCACCTTTCCTATTTCTACAATAACATGCTAGAGCATCAGTCAATTTTAATGTTCCTTATTCTTCATCCATTTTCATGAAGATGATATTCTTCATCTACTTTAATTAAGCTGCAGATCCATTTGTGTTAATCTATTTTGCCCACGTTGGATGGTTTAATTATGTTCAATTATTGCATGTAACTAGATTCCATTGTACTTACAAATTCTACTTCAAAGTGGGTTTAAGGGCTTTGACAAATCCTTCTCCATTTAGTAAGGATTAAGTATATGAGGTAATTGCAGTTTAATGAGGTGTAAAGTATTTGCTGGCCATGTATGGAATGGCAGCCATTGCAAATTGTAACCGGACACCACATAAGGGCAATGAATCTTTTATGGAAGTTGAACTGTTCATTCTATGCAAATTACTGCCTGCTAATGCTGGTATTCTTAAACATTGTGAGTAACTACTATACGTGTAGTGTCACTTTTGTTGAATTTCATGGGAGTTCTCTCCAAGATGCCAAATGGTTTTACTTGCGCAAATTATCCACTAGATTGGAGCTAGAGTCAAAGAGGTGTACAGCACGGAGACAGACCATTCCGTCCAACCCGTCCATGCTGACTAGATATCCTAAGTTAATCTGGTCCCATTTACCAGCACATAGCCCATATCCCTCTAAACCCTTCCTATTCGTATACCCATCTAGATGTCTCTTAAATGTTGCAATTGTACCAGCCTCCATCACTTCCTCTGGCAGCACATTCCATACACTCACCACCCTCTCAGGAAAATGTTGCCCCTCAGGTCCCTTTGATATCCTTCTCCTCTCACCCTCTAGTTTTGACTCGCCTACCCTGGGAAAAAGACTTTCACTATTCACCTTATCCATGCCCCTCATGATTTTATAAACCTCTGTAAGGTCACTCCTCGACTTCCAATGCCTCAAAGAAAACAGCCTCATCCTATTCAGCCTCTCCCTGTAGCTCAAACCCTCCAACCTTGACAATATTGTAATTCTTTTCTGCACCCTTTGAAGTTTAGAAGGTGAGAATTCCTGATGTGAAAATCAGAGCGGATGTCTAGTGACTTCATTTTGCCCCTTGTTCCTCCAAATCTCCAATATAGTCGCCTGACACCAGCACCTCAGGCACACTCCATGGGCATCAAGCTGCCAACGTCTCACATCCAAGGAACTTGCATTGTGACATGTGCCAGTCTCACTGTACCCTCTTTGCACATTTCCCATCCACTTCTGCACTTTAATACTGCACTTTGGAGCTCAACAATGCGTGTAACTTCAAAGCATTGTCATTGCTAAAGGGATAGAGAGTCTGGAGAACTGATCTGCAAGAAAGCAATAGTTGCACATTTTCTCAGAGCAGTATGACAATTCTGTGGCTTTAAGAGGTTATTTTGTTATTTAAGAGGTTTTTTCTTAAAAGAGAGTTTCAAGACAGAGGTGAAAAGCTGTCTACTTGGCAAGCCAGTAAAGTAAACAGCTTGTGAGGTCTTGGGGTTTTATTTTTAAAGTTGGAACAATAGAAGCAGCTTGGCTGAGTGTGGCCAGCTCTCACAGACCAGTATTTCTAGTTTTCTTTGATTTGAACCAGGCCAGACCCCTCAAAATATTTTGAGAACATAGCCCAGACCCTAACTTTTCCAGTTGTTTTAAAAAGGTGTAATGTGGAAATTTCAGGAGTGATGCAGATGGCCCAACCACTCAGTTTTAAACAAAACAGAATTTATTTGCATACTACTGAATGAATCACGAACAAAAGAGAACTGAACTTAGAATACTTTAACCCATCTGAAAACCTAATCGACTCAATTGCAACTTATTGATACTATTCCAAATACCTGCAACTCCCCATAAACACCGTTTGGCAAAAAATTTTAAAATCAAACACAAGCTCTTACAGGAGAGATGTCAGAGAGAGGGAGGATCAGCATCGAGCTGATTCTTTGACCAACAGCCTCAGAGAGCCTCCTTGCTAAAAACCAAACCAAACTGAAACAAAATAAATCCTTGAACTGGGAGAACTGGCCACTTGCCTTTCATTGTGCGTGTATTTTAAAAGAAAATTGAAAAGCTTTTTCAAGTTGGTATTTCTCGACACATCAGGACCTCTTTGGGAGGTCATGTTGTGGCTGTACAGGACATTGGTTAGGCCACTGTTGGAACATGCAATTCTGGTCTCCTTCCTAGTGGAAAGATGTTGTGAAACTTGAAAGGGTTCAGAAAAGATTTACAACGATGTTGCCAAGGTTGGAGGATTTGAGCTATAGGGAGAGACTGAACATGTGGGACTGTTTTCCCTGGAGCGTCGGAGACCGAGGGGTGACCTTATAGAGGTTTACAAAATTATGAGGGGCATGGATAGGATAAATAGGCAAAGCCTTTTCCCTGGGATCAGGGAGTCCAGAACTAGAGGGCGTCGGTTTAGGGTGAGAGGGGAAAGATATAAAAGAAACCTTTTCACGCAGAGGGTGGTATGTGTATGGAATGAGCTGCCAGAGAAAGTGGTGGAGGCTGGTACAATTGTAACATTTAAAATGCATTTGGATGGGTATATGAATAGGAAGGGTTTGGAGGGATATGAGCCGGGTGCTGGCAGGTGGGACTAGATTGGGTTGGGATATCTGGTCGGCATGGACAGATTGGACCGAAAGGTCTGTTTCTGTGCTGTACATCTCTATGACTCTATGCCCTCTCTGGGGAAAAAAGACAACCTTGTTAAAGGAGCAGCATCATCACATCCTTTAGTTTTTAGGTTTAATTTTAAGCAGTTGCTATTGGAGTCGCATCAAAGCAGAGGCTGCTGGAGTTTGAAAAGATAGACGTTATCTTTTCTCTCTCTGGGTTACAGCTTGAACTGGGATTTCTCTCTGCTGTTGGGTTACGTGTGAGACAACTCTATTTTTCTGAATTTGCTGTTTTGCCATGGGGTGTGTTTATAGGATATTACAACACTCGATCAGTTAGTTAGTAATAGTTACAGGATATAATATTCTGTTAAGTTTTCCACTAGAGTTAACCTATTCCATGTTCTTCTTTCTTTTGTCATATTTTTTCTATGGTGTTTAAATAAATCATGTTTTGCATAATGTTTAGTAGTTTGACCAATCAAATTGTACCTGGAACATCACACCTGGAAAATATGAATAATTTGGGTCTAGGCTACCTTCTTGAAATATTTTCAGGGGGTCTGGTCTCGTCCATAACAGCAGAAAGCTAGCAAACATTTGAGCAGCTCACCAAAGAAACGTTGACATTTCTTATGACAGCAGTGCGTTTGAAAAATATTTCAGGACAAAGAAAAGCATGATGCTCAAATAATATACATTCACTCAGAGATACCATAGAAATAGTTATATGTGGTTGTGCTGCAATAATTGCCTTCTACATGTAAATTTGACATGCTAACCAATGAACTAATTCATGGACAATTAATTGAAATGATTTTAGTTCCACACATTAGGGAATGTATCTTTCTTCTAGCAATTAACCATGGAAAAAGTCATGATTCTGGCAGTCCAAACCAAATTTGTCATGTTGATTGGAAGATGTTGCATAGGAATGCCACTCTAAGACTGAGAGATATGGACACAGTTCACGTTCAAGGCTTAGTGACAGGGTGAACTCAGCAAACTCATCATTCGGTACCTCATCCGCCGGCCAAGTACCTTCAAAGCAGGGCTTAATTTCTGAAAATGCTATCAAATGACAAGTCCAGCATGAGTGTAACCACACAACTCACCCATTCAGTGGCATCTTTTTGGAAAATGAATAGGTCATCAAAGTCGGCAAAAGTGAGGACTGCAGGTGCTGGAAATCAGGGTCTGGATTAGAGTGGTGCTGGAAAAGCACAGCAGATCAGGTAGCATCCGAGGAGCAGGAAAATCGGTACTTTGGGCAAAAGCCCTTCATCAGGAATGAAGGCCTGATGAAGGCCTTCATTCCTAATGAAGGGCTTTTGCCCGAAACATCGATTTTCCTGCTCCTCGGTTGCTGCCTGACCTGCTGTGCTTTTCCAGCACCACTCTAATCAGGTCATCAAAGTAGACAGCTTCCCCAGATCAGTGTGTGGAAGAGCCTCTTCCTGAGAGTGATACGTGACATGAACATAATGCTGAGAAAATATTTGTCTACAGAATTGAATGCAAGAACAGACTCAGAAGACACACCATTGCAGTGAGAAGAGTGTAGGGCTTTGTTTCGGACTCTCTTCTCCGTACACAGACAGCTACTGAAACACAGCAGTGAAGAAACGTCCAAATTTGATCTAGGTGACAAATTCTTTGTGCTTAAGAGCCATAAAAAGACACATATTGGAGAAAAAGAAAACAATTGTCCTTATTGTGCTCAGAAATTTGCCAGTAATGGAACATTACATGTGTACACTAGATGCCACAAAAGTAATTGTCCCTAATAGTGTCCCTACCGTGTCAAAATTATCGGCAAGTATGATAGACAAAGGATAGATATTAAAACTTACAGATAAACCTTACAAATGATCACAATGTAAAGTGCTTTAGTCAGAAGAGGTGGCTAGATGAACATATGTGGGCAACGATTACAAGGATACATTTCCTGTCCATATGAGTAATATTGAACATCTTCCTTATCTAGTTAATTGCACAGAACCACAATATCAGATTTATAGATTTAGTTGTATATTGAAAAGACCTCGATAACTCAAATAATTTTACTATACTTAGACAAAACAGGCAAGAAATCCCTTGACATATCTATATTATGTATAAATGTATATTGTAGTAAAGACTATTTCTTTTATTTTTCTTAATTTTTGATTGTGAACCTAAATGAGAAAAAGACTGTTTAAAAACCAAAAACAATTGAAAGGACTGCTGCACATCTTAAAACCAGGTTACTGACACTCATTGTAAGTACAGTTTGCATTGCTGCCTTGTTCAACAAATGGTAGGATTGGCACCAGGGATTGTGGGCAAAGCAGTTTTTGGCTGGCAACAAATAGCTGATTAATCTGGGGAATTGTGACCAGTTGTTGATGACAAAGACCTCCTACCTGCCAACGACTATGTAATTGGCTCCCAGGTAGTTGAATAGCTAGTGGACGTGAATGAAATAGCCAGAAACCTTAACATCACCAAAAAAGGAGGTGGGTATCCCTTTCTCTGCAGTAAACTGTACTTAAAGCCTAAAGAAAGCCTGTTTATTTTCTTTGACTGGTTCCTGAGCTATGGTTTTTAATTAATAGCACAGGGACTTTGTAAAATATGAACCGGTCAGTCTGTACCTGCAATAAAGAAGTAAAAATCACCTGAAGAAAAGGGAATAAAGAAAAGCAAGTCCTGACAAGCAAAATAATTATCTCAGCCAACCCTGTGGACACAGGTCATTGAACTGTCTTCCCAATTTTACCTCCATCCATAACACTTTTTTTTTGTCTCTATGTATGTTGTTGAGGAGTTTTATAACAAGGTTAGAGTTTTAACCGGTAGAGTTATATGTTGCAAGGTCATAATTGTTTATCTGTAGTGAGACTCTATTAGTAATAAATAACAATTCTTGTCAAGTACAGAAACCTGATTAGTATTTTCTGTTAGTCTAGTTCTAAAATGATAGGTAAATTTGGGATTCTGCATAGTTTGATAAATTATTAACTTTTGTGTCGACTCCAGAAATAACAGGTCTTGATCTCCAGACCAGAATCCCAATCAGGTGTGATATTATTGAGAATGATTTAATTTAAAACAAGGTCTTTAGTTAAGAGAAAAATGTATATAGTGTTCAATGGTATGATTGATCCATGTTGATTATGCGAATCAGTTCCCTGAACTACGTAACTTCACTTGATTGCTTAAGACTGAAGTTCTGAGATGTTTTAATATTTTATAAATAAATTTGTTGTAGATTTGGAACAAACATCATCTCAACAATATTCTGGGATAAATTAGAGGGATTATATATAACAGTAACTGGGCGGTGATGTAACAGAGCATTTTCTATTTCACATACAGCAAACACTCAAGGTTGTGAATATCATTGCCTCCTATGAATTGTTACTAGGCAAACAAGTGATGAAATAGTCTGAAGGGAGATGAGGATTTTATTTTATGTGGCAAATTGTTATAATCTGGAATGCAGTGTTGGGAGGAGTAGGTGAGGCAGATTTATTTGTTGCTCTGAAGAGGGAATTGTAGGAAAAGCCTACAGAGCCGGGGGAAGGGATGTGAATATTTCAGTAGTTCTTTCACAGAACTGGCATAGGTTTGATGAGTCGGTGCCACCCCTCTGAGTTTCATGATATTAAGTTCTCAATATAGCTGGAGAGATTTGTATGTTATCCACTGCTCAAAGTCTTAGATGTTTGCAAGAACCTTTTCAAAATTTGTATCCATCTGCTTCAGCATTCATTCCCTCCACCACTAACACACTGTGGCATCAATGTGCACCTTATACAAGATGCACCACAGCAACCAACCAGTGTCCCTGCAACAACACCTTCCAAACTTGTGATTTTACCATCTGGAACGTTAAGGGTAGTGCAGATGCATGGAAACACCATCGCCTGAAAGTTCTCATCCAAGAGTAGATCTTGGGAAAGTATTTCCATTGGTAGGAGAGACTAGCACCCGGGGACATTGTCTTAGAGTAAAGGGAAAACCTTTTAGAATGGAGATAAGGATAAACTTCTTCAGCCAAAGAGTTGTGAATCTATGGAATTCATTGCCACAGAAGGCTGTAGAGGCCAGGTCATTGAGTATATTTAAGACTGAGATAGATAGGTTCTTGAGTATCAAGGGGATCAAGGGTTTTGGGGACAAAGTAGGAGAATGGGGTTGAGAGACTTATCAGCCATGATTGAATGGCAGAGCAGATTCGATGGGCTGAATGACCTAATTTCTGTACCTATGTCTTATGGTCTAATGGTCTTGGCCTCATACTGTCCTGACCAGGGAAGATGCTGTCGTTCCTTCAGTGTTGCTGGGTCAATATCCTGGGACTCCCTCCCAAATAACACTGTGGATCTACCTACACCCGAAAAACTTCTGTGATTCAAATAGGTGCTCCCATCACCCCATTCAGGGAAATTATATATGGGCAATGAATACTGGACTTACTTAGAATGGTCACACCCTGAAAAATAATGTTTTTTTTGTTAAAATGATCCTTGAAAATGAATTATTTTAAATTTGAAATGGCATTTTACATTTAATGCATGCAAATGGGGAAACTAGAGTTGAACATGAGGTAAATCAATTGCCTTAAAAGTATACAACCAAGTTCGGTTTTTGTTTAGCAGGTCGTGATGAAGCTGGCCACAGCTGTTACAGGGACAAATGTCTTATGAAATGCAACTTGATGTAGCTGAGAGCTCAGACAGGTGTGGAGAACTTGTCCTGCTGTGTCAAGGGACCACTTCAGAACTTCCTGCAATACACTGCACGCTTCATTAACTAATAGACGTTAAAGCTGCAGTTGAACCTCTGCAAGTTCTGAGCTGTGACAGTCCTCGCTGGAGAAGCATTGTGCAGAGCCTTGCTACAGGATATTGAGACACAGCTGCAGTAACGGCCGTGTTGCAGAGGTCAAACTTTGCTGTCTACATGATCCCTACTAGAATCACATGACAGTAGCAACCTAAAGAACCAACGGATAATTTATTTGAGGCAGTTCAAACATTGCAGAGAACTGACATCCCAGCTTCCACAATTGTAATGCAGGAGACAACAGCAGTCTGTGTGCACATCGCATGATTATGACTAGATAAACTATCTTAGTGGTATTTGTAAATGATAAATTTTTGGCCTGGATACAGAGAAGAGTAAGCCTGCTATTTTCAAAGCCGTCTGTCTGCCTTTTTTCCTGTCATTGGATCTGTGTGGTGGACCATGGATTGGTCCATGCTTATGAATACTGGCAGTAGTGGTTTGACCAGAAACTCAACCATTCTTAGAGTCTGCCACCTGGGATATTTGAAGTAGTATGCAGGCTGTTAATCCGCCTGCTAGCCATTTTACAGATGTGCCTTCCATGACCAACATGCTGCTTCATGAGAAAACTTTGCAAGCTCTCAATAAAAAGGATTGAAAGATGAATATAATTCCCCCAGGGGTGGCACGGTGGCTCAGTGGTTAGCACAGCAGCCTCACAGCACCAGGGTCCCAGGTTTGATTCCAGCCTTGGGTGACTGTCTGTGTGGAGTTTGCACATTCTCCCTGTGTCTGCGTGGGTTTGCTCTGGTTTCCTCCCACAGTCCAAAGATGTGCAGGTCAGGTGAATTGGCCATGCTAAATTGCCCAAAGTGCAAGGTGCATTAGTCTGGGTGGGTTACTCTTCGGAGAGTCGGTGTGGACTGGTTGGGCCGAAGGGCCTGTCTCCACACTGTAGGGCATCTAATCTAATCTAAATCTGTAAAACACATAGACAGCAATGTAGAAAATTCTGTATCTCTCTTGATATCGAACCTGTGTACCAGCCTAGATTTTCCTGTCCCCATCCTGTGATAGACCTAAAGCTCACTGCTGATGTCTGACCCCAGGAATGACAGAAATTTTGGAACTGAGTCCAACCTTGGTAGGGTTGGAGGTAGAGTGACAGCACTGGAATGTTGATACTTTCTTCCATGCTCCTCCAAGTATTCCTGACTGAAAGCATTCAAAATGAATTCTGATGTCTCAATCGAAAACAGAAATTCAGCAGCATCTGTAGAGAGGAAGCAAGGTTAACGTCTCAAGTCCATTGACCCTTCTTCAGAACTAATGGTAGCTAGAAAAAGCTGATATATATGCTGATGACAGAGGGCCAAAGGAGTGAGCAGATAGTTGGAGACAGAGCCTAGACAGAGGGAGATAGAAAGTTAGACAGACAAAGAGATTGAGAATGGAAAGTGAAGGATGAAGTAAAGCTGATAATGGAGACCATGAGGGATGAAAATGGGTAGGCAGTGCTGAAAGCATCCCATGTTATCGCAAGCACATGGGGATTGGTAAAGGACATGGAAGAAGGTGCTCAGGCTCTAAAATTATAAAACTCGATATTGAGACCTAAAGGCTATGGGGTCCCCAAGTGGAAAATGGAATGCTGTTCTTGCAGCTTGCGCTGCCAGACCTGCTGAGTTTCTCCAGCAATATCTGTTTTTATTTCAGATTTTATTTGATGTCTCAATTTTGGCATCTTTCCATTTTCACTTGATGGAGAATGAGTCTGGAATGAGCACCCAATAGAGGCAAATATATCATCTCTGGTCCTGGTAATTGTAATTGTGTCTCACCAGCTCATGTTTATTGTCCCTATTACTGTCAAGTAATAAACTTGTTATATAAGACAAGTGTTTTTACTTGTTAAGACTTGCTGGTGGTTTGTCATCTGTCATTGAAGATGAGACAGACAGGTTCAGCATCGAAAGGAAGATGACAATCATTAAGAGGGAGCATGTGGTATCCACAAACATGATAAAGGCCTTTAGAGACCAATGGATACTGCAGGGGCTGGATAATGTTTTTTTGATTGGATTTAAGTAAGTTTTTATTCCAGTTTTGTAAGTTCCCTTGGACCGTTAAATTTCACTTCTGTTAAAGTGTTTAACTTGATTATTATAGATTCATAGAGTCATACAGTATGGAACAGACCCTTTGGTCCAACTTGTCCGACCAAGTTTCCTGAACTAAACCAGTCCTACTTTCCTGCATTTGGCCCATATCCTTCTAAACCTTTCCTCTTCATGTACCTGTCCAAATGTCTTTTAAATATTGTAACTCTACCCGCTTCCACCACTTCTCCTGGCAATTCATTTGACATTCACACCATCCTCAGGTCCCTTTTTAAGCGTTCTCCTCTCACCTTAAATAATGCCCCCTCATTTTGAATTTCCTCCACCATATGGAAAAGATCTTTGCTATTCACCATATCTATGCCCCTTATGATTTTATAAACCTCTACAAGGGCATTCCCTCTTCCTACGTTCCACTGAAAAAAGTCCCAGCCTCCCCAGCCTCTCTTTATAATTGAAACCCACCAGTCCCTGCAACACTCTGGTAAATCTTTTCTGAATCCACTCCTGTTTAGTAACATCCTTCCTATAGCAGGGCAACCAGAACTGTACACAGTATTCCAGAAGAGGCCTCACCAATGTCCTGTACAACCTTAATATGACATCCCCACTCCTATATTCAATTGTCTGAGCAATGAAGGTAAGCTTGCTAAATGCCTTCTTAATCATCCTGTCTACCTGTGACTCAACATTTAAAGGATAGGATGTAGGTTTGCTCACTTAGCTTCAAGGTCCATTTCTGGACGTTTCCAGCTTGATCACCACAGATAATGACATCACCACAGGAAGTTACAGCACCAACCCAAAAAAACCCAAACATATAAGTAGAAAGCAGGAATCATCAGCAGTGCTTCCTCCAGAGGCCCACTGAAAATGTTACCTAGTAGGGTGATGAAATGTCTGGAAATGGATCTACCAGCTCAGTGAGCAAACCTACATCCAGAACCTCAACCTGAGCTACAAATCTTCTCAAAACTTACTAATTCAAAGAACTATGTACCTGAATCTGTTCTTTAAAAGATTAGAAAATAATAATATGACACCTTTGCTGAGCAGCTAAAGGATATGGATTAATATTCCAGTTTACTTGAGACAATGAGCTGGAATCCCAGAATTCCCAAAGGTGTTCACCCATCACATTCTTTGGTATCCCCTTTGGGTGAGAAAGTGCTGATTCCATTCATGTTCCCACAGGAACTGGGACACATCATCACATCAGGGCAATGATATTTTGATTTAATTTCAATAGGTTTCCATTTGTATGTTTTCATTGAGCTTTTGACTTTTTGCCATCAGAGGCTATCTGATCCATTACTGTTAATTTTAAACAAATAGAAAGAACTCGAGTTTGCAACCTAAGTCAACCACAAGCTGTTGTGTTAGGCATCGAGAGACCATAATTACATTCGCTTTCATAGGTACGGATGAAGTGATAGACATTAAAAGTTTCTAACCATTCACTCTATATCATCTTGGTATGAGACACCGATCAGTGAGTTGTGCAAAGAAAGATACATTTTGCTGCAACTTTTTGTCTCGAACTCATCAGGACATTTCACGAGAATATACATTCAAGGGGAAGACCAAAGTTATGCTGCATGACAGAAGAATGCTGATTGATTGGCAAGTGGACTCTGATTGGCTGAGGTGTTGCCATGATGAATGTACCCATTAATGCTAATTGACAGGTAACAGCCAGGCTTTGTCAAAATTTAAACCGGATGGGTTAATTCTGATTGGTCAGAACATTGCCTTAGAAATGAACTAGCGAATGGCTGTCGCCTATTTTATTGAGATGAAACAGGTCTTGTGTGTGTACGTGCACTTTCTGTCTGGAAAGCACACAACTCTATGATTTAATATGTTTAGCTCCAATGGATACAAGTGTACTACACCGTGAGCCTGACCAAAAATCCTAGATTCGTTCACAGTGTGATTTCCCACACATTCTTTTTCCAATCATATTCAAGTTCTGTGCTACTAAAAGACTACATAATAAGGGAGCTGTTGACTAATGATAGGAATTGAGTTCTACAACAGAATCAGAACAAATGTATGTTGCTGTTAATTGCTCTACACTTACCACATATCTTACCTAAAATTGCTCATATTATTATGAGCAGGGGTCACAGTCTGAGGATTCAGGGTTGATCATTTAGGACAGCGATGAGGAGACATTTCTTCACCCAAAGAGTGGTGAGCCTGTGGAATTCATTACCACATGAAGTAATTGATGCCAAAACATTGAATGTATTCAAGTGACAGTGAGACTTAGCACTTGGGGCGAACGGGATCAAAGGTTATGGGGAGAAAGCAGGATGAGGTTATTGAGTTGGACGATTAGCCAAGATTGTGACGAATGGCAGAGCAGGCTCGGAGGGCTGAATGACCTCCTCCTGCTTATATCTTCTATGTTTTTCTGCGTTTCTATACATTAGATCTCATTTGTATTTGAATAAATGGACATTAATTGCTTCCATTGTCTCAGTGGGCAGCTAGTTCCACAGACTGATCAGTCAGTCACTGACAAATTGAGACCACATTAAACTCCGACATACGTATTAGGAAAGTGATTGGACTGAAGATAAACCTGGTTTTTACCAGGCAAATTTTACTCTCAATAGCAAAACGGTAAAGTCACAATAATCTCACTCTCTCATTAACCTGAGGGTTACCACACCTTAGGGAAGAGGTAAGGTCGAGAGACAGAACCTTCATGGTGACCTCAGCCAGTTGTCGGAACTGAGGCCACATTGTTAGCATCAGTCTGAGCCAGAAATCAACAGAGAATAATATTTAGAGGACTGTATGACAGGCATTCCCTCTAATCAGTTTTCTGGCTCGGTGGTTAAGTTAAAGTGATCCCCACTGTTTCTACTGATTAGAATTAAATTTACACCCATTCAACCAGAGACTTCTTTTACACACAAACACTGATAGAAAAGCAAACAGATGAGCTTTGAGTTTTATTAACTTGTGAAGAGGTTAAATAAGCAGGTAAACCATTGTATCATCTGCAAGTGTGTGTTCAATCTGATAATGGGAGTTCATCTTATTTCAAACTGAATCAGCATATGCCACGCAAGCCAGAAGACAGAATAAATAGAATTGGCTTTAATAATTCTTGGCTTAATTATTAATGACATATTGGTGTACAAAGGTTTATTTTGTAATTAAACAAAGAAAAGCATTCTGTTTACATTTAAGTCGAAGAATACATTAAAAATCATAGGATTAGTCCTGCAATCGTTAAACAATAAATTGGCTTCTACAAATCCTGCTGTGATTTCTCCAGGATTTAATTTAATTAAGTCTTTCAGTCATGTCTGTAAGTGTTTTTTTTATATAGAGACCTTGATAAGGAATTTAAAGTCAAGGTTGTAAGTTCTGCTAGTTGTATATTTTACTCTCTACTGTTGTATAAAATCCGCACAGTTGAATTTTTTCCTCTTCTTTCTGGTTATGAAATTTCTGCTCAGCCATGTGATGGAAGGAACATTGGAGCCTTTACCATCAGTATCTCTAGCTCCGGGCTATAACATGTGTGCAAAAAGTGCAGATTGCCACAGCAACCTGGACTCCCTGCGTCATCTGTGACACACCATCATCACTGAGAGAGAGAATGCAAGGGTGAGATAGAGATAGAGAGAAAGACAGAGAGAGATAGACAGACAAAGATTGTCAGGCAAAGAGAGAGAGACACCAGGTAGAGAGAGAGAGACAAATAGACATGGACAGCCAGACAGAGAGACAGCCAGCCATACTGATAGACAGACAGATAGATCGAGACAGATAGGCAGATAGAGAGACACCCAGACAGAAATAGACAGACAGAGCTAAAGACTGAGACAGAAACATGCAAAGAGACAGTCAGCCAACTGAAATAAACAGACAGATAGATAGAGACAGACAGACTGACTGAAATAAAAAGACTGAGACAGGTACCAGACTGAAATAGATAGAACGATAGAGATAGAAGACAGACAGACTGATAGAGCACAGCAGATGAATCGATAGTCAGGCAGACGCCAACAAACAGAGAAAGACAGACAGACAAATACAGACACACTGACAGAGACAAACAGACAGACTGAAATAGATAGACATACAGGCAGATAGACATACAGGCAGATGGAGATAGACAGACAGACAGATAGAGAGACAGACAGATAGAAAGACAGACAGATAGATGGACAGACAGACAGAGAAATAGACAGAAAGACAGACAGACAGACAGAGAGGCAGACAAATGAAGATCGACAGACAAAGTGTTAGACAGATAGAGAAACAGATAGACAGACAGATACACAGACAGAGAGAGAGAGATAGAGACAGGCAGGCAGATAGACAGACAGACACAGAGACAACAGAGAGACAGATAGACAGACAGACAGACAGAGAGATAGACAGACAGACAGATGGATTGACAGACAGGCAGACAGACAGACTGACAGAGAGAGACTAAAGGGTGGAATTGCAGAAACTAAGGTCAAATAAATTTGAGAGTACAGCCACCAATAGTGGGCGAGAAGAAAATCAGATGCACAAACTTGACAACACAGAGACCTCTGTGGGGCTGCAGCAGGATACAGAGATTGGGAGAGGCGAGACAATCTAGGGAGAAAAAGAATGATAATTTAAAAATCGAGTAATTAGTGATAACTGAAGGCCATCGCCAGCCAGCACTCTCACACAGTGCCAATGGATCCTCAAATAGGAGCAGTAGAGTTTTAGATGAACTAAAGGGCAAATTTAAGGCTGATCCTCTTCACAAAAACAATAATCAATTCACAGAATGACCTCTCTAATTTACTGAAGATCTTTAATAGGCAAAAAAGAAGGAACTTATCTTATTTAGTGTTCTTAACAACTGGAGTACTCCAGAGACAATGAAACATGTTTAGAAATGTTTAGAAGTTTAGAAGTGTCTGTTTTAATGCAGAGAAACTGGGAAGATAATTTAGGATCTACAAGCAACCATTACATAATTGACCAGATATTTTAATGATGTCAGTCAAGAGATAATTGCTATAGAAACAAAATCCCGCTGATGCTGGAAATTAAAAAAAATACAGAAAATGCTGGAGAATCTCAACAGCATCTGTGGGGAGTTAATATTTCAAGTCTGATATGATTCTTCTTCAATAATCTTCAAGGGATAAACGTTGTCTGGGATACCAGAAGAGCTTGACAGAATAGTGCTATGGAATATTTTAGGTCCATTTTAAAGTGTAGACAAGAACTCTGTTAAAGATGTAATCCAAAACACAGAGCAGCACATGATACTGGCAATTGAAATGTCAACGCAGTTTCAAATCTGAGAGGAAAGTTCTGGGGGTTCTGTGTT